>NW_027362769.1:185936011-186536011 GCF_046119375.1 Phyllobates terribilis | reverse complement strand
CTGACTGGGCCGCGAGCGCCAGGACCCGCCATTGCTGACTGGGCCGCGAGCGCCAGGACCCGCCATTGCTGACTGGGCCGCGAGCGCCAGGACCCGCCATTGCTGACTGGGCCGCGAGCGCCAGGACCCGCCATTGCTGACTGGGCCGCGAGCGCCAGGACCCGCCATTGCTGACTGGGCCGCGAGCGCCAGGACCCGCCATTGCTGACTGGGCCACGAGCGCCAGGACCCGCCATACCTGACTGGGCCGCGAGCGCCAGGACCCGCCATACCTGACTGGGCCGCGAGCGCCAGAACCCGCCATACCTGACTAGGCCGCGAGCGCCAGGACCCGCCATACCTGACTGGTCCGCGAGCGCCAGGACCTGCCTTTACTGACTGGTCCGCGAACGCCAGGACCCGCCATTACTGACTGGGCCGCGGGCGCCAGGACCCGCCATTACTGACTGGGCTGCGGGCGCCAGGACTCGCCATTACTGACTGGGCCAAGGACGCCAGGACCCGCCATTACTAACTCCTTCTCTGATATCCACTTCTTTGTCTCTGTCTCGAGATATACTGAGTGCGGCGTCTGGACGTGAAGAGCTGCAGAAACTGAAGGAGGATTCCTATAGTTACGGCCTGGTCCAATATTGTGTTCTGGTTCTGAAGCAGGATTACAGCCGGGTCCATGGTGGCTGGATGACGGCCGCTGCTCTGGCCGATGTCCTGAGGTAATGGAGACTTAAGTGCACAAGCGATCCGCTATATCTTAGACAGGACCGGAGGCTTCAGGAGAGGAGTTAATTGAATCAGGTCGGCTCCTCCTCAGTCGGGCCCCTGTTGGCGTCTCCTCCTCCGTCGGGCCCCTGTTGGCGTCTCCTCCTCCGTCGGGCCCCCTGTTGGCGTCTCCTCCTCCGTCGGGCCCCCTGTTGGCGTCTCCTCCTCCGTCGGGCCCCCTGTTGGCGTCTCCTCCTCCGTCGGGCCCCCTGTTGGCGTCTCCTCCTCCGTCGGGCCCCCTGTTGGCGTCTCCTCCTCCGTCGGGCCCCCTGTTGGCGTCTCCTCCTCCGTCGGGCCCCCTGTTGGCGTCTCCTCCTCCGTCGGGCCCCCTGTTGGCGTCTCCTCCTCCGTCGGGCCCCCTGTTGGCGTCTCCTCCTCCGTCGGGCCCCCTGTTGGCGTCTCCTCCTCCGTCGGGCCCCCTGTTGGCGTCTCCTCCTCCGTCGGGCCCCCTGTTGGCGTCTCCTCCTCCGTCGGGCCCCCTGTTGGCGTCTCCTCCTCCGTCGGGCCCCCTGTTGGCGTCTCCTCCTCCGTCGGGCCCCCTGTTGGCGTCTCCTCCTCCGTCGGGCCCCTGTTGGCGTCTCCTCCTCCGTCGGGTCCCCTCTTGGCGTCTCCTCCTCCGTCGGGTCCCCTCTTGGCGTCTCCTCCTCCGTCGGGCCCCCTGTTGGCGTCTCCTCCTCCGTCGGGTCCCCTCTTGGCGTCTCCTCCTCCGTCGGGTCCCCTCTTGGCGTCTCCTCCTCCGTCGGGTCCCCTCTTGGCGTCTCCTCCTCCGTCGGGTCCCCTCTTGGCGTCTCCTCCTCCGTCGGGTCCCCTCTTGGCGTCGCCTCCTCCGTCGGGTCCCCTCTTGGCGTCGCCTCCTCCGTCGGGTCCCCTCTTGGCGTCTCCTCCTCCGTCGGGTCCCCTCTTGGCGTCTCCTCCTCCGTCGGGTCCCCTCTTGGCGTCTCCTCCTCCGTCGGGTCCCCTCTTGGCGCCTCCTCCTCCGTCGGGCCCCTGTTAGCGCCTCCTCCTCAGTCGGGCCCCTGTTAGCGCCTCCTCCTCAGTCAGGCCCCTGTTAGCGCCTCCTCCTCCGTCGGGCCCCTGTTAGCGCCTCCTCCTCCGTCGGGCCCCTGTTAGCGCCTCCTCCTCCGTCGGGCCCCTGTTAGCGTCTCCTCCTCCGTCGGGCCCCTGTTAGCGTCTCCTCCTCCGTCGGGCCCCTGTTAGCGTCTCCTCCTCCGTCGGGCCCCTGTTAGTGTCTCCTTTGATCCCTGGCTGGATCTGCGTCAGATCGATCGATGTGCGTAATTGGCTCTTCTCTACGGTCATTTAATTAACCCTTTCCTTCGTCTTCTAGTAAGTGCTGCGTTGGTTTGGATCCTAAGATCGATGCTGATGACTTTTATTCTAAGTTGCTGCCATCTGCCGCCCTGAACATGTTAGTGCTGGGAAGACGGATCCAAGCGAGATTTGTGCGCTCTGTCAAGGTAGATAAGGTCTTGTCCAGACAGCAGCTGACTGAAGGCTTGTTTAGTGCATCACGTGCCGCCCGCTGCTGTTTAGTGCGTCACGTGCCGCCCGCTGCTGTTTAGTGCGTCACGTGCCGCCCGCTGCTGTTTAGTGCGTCACGTGCCGCCCGCTGCTGTTTAGTGCGTCACGTGCTGCCCGCTGCTGTTTAGTGCGTCACGTGCTGCCCGCTGCTGTTTAGTGCGTCACGTGCTGCCCGCTGCTGTTTAGTGCGTCACGTGCTGCCCGCTGCTGTTTAGTGCGTCACGTGCTGCCCGCTGCTGTTTAGTGCATCACGTGCTGCCCGCTGCTGTTTAGTGCATCACGTGCTGCCCGCTGCTGTTTAGTGCATCACGTGCTGCCCGCTGCTGTTTAGTGCGTCACGTGCTGCCCGCTGCTGTTTAGTGCGTCACGTGCTGCCCGCTGCTGTTTAGTGCGTCACGTGCTGCCCGCTGCTGTTTAGTGCGTCACGTGCTGCCCGCTGCTGTTTAGTGCATCACGTGCTGCCCGCTGCTGTTTAGTGCATCACGTGCTGCCCGCTGCTGTTTAGTGCATCACGTGCTGCCCGCTGCTGTTTAGTGCATCACGTGCTGCCCGCTGCTGTTTAGTGCATCACGTGCTGCCCGCTGCTGTTTAGTGCATCACGTGCTGCCCGCTGCTGTTTAGTGCATCACGTGCTGCCCGCTGCTGTTTAGTGCGTCACGTGCTGCCCGCTGCTGTTTAGTGCGTCACGTGCTGCCCGCTGCTGTTTAGTGCGTCACGTGCTGCCCGCTGCTGTTTAGTGCGTCACGTGCTGCCCGCTGCTGTTTAGTGCGTCACGTGCTGCCCGCTGCTGTTTAGTGCGTCACGTGCTGCCCGCTGCTGTTTAGTGCGTCACGTGCTGCCCGCTGCTGTTTAGTGCGTCACGTGCTGCCCGCTGCTGTTTAGTGCGTCACGTGCTGCCCGCTGCTGTTTAGTGCATCACGTGCTGCCCGCTGCTGTTTAGTGCATCACGTGCTGCCCGCTGCTGTTTAGTGCATCACGTGCTGCCCGCTGCTGTTTAGTGCATCACGTGCTGCCCGCTGCTGTTTAGTGCATCACGTGCTGCCCGCTGCTGTTTAGTGCCTCACGTGCTGCCCGCTGCTGTTTAGTGCGTCACGTGCTGCCCGCTGCTGTTTAGTGCGTCACGTGCTGCCCGCTGCTGTTTAGTGCGTCACGTGCTGCCCGCTGCTGTTTAGTGCGTCACGTGCTGCCCGCTGCTGTTTAGTGCCTCACGTGCTGCCCGCTGCTGTTTAGTGCCTCACGTGCTGCCCGCTGCTGTTTAGTGCCTCACGTGCTGCCCGCTGCTGTTTAGTGCCTCACGTGCTGCCCGCTGCTGTTTAGTGCCTCACGTGCTGCCCGCTGCTGTTTAGTGCGTCACGTGCTGCCCGCTGCTGTTTAGTGCGTCACGTGCTGCCCGCTGCTGTTTAGTGCATCATGTGCTGCCCGCTGCTGTTTAGTGCATCACGTGCTGCCCGCTGCTGTTTAGTGCATACCCTCGGTCAGCACTAGATGAGTTGCAGCGCTGTCATCTGTGCGCCGCTTCCTCCCTCTATAGTTTGAGATTTGTCCAATGTTTCGCTGGGTCACGTGCAGGGTCTCCTCCTCTGTAAAGTGCCAAATGGGTGAGCAGGTGACCCCAATTATCCTGATGGGTAGAAGTCGGTGAAAGCCGCACCTATCTGACACTTATGACATACCAGTGTGACAGCAGTACCCCTCTCAGGTACCTTGGTCTCACACTGAGGCTCTCAGACAAAATAAAGAGGTTGTTCACCCCTGATATTCAGAAGGAAATGACTGAACCTCAATGATGTAGAGACTAATTCATGTTGTGCAGCTGTAGGAGGCAGATTTGTACATTCACCCATAGATGGCGCTCTCTGGACGTGTATACCGGTGTCCCGTGAGCTCGGGATATGTGACTTCATGTAATGTCTTTCCCTGGAAGGAGGAAGAGAGCGGGGAGCTGCTGCGGGGCTTCAGGCTGGTGATGGATTCCCTGTGCTGCTTGTCCAGTGGTCACATGCTGTTGGCTGAGCTCGGTAAGTGGCACGCGGCCGGTGTCAAAGCCTTGCTTTACGCCAGGTGTCTGTAGAGATGTAGATGTCGCCCGTTACTGCTTCCGTTGGTTTGCATCATTTTCCACACTTCTCAGACCTCTGCTCGTACACGCAGCGTCCTCGTCTCCACCTCTGGTGATAACTGAATCCTTGGTATTTATCTGCAGTTTTCAGACAGGAGCATTTCTTACAGCTACTGATGACGGATGATGTGGAGAGCGGCACGGCTGTCATGTCTGTTCTGCAGGCCATCCTGCGCGCCAACAGGTAGAGTAATCCATTCTACGCAACGCTAGAAATCGCTTAATTATATCAACCTGGTGACTGAGGAGGTCTGATACGAGCAGGGAGAGCGTGGGGGGGCTGACCGTGGACTGGGTAGAGGACAGATTGGGGGGGCTGACCGTGGATGGGAAGGTGGGGCTGACCGGGGAGGAGGCAGACCGGGGGGGTGGCTGCCCATGGATGGGGGGGGCAAGCCATTGGCGAGGTGAACGTGGTCGAGGTGCTTACGGTGGTCCGGGAGACACACGCTAACGCCCTGGTACACATTAGACTGACGCCAGCCGATGGTCTAATGTGTGGCGGGGGGCACTGGCCGACTGATCATTGGGAGAGATGTCGCTGGTGCTTGGCTGCTGATTGCATTGATCTCCCAGAGATCACACAGGATTACACAGGACTGCTGGACCCGCAGACATTGCTGCTTTGGCCGATCGTCCATCAGCATTCAGCTGACCACCCTCCAGTGTGTATTTATTATTATTATTATTTTATTATTTATTTATATAGCGCCATTGATTCCATGGCGCTGTACATGAGAAGGGGTTACATACCAGATACAGATATCACTTACAGTAAACTAACAATGATAGACGGGTACAGAGGGAGGAGGACCCTGCCCCTGGGGGCTTACATTCTACAGATACATTGTATATTATTATTATTTATATAGCGCCATTGATTCCATGGCGCTGTACATGAGAAGGGGTTACATACCAGATACAGATATCACTTACAGTAAACTAACAATGATAGACGGGTACAGAGGGAGGAGGTGTATGGCGGCGTTGGACTCTTCGCAGCCAAATGCGTGATCAGAATCCACTCTACCCACAGCATCATACCTGCAGTGGTCGCTGATAAGGCATAACATTAATACCTTGATTATCTGGTGATAATGGTGCCTGTCAGTGATTGGGGAAGATGTATTATCAGCAATTGATCAGTCTGGTCTTGACACTGACTGGCCAAATAATGATGTCCAGATGACTGGGTCAGAGCATCTCCATCGGCGGGTCTTGTTGGGTCTTCCCGATGTACAGTGTTTATCAAAAGTGGCCCAAGAAAGGACAACCAGAGAACTGGGGACAGGATAGCCCATCTAGTCCGATACGGATGGAAGAGTGGTGTACCCCCAAATTACTGATAAATGTACTGCTGGCTGTGATAGAATAGTGTCTGGACAGGCAGAGCGTAGCAGCTGTGATAGAAGGCTGTCGGGACAGGCAGAGCGTAGCAGCTGTGATAGAAGGCTGTCGGGACAGGCAGAGCGTAGCAGCTGTGATAGAAGGCTGTCGGGACAGGCAGAGCGTCGTAGCTGTGATAGAAGGCTGTCGGGACAGGCAGAGCGTCGTAGCTGTGATAGAAGGCTGTCGGGACAGGCAGAGCGTCGCAGCTGTGATAGAAGGCTGTCGGGACAGGCAGAGCGTCGCAGCTGTGATAGAAGGGTGTCGGGACAGGCAGTGCGTAGCAGCTGTGATAGAATGGTGTCGGGACAGGCAGAGCGTTGCAGCTGTGATAGAATGGTGTCGGGACAGGCAGAGCGTAGCAGCTGTGATAGAATGGTGTCGGGACAGGCAGTGCGTTGCAGCTGTGATAGAATGGTGTCGGGACAGGCAGAGCGTAGCAGCTGTGATAGAATGGTGTCGGGACACGCAGAGCGTCTCAGCTGTGATAGAATGGTGTCGGGACACGCAGAGCGTCTCAGCTGTGATAGAATGGTGTCGGGACAGGCAGTGCGTTGCAGCTGTGATAGAATGGTGTCGGGACACGCAGAGCGTCTCAGCTGTGATAGAATGGTGTCGGGACAGGCAGTGCGTTGCAGCTGTGATAGAAGGCTGTCGGGACAGGCAGAGCATCGCAGCTGTGATAGAAGGCTGTCGGGACAGGCAGAGCGTCGTAGCTGTGATAGAAGGCTGTCGGGACAGGCAGAGCGTCGTAGCTGTGATAGAAGGCTGTCGGGACAGGCAGAGCGTCGTAGCTGTGATAGAAGGGTGTCGGGACAGGCAGAGCGTCGTAGCTGTGATAGAAGGGTGTCGGGACAGGCAGAGCGTCGCAGCTGTGATAGAAGGCTGTCGGGACAGGCAGAGCGTCGTAGCTGTGATAGAAGGCTGTCGGGACAGGCAGAGCGTCGCAGCTGTGATAGAAGGCTGTCGGGACAGGCAGAGCGTCGCAGCTGTGATAGAATAGTGTCGGGACAGGCAGAGCGTCGCAGCTGTGATAGAAGGCTGTCGGGACAGGCAGAGCGTCGTAGCTGTGATAGAAGGCTGTCGGGACAGGCAGAGCGTCGCAGCTGTGATAGAAGGCTGTCGGGACACGCAGAGCGTCTCAGCTGTGATAGAATAGTGTCGGGACACGCAGAGCGTCGCAGCTGTGATAGAAGGCTGTCGGGACAGGCAGAGCGTCGCATCTGTGATAGAAGGCTGTCGGGACAGGCAGAGCGTCTCAGCTGTGATAGAAGGCTGTCGGGACAGGCAGAGCGTCTCAGCTGTGATAGAAGGGTGTCGGGACAGGCAGAGCGTCTCAGCTGTGATAGAAGGGTGTCGGGACAGGCAGAGCGTCGTAGCTGTGATAGAAGGCTGTCGGGACAGGCAGAGCGTCGCAGCTGTGATAGAAGGCTGTCGGGACAGGCAGAGCGTTGCAGCTGTGATAGAAGGCTGTCGGGACAGGCAGAGCGTTGCAGCTGTGATAGAAGGCTGTCGGGACAGGCAGAGCGTCTCAGCTGTGATAGAAGGCTGTCGGGACAGGCAGAGCGTCGCAGCTGTGATAGAAGGCTGTCGGGACAGGCAGAGCGTCGCAGCTGTGATAGAAGGCTGTCGGGACAGGCAGAGCGTCGCAGCTGTGATAGAAGGCTGTCGGGACAGGCAGAGCGTCGCAGCTGTGATAGAAGGCTGTCGGGACAGGCAGAGCGTCTCAGCTGTGATAGAAGGCTGTCGGGACAGGCAGAGCGTCGCAGCTGTGATAGAAGGCTGTCGGGACAGGCAGAGCTTCTCAGCTGTGATAGAAGGGTGTCGGGACAGGCAGAGCGTCGCAGCTGTGATAGAAGGGTGTCGGGACAGGCAGAGCGTCGCAGCTGTGATAGAAGGGTGTCTGGACAGGCAGAGCGTCGCAGCTGTGATAGAAGGGTGTCGGGACAGGCAGAGCGTCTCAGCTGTGATAGAAGGGTGTCAGGACAGGCAGAGCGTCGCAGCTGTGATAGAAGGCTGTCGGGACAGGCAGAGCGTCTCAGCTGTGATAGAAGGGTGTCGGGACAGGCAGAGCGTCTCAGCTGTGATAGAAGGGTGTCGGGACAGGCAGAGCGTTGCAGCTGTGATAGAAGGCTGTCGGGACAGGCAGAGCGTTGCAGCTGTGATAGAAGGCTGTCGGGACAGGCAGAGCGTCTCAGCTGTGATAGAAGGGTGTCGGGACAGGCAGAGCGTTGCAGCTGTGATAGAAGGCTGTCGGGACAGGCAGAGCGTTGCAGCTGTGATAGAAGGCTGTCGGGACAGGCAGAGCGTCTCAGCTGTGATAGAAGGGTGTCGGGACAGGCAGAGCGTTGCAGCTGTGATAGAAGGGTGTCGGGACACGCAGAGCGTCTCAGCTGTGATAGAATGGTGTCGGGACAGGCAGAGCGTTGCAGCTGTGATAGAAGGGTGTCGGGACAGGCAGAGCGTCGCAGTCTAATAAATAGGTATCTGGCCATGTAGAGCATCACACCTTGCAGACCGGTGTCCATGCTGTTCACTGCTAAATGTGCTTATAATGGGCACATAAGCATCAGAAATGGACCATGGAGCGATGGAAGAAGGCGGTCTGGTCTGCTGAATCCCGTGTTTTGTTTTTCTCCCTCGTGGGCGGCCGGGTGCGTCACTTACCTGAGAAGTAGCTGACCCCAGGATGCACTTTTGGACAGACGACAAGCTGATCACTTACTTTAGATGATGGGGCAGATCCCTGTGACGAGGTTCGGCATCTGAGGAAAGGAGCAGAGTGCCCCCTGGAGGATGGACCTGGTGTGGAATTACTGCTAAATTCTGCGACAGCCTCTGTACCCGTGTATGCGACGGCATCCATCTACTAGAACCTGACGGGGCGTCCTCCTCTCTTGTCACCGGCAGCTCCGTCCTCCGTCAGATTCCAGACGTGACGCTGCACCCGATCCTGGACGAACTGGTTTATAAACTTTCTGCCACCTCCAATCCCGTCACCGGCAGTTCTGCAACTCGGTCGCTGCTTCAGATGGTGGAGTCCAGTCCTCATATCGTGCAGATGGTGGGCACGCGATATAAAGGTGGGATATGGAGACTACAAGGGTCCTACAGGCCTCGTTACCAGGATGTACACAGCGCCACCCTTGTCTACAGGTTGTATTAGGTATTGTAGCTCTGCATGAGTCACTTCAGGGGAACTGAGCTGCAGTACCACACATACCCTGTAGTCAGGAGTGGCGCTGTCATTGTCAGAAGGTTGTTACATTTCTGTAATCCTGCAGAGCTCTATTAATATAAGCTGCACCCGGGCAGAGGTATGTCACAGATATTAGCAGCGTTCTTGCTTTTCTCTGCCGGGACAGTGATTCTGCCTTGAGGAGCGGTTCTCCTCCGGACGCGGCAGTGCGCCTGTATAAATTATGTATGGATCGTAGGAGAACGCAGCGGTCAGCAGTCTGCTGTCTGGAGGCCTCTTAGTCCATCGCAGGCTCCGTATATTCTCATTATCCTGCTGCCTGGACACCCCCTATATACAGTGCTGTGTACAGGATTCATTACCACCCAGGGACTGCGGGAAAATGAAGCATCAGAACCTCTGCCAGATGTGGTGTCAGATCCGAAGTAGGACGATCCCCCATTACTCTGTGGTGTCTTACAGCGATACCGCGTCTATAGCAATGCTGGAGGAGCCGCGAGCCGTGCGGGGTAGGTAATGTATGTACTCAGTGACTGCAGAACAGTGAGTGCAGCTCTGGAGTATAATACAGGAGGTAACTCAGGATCAGTAATGTAATGTATGTACACAGTGACTGCACCAGCAGAATAGTGAGTGCTGCTCTGGAGTATAATACAGGATGTAACTCAGGATCAGTAATGTAATGTGTGTACACAGTGACTGCACCAGCAGAATAGTGAGTGCAGCTCTGGAGTATAATACAGGATGTAACTCAGGATCAGTAATGTAATGTATGTACACAGTGACTGCACCAGCAGAATAGTGAGTGCAGCTCTGGAGTATAATACAGGATGTAACTCAGGATCAGTAATGTAATGTATGTACACAGTGACTACACCAGCAGAATAGTGAGTGCAGCTCTGGAGTATAATACAGGAGGTAACTCAGGATCAGTGATGTAATGTATTTACACAGTGACTGCACCAGCAGAATAGTGAGTGCAGCTCTGGAGTATAATACAGGATGTAACTCAGGATCAGTAATGTAATGTATGTACACAGTGACTACACCAGCAGAATAGTGAGTGCAGCTCTGGAGTATAATACAGGAGGTAACTCAGGATCAGTGATGTAATGTATTTACACAGTGACTGCACCAGCAGAATAGTGAGTGCAGCTCTGGAGTATAATACAGGAGGTAACTCAGGATCAGTAATGTAATGTATGTACACAGTGACTGCACCAGCAGAATAGTGAGTGCAGCTCTGGAGTCTAATACAGGATGTAACTCAGGATCAGTAATGTAATGTATGTACACAGTGACTGCACCAGCAGAATAGTGAGTGCAGCTCTGGAGTATAATACAGGATGTAACTCAGGATCAGTAATGTAATGTATGTACACAGTGACTTCACCAGCAGAATAGTGAGTGCAGCTCTGGAGTATAATACAGGATGTAACTCAGGATCAGTAATGTAATGTATGTACACAGTGACTGCACCAGCAGAATAGTGAGTGCAGCTCTGGAGTAAAATACAGGATGTAACTCAGGATCAGTAATGTAATGTATGTACACAGTGACTCCACCAGCAGAATAGTGAGTGCAGCTCTGGAGTATAATACAGGAGGTAACTCAGGATCAGTAATGTAATGTATGTACACAGAGACTGCACCAGCAGAATAGTGAGTGCAGCTCTGGAGTATAATACAGGATGTAACTCAGGATCAGCAATGTATGTACACAGTGACTGCACCAGCAGAATAGTGAGTGCAGCTCTGGAGTATAATACAGGATGTAACTCGGGATCAGTAATGTAATGTATGTACACAGTGACTGCACCAGCAGAATAGTGATTGCAGCTCTGGAGTATAATACAGGATGTAACTCGGGATCAGTAATGTAATGTATGTACACAGTGACTGCACCAGCAGAATAGTGAGTGCAGCTCTGGAGTATAATACAGGATGTAACTCAGGATCAGTAATGTAATGTATGTACACAGTGACTCCACCAGCAGAATAGTGAGTGCAGCTCTGGAGTATAATACAGGAGGTAACTCAGGATCAGTAATGTAATGTATGTACACAGTGACTGCACCAGCAGAATAGTGAGTGCAGCTCTGGAGTATAATACAGGATGTAACTCGGGATCAGTAATGTAATGTATGTACACAGTGACTCCACCAGCAGAATAGTGAGTGCAGCTCTGGAGTATAATACAGGAGGTAACTCAGGATCAGTAATGTAATGTATGTACACAGTGACTGCACCAGCAGAATAGTGAGTGCAGCTCTGGAGTATAATACAGGATGTAACTCAGGATCAGTAATGTAATGTATGTACACAGTGACTCCACCAGCAGAATAGTGAGTGCAGCTCTGGAGTATAATACAGGAGGTAACTCAGGATCAGTAATGTAATGTATGTACACAGTGACTGCACCAGCAGAATAGTGAGTGCAGCTCTGGAGTATAATACAGGAGGTAACTCAGAATAGTGAGTGCAGCTCTGGAGTATAACACATGATGTAACTCAGGATCAGTAATGTAATGTATGTACACAGTGACTGCACCAGCAGAATAGTGAGCGCAGCTCTGGAGTATAATGCCATTAGTGTACTTACTTGGTGTGCTTTCCCTCATATTTGCTGCTGCTCCATTTCCATAAAGATACTGTATGGAAAATAGAGACAGAAGTGAATACAGCAGCGCTCTCTGGTTGTGCAGCGTAACTTATCAGGGTCTCATTATGTGAAAGGTTCACCCACTATCATTTCATGTATGGAGGCTACAGCCGAGTCCTAGGACCCCTCCCCTCCCCCATTGTACAATAATTATTAACTTCATTAACAGCAAAGTTACAAATGGAGAATAAATCTCACTGTGCTGACACAAAGGGCAGGGAGCACGTGATCCTGTCATTAAAGGAGAACTTAAGAGTGAATTATTGTAATACATCTCTACATTAGACAAATGTGCTAGTTGGACGTTCTCCTTTAAGAAGAGAGTTATGCGCTCGTTGGCTGCTGCGTTCTCCAGCTCTTCATGACGTATCACAGGTCTTATTCCTCACACTCATTAATTATGTATTTACACGCAGGTCTCAGGTCTCTTTTGAGTAAGCAATGGACCGGGAAGGGCTTTGGCCAGGAACTCAGCCGCCTCTTGGACATTCTGTATTCCAGCTCTTGCCAGCAGGAGGAGCTGCAGGTACAACGGTCATCAACTGATCTGCAGCCGTCAGGCTATGTTCACATGTTGCTTTTTTTCTGCAGCCAAAACCTGATCTCTTGGCAGTAAAAAAAAAAATTGCAATTTTTTTTCCTGACTGAATTGGGAAAACTGCTGCTTTAAAAAAAAAAACTGCAGCATGTCCTTTCTTTCAGCATTTTTGCAGTGTTTTTTCACCCACAGAAAGCATTGAGTAAGTGCAAAAAAACCATTGCCATCAGTTTTTGCAGCATTTTTAGTGAAAAAAAATCAGATACAGCAGGATGTGAAACCCATTTATTTTTGTGATTTTTTTCCCAAGTTTAAATAATGTTGTTGTGTCTTCCCATGAGCAGGGATGTTGGTATTAGTACAGTTGAGTTAAATTTATGATATGTGAAAAAGTAAACTATGCCCGACCTACTCAATGCCCTGCCATTGTTAGGTAAACTATACTCACCGCTGTTCTTACATTTTGCAATTGTGTATTTTTTTTTTTTCAGGAAATTTTTTTGTTTAAAATAGTCAATATTTTTTCAGACATAACAAAAAAATTTTCACATAAATAATTTGATCAAATTGCCCTTTTTTTCCCCCAAAAAATTATTTTATGATTTCCCATGTGTTGCATCGGTGGCCGAACACCATGCATTTTTCATGCTTGTAGAAGCAAAACGAAACATTGAGATCCTGAAAAGCAGCACAAAAGCCACCAAAACCTGCTTTTTGTCTACAACTATTTTACTGCCAAGAGACCAGAAAAAAAAAGCAACGCATGTGAAAAATCGTAATCTGATCATAAGCGTGCTGGGCTGCATCGGCTTAATGCTCCATGACGTAGTATGATGTTTTGGAGCATGTCAGGATCTGTGGAGCTGAGCCCCCGCCACACCGTGCAGGTACCGGCCATATTACATAGCTGGCAGCATCACTGCTGCTTAAATGCTGCTGTCAGTCATGGATAGCAGCACTTATCGCCACTATCCGGCTGAGGAAGACGTCTGGGTGCGCATCGAGCCCACACACCCTCGCAATGCAATCGTGGGCAGCTGATGGGCTGCTAAGACAGCAAAGGGGGGTGGCTGAAGGCCGCAGACCGGGCGTCATATCCTGACTTTTCTATATAGAGCAATACTATGGAACAAAAAGCACAAAAACAAACATTTTCTGCGTCCCTAAGTGGTTAAACCTTGCGTGAGTGTTTTATTTCCTGAATTTCTGTCCAAAAATTGAGAATTCCTCTGTGAACTTTGTGCGCAGAGACTGCACCGCGCGGCGTGCACCGTCCAGGCCGCGTGGAGGGGATTCCAGACGCGGAGGAGGATAAGGAAGCTGCCGGCAGCCGTGACCTCCTTACAGCGGAGCTTTAGGTACTTGGACACCGTGAGGATGTGCCGCCGCTCTCAGGCTCTGCAGCCGCACGGGACTCAATATGGATTCTATAAAACGTATGGAATTAGATAAAATTGTCTGAAATTGAAATGTTTCTTCTTCCTAAATGTAGAGCCAAACGTGACCAAGAGATGAAGCAGATGAAGAGACAGAAGGAAGAAGAGACACTGAGGGAGCGGCTGAAGCTGCAGAGACTCCGCGCCATGAGGACGTTCAGAGAGAAGCAGCTGACGCTGCTGGAAATCGTCCATGCAGGTAACAGTGGATTCAGAGCAAGCAACCGGCATGTACAGCCTCATTCACACCTCAGTGATTGTATGCCAAAGCCGGGAGAAGAGCCATCATTGAAAAACTGACACCTTTTCTGTGTTTTGGAGACACTCTTGGTTCTGGCACACAAATACTGATCAAATACTGATCAAAGGCGGCAGGGGTGGGTCACAAATTAATTTAGAATAGTGATAAAAGTGTTATATGGGGGCAGATCAGACCCCAAAATACAAAGTTATTAGGTTGAAATAAGGACTGGAAAATATGTAGATCAGCGTTGGCCAAGGACAGCCAGGAAAGATGTTCTGCAGTTTCTGTTCATCTTTATGCACAAAAAGCAAAGTTCTGTGGAGAGTGAACGGAGGCAGAAAGCTCAAGGGGGTTAATGGTAATAACAATCACCTCCATCGTGCACAGGACAAATGGACAAACACATCCAGGAAACGCAGGAGACGTCTGCGCTAATAATCCAGAAACGCTGGCGGGGCTGCAGAGATAGAAGACGATTCCTGCTGCGGAGACAAAGCCTGAGACGGTACAAGGCTGCGCTCACCATCCAGAGGGCGGTGCGTCTGCAACAGGCCAAACTCCCAAAAGAAATTATCAAGTGTCTTGGGGGTCATGAAGAAATGTGATAGTTTTTTTTTTTTCTTAATTCCACAGGCACTAAGGTTTTTAAAGAAACGTAGAAGAATCCGGGAATCGTTATCTCCTTGGAAAAAAAAACAAGATCTCTCAGACGAGGAACGAAAGAGGCTTCAGCAGAAAGCGGACGCTCGGCTCCAGCTCCACCCGGTCAGAGTTGTCTATTACCACTGCTGTGATGGGATAAGCTGTCCCGCTTCGGCTGGGTTCACACCGGATAGTCTCATCAGAGAGAATCAAGCTGATGATGTAAATCGCACTATGATCAAACTTCCATCATAGTGTGATCCAGTGAGGAGAAGATGGAGGGAAAAACGTCTCCATTCTGTTAGTCCGAAGAAATCGGACTGTGCTCAGATGTCATCCGAGTGCAGTCCGATGTTTTCCACAGACTCATTGACTTTCATGGCGATCATGAGTGGTGTCCAAGAGGGGAAAAAAATTATTAATATAGACCGACTCTGTCCGAGGAAAGATTCGGACATGTACACGGCCTCATAGCATAACACTGGTGATACTGATAATACGGTCTCCTAATATAAGTGCATTCCTATAATCAGTGCTCTTATAGAGAGACTAACCTCTATACAGCATCTGAGTGTCTTAGACGGTCTGAATCACTAGTGTGTGACTGAGGGCTCATGCAAGCGTCTGTGCAAATTGGTCTAAGCACAGACTGACCGCAGCGTTACCAACCCGAGCGTCACAGCTTCTTAGATATATATGAAGCTGTCACACTCGAATCGGGAGACCTGCAGCCAGTCCGTGCATAGCAGTCAGTGCGGATGTTTGCATGAACCCTAAGTAGTGCAAGTGCTGCGTCTATGGAGTCCGCGGGACAATGATGGTGTCATCCCTCTCAGGCCCAGCAGATGTCACTAGTGCAGAGCCAGGAGCTGCACGGGAAGGTGCAGGAGAGACTCGGCCAATTCCTGCTGTCCAGAAAGCAGCAGCAGCGACACGAGGTACGCAGGGAGGCGCTGCTCGCCCAGATCAACACCGACATCAGCATGCTCATGGGTACGGCCAGTGCTTCCTAGTCTCCACCGACAAGTCCCAGAATTCCTGCTCTCATCCTCACTGTGCGCTGCATACTCCTTGTCTTGTAGGTGCCCCGAGTCTGAGAGATGCCACTGAGAAGGACGTCGACTTCTTCACCAGCCGATCCGTCCCAGTCGCCCTTAAAGCCAAGCAAAGCCACAGCACAATGCTGAAACGCAGCCGCTGGCCCTGGTGGAAGAGGCTGAGCGATGAGTTTGTAGGGGAAGATGAAGCTTTTCTGGGAGACATCCCTGACCTGGAACATGGCATCATATTCATCGCTGGAAGCAAGCAGCCGTAATCTGCCACCGACGCGCAGAGCTCGCCCCTCTCCAAAACCCGTTACTGGTTCTTACATGGTTAAATGCATTTTGTCATCCAAAATTCCCCACAAGTGAAGGAACGAATCGTCCACTGAAGTCCGCACCCCTGTGTGTGTAATAGTGATGCCCACCCGCGCCACGGCTGTCTCCTGCTGATATGTGGCCCCAGGGACGTACATTGCTCTATGTTGTAATTACCTGTTTGAACTTTTCTAATTTATTTTTTTTTCCATTTATATTAAACCATCTATTCTTGTACAATCTCAACCTCCACGTGGAATCGGCTCCAGTCAATCAGCAGTGATTGGGACTCACGACCTACTGACGTACTGCAGTATATGGCGTATACAGCCCAGACTAGCCACTTACTGCAGTATACAGCCCAGACTACCCACGTACTTCGGTATATAGTGTATACAGCCCAGACTAGCCATGTACTGCGGTATATAGCCCAGACTACCCACGTACGGTACTGTGATATACAGCCCAAGCTACCTGCGTACTGCGGTATACAGCCCAGACTATCATAGGTTCAAGCTGAGCTTTTCCTTTGGTAAAAACAAAGAATTTAGAAGCTACTAAATACAGATATTGGTATCTCTGGATCCATTAAACCTGATCTATAAAAACCTTAAGCTACTTAACCCATACGGTAAATGTCATGGAAGACTGGGGAGAAAACATAATTGTTTAGTCACTGATCCTCTCTCCCAAAATGTGATCAAAACCTTGTATGTTCCCCTAAATGATACCTTTTTTTGCAAAGTTACACCTTTTGCTGTGCGGGAACAGTGGAAAACTCACGAAAGCTAGTCCGTTTTGGAAATTCTATCCCTCTAGGAATTAATCTGCAGGCACAGTGACTATTTTGGCCTCACTGGTGGTTTCCAGATATAAACATGAATTGGATGTTGCAAAAAACTTCCAAATGTGCCATTGTAGTGCCCAATACATTTTAGTGCCCAATACATTTTAGTGCCCAATACATTCTAGTGCCCATACATTGCAGGGCCCGTACCTTGTAGTGCCCAATACATTGTAGTACCCGTACATTGTAGTGCCTGTACATTCTAGTGCCCAATACATTGTCGTGCCCAACACATTGCAGTGCCTGTACATTGTAGTACCCAATAAATTTCAGTGCCCGTACATTGTAGTGCCCAATACACTGTATTGCCCTTACATTCTAGTGCCCAATACATTGTAGTTCCCGTACATTTCAGTGCCAAATACATTTTAGTGCCTGTACATTCTAGTGCCCAATACATTGTCGTGCCTGCACATTGTAGTGCCTGTACATTGTATTGCCCGTACATTGCAGGGCCTGTACCTTGCAGTGCCCAATACATTGCAGTGCCCATACATTGTAGTGCCCTTACATTCTAGTGCCCGTACATTCTAGTGCCTGTACATTCTAGTGCCCAATACATTGTCATGCCTGTACATTGTAGTGCCCAACACATTGTAGTACCCAGTAAATTGCAGTACCTGTACATTGTAGTGCCCAATACATTGTAGTGCCCAATACATTCTAGTGCCTGTACATTCTAGTGCCCAATACATTGTCGTGCCTGTACATTGTAGTGCCTGTACATTGCAGTGCCCAACACATTGCAGTGCCTGTCCATTGTAGTGCCCAATACATTGTATTGCCCGTACATTGTAGTGCCCAATACATTGTATTGCCCGTTCATTGCTGAGCCCGTACCTTGTAGTGCCCAATACATTGCAGTGCCCAATACATTGTAGTGCCCATACATTGCAGTACCTGTACATTGCAGAACCCAATACATTGCAGTGCCCATACATTGTACTGCCTGTACATTGCAGTGCCCGTACATTGTACTGCCTGTACATTGCAGTGCCCAATACATTCTAGTGCCCAAACATTGCAGTGCCCAATACATTCTAGTGCCCATACATTGTAGTGCCTGTACATTCTAGTGCCCAATACATTGTAGTACCCGTACATTCTAGTGCCCGTACATTCTAGTGCCCAATACATTGTCATGCCTGTACATTCTAGTGCCCAACACATTGCAGTGCCTGTACATTGTAGTGCCCAATACATTCTAGTGCCCATACATTGTAGTGCCTGTACATTCTAGTGCCCAATACACTGTAGTACCCGTACATTGTAGTGCCCGTACATTCTAGTGCCCAATACATTGTCATGCCTGTACATTCTAGTGCCCAATACATTGTCATGCCTGTACATTCTAGTGCCCAACACATTGTCATGCCTGTACATTGTAGTACCCAATAAATTGCAGTACCTCTACATTGTATTGCCCGTACATTGTAGTTCCCAATACATTGTAGTGCCCAATACATTGTAGTGCCCGTTCATTGCAGGGCCCGTACCTTGTAGTGCCCATACATTCTAGTGCCCATACATTCTAGTGCCCATACATTCTAGTGCCCAATACATTGTCATGCCTGTACATTGTAGTGCCCAACACATTGTAGTACTCAATAAATTGCAGTACCTGTACATTGTATTGCCCGTACATTCTAGTGCCTGTACATTCTAGTGCCCAACACATTGCAATGCCTGTCCATTGTAGTGCCCAATACATTGTATTGCCCGTACATTGTAGTGTCCAATACATTGTATTGCCCGTTCATTGCTGAGCCCGTACCTTGTAGTGCCCAATACATTGCAGTACCCAATACATTGTAGTGCCCAATACATTGTAGTACCCAATACATTGTAGTGCCCAATACATTGCAGTGCCCATACATTGTAGTACCTGTACATTGCAGAACCCAATACATTGCAGTGCCCGTACATTGTACTGCCCGTACATTCTAGTGCCCATACATTGTAGTGCCTGTACATTCTAGTGCCCAATACATTGCAGTGCCTGTACATTGTAGTGCCCAATACATTGTAGTGCCTGTACATTGTAGTGCCAAACGCAATGCAGTGCCTGTCCATTGTAGTGCCCAATACATTGTATTGCCCGTACATTGTAGTGCCCAATACATTGTATTGCCCGTTCATTGCAGAGCCCGTACCTTGTAGTGCCCAATACATTGCAGTACCCAATACATTGTAGTGCCCATACATTCTAGTGCCCATACATTCTAGTGCCCAATACATTGTCATGCCTGTACATTGTAGTGCCCAACACATTGCAGTGCCCAACACATTGCAGTGCCTGTACATTGTAGTACCCAATAAATTGCAGTACCTGTACATTGTATTGCCCGTACATTGTAGTGCCCAATACATTGTAGTGCCCAATACATTGTAGTGCTGGTACATTGTATTGCCCGTACATTATAGTGCCCAATACATTGTAGTGCCCAATACATTGCATTGCCTGTACGTTGTAGTGCCCAATATATTGTATAGCCCGTACATTGCAGTGTCTGTACCTTATAGTGCCCAATACATTGCAGTACTCAATACATTGTAGTGCCTGTACATTGTAGTACCCAATACATTGCAGTGCCCAATACAGTGCAGTACCTGTAGATTGTAGTGCCCAATACATTCTAGTGCCCAATACATTGTAGTACCCGTACATTGTAGTGCCCGTACATTCTAGTGCCCAATACATTGTCATGCCTGTACATTGTAGTGCCCAACACATTGCAGTGCCCAACACATTGCAGTGCCTGTACATTGTAGTACCCAATAAATTGCAGTACCTCTACATTGTATTGCCCTTACATTGTAGTGCCCAATACATTGTAGTGCCCAATACATTGTAGTGCCCGTTCATTGCAGGGCCCGTACCTTGTAGTGCCCAATACATTGTAGTGCCCATACATTGCAGTGCCCATACATTGTAGTACCTGTACGTTCTAGTGCCTGTACGTTCTAGTGCCTGTACATTCTAGTGCCTGTACATTCTAGTGCCCAATACATTGTCGTGCCTGTACATTGTAGTGCCCAACACATTGCAATGCCTGTCCATTGTAGTGCCCAAGACATTGTATTGCCCGTACATTGTAGTGCCCAATACATTGCAGAGCCCGTACCTTGCAGTACCCCATACATTGTAGTGCCCATACATTGCAGTGCCCATACATTGTAGTACCTGTACATTGCAGAACCCAATACATTGCAGTGCCCGTACATTGTACTGCCCATACATTCTAGTGCCCATACATTGTAGTGCCTGTACATTCTAGTGCCCAATACATTGCAGTGCCTGTACATTGTAGTGCCCAATACATTGTATTACCCGTACGTTGTAGTGCCCAATATATTGTATAGCCCGTACATTGCAGTGTCTGTACCTTATAGTGCCCAATACATTGCAGTACCCAATACATTGTAGTGCCTGTACATTGTAGTGCCTGTACATTGTAGTGCCCAATACATTGTATTGCCCGTACGTTGTAGTGCCCAATATATTGTATAGCACGTACATTGCAGTGTCTGTACCTTATAGTGCCCAATACATTGCAGTACCCAATACATTGTAGTGCCTGTACATTGTAGTGCCCAATACGTTGTAGTGCCCAATACATTGTATTGCCGTACCTTGTATTGCCCGTACCTTGTAGTGCCCAATACATTGCAGTACCCAATACATTGCAGTGCCCAATACAGTGCAATACCTGTACATTGTAGTGCCCAATACATTGTAGTGCCCAATACATTGTAGTGTCCAACACATTGTAGTGCCCAATACATTGTAGTGCCCAATACATTGTAGTGCCCGTACGTTGTAGTGCCCAATATATTGTATAGCCCGTACATTGCAGTATCTGTACCTTATAGTACCCAATACATTGTAGTGCCTGTACATTGTAGTGCCCAATACGTTGTAGTGCCCGTACCTTGTAGTGCCCAATACATTGCAGTACCCAATACATTGCAGTGCCTGTACATTGCAGTGCCCAATACATTGTAGTGCCCAATACATTGCTGTGCCTGTACATTGTAGTGCCCAATACATTGTAGTGCCCAATACATTGTAGTGCCCAATACATTGTAGTGCCCAATACATTGTAGTGCCCAATACATTGCAGTGCCCAATACATTGTAGTGCCTGAACATTGTAGTGCCCAATATATTGTAGTGCCCAATACATTGCATTGCCTGTACATTGTAGTGCCCAATACATTGTGCCCAGCTTGTTCTACTGGAGCACCCTGTAAATGAAGTGGATCTACCCAGCACAGCAGTGGCACAAGTGCAGGTGCTATCTATGGTCTAGGCAGACTGCGGGGCATGTGCCTCATGGAGCATGGATTTGTTTTTGTTTTTTCCTTTGGGAAACCACTTCATTTTTCCAGTGCCACTTAATGAATGTGGCTCATCAGTGATGTGCACCTCACCAGAAACGTGTCTTCAAAATCATGAGCCTGGTAGCACGTGTTCACACCCTGCATGCGCTTACCAGCCCTCTGTGTCCGTACTGTGCACACACTGGCTGCTGACCGGATCATGCAGCGTTCTGTGCTACATTCTCCATCCACCTCTTGTGTCTCCCTATTCCTCATAGATTGTAGCTTGGAGCAGCCGGACCCGCGCCCCTCTGGTATATCAGTTGTGGGTTATTCTGTGATGTCTTCATTGTCTGTACAAGTCCCTTCTAAAATTGTAAAGTGCTGCGGATAATGATGGCGCTATAAAAGCAAAAATCATTATTATTAAACGTTACTCCAGTTAGGGATGGGAACAGGGGTAAGGAATGCCGCCACTTTTGATGAATGTGTTGACCCCGCCTCCTTAGCTCCGCCCATTTTGGGGGAAGGTTCCAGGAATGCGTAGAAATGCCAAAAGTCGCAACTTCGTGTTGCAAAGTAATTTTGTGACATTTGAAGGTGTTTTATGTCCTAATGGCTTAACCCCTTCACGACTTGCGCCGTGCATGTACAGCACGTGTCGTGTTTCTCCCTTTACTGCAGGTGTGACCGCTGCTCTGATCATGTGCCCCTAACAGCCGTGGCTGCAGCGGAAGGACGTCATAAGTCCTGCCCATCGGCGCCCGTGTCACATGACCGCGGGTCGCCGATTGGTTGGCATGACAACTAGGGGTTTGCAGGAAACCTGGGGTCTTCGGATGTCATTGCTGGGATCAGCGCCACCCAGTGGCCGGTGCTCATAGCCAGTGAGCATTTCTGCTACACACAGACGATCAGACAATCGCAGCTTCTAGTCTCCCATGGAGACTAATGAAGCAAATGAAAAGTAAAAAAAAAATGTTTTTAAAAATATATAAAAGTTTCAATCACCCCCCTTTCACCCCATTCAAAATAAAAAAATTCAACTCTACACATATTTGGTATCGCCTTGTTCAGAATCGCCTGATCTATCAATATAAAAAAATAATTAGTCCAATCGGTAAACGGTGTAAGGAGAAAAAAAAATCAAAACACCAGAATTACGTTTTTTTGATCGCCAATAAATTGCAATAAAATGTAATAATGGACGATCAAAACATCGTATCTACCCCAAAATGGTATCAATAAAAACGTCAGCTCGGCGCTCAAAAAATAAGCCCTCACCCGGCTCCAGATCCCGAACAATGGAGACGCTACGGGTCTTGGAAAATGGAGACTTTTTTTTTTTTTTTTACAAACTTTGGATTTTTTTTTAATTACTTAAATAAAAAAGAACCTGTACATGTTTGGTGTCTACGAACTCGTAATAACCTGGAGAATAATAATGGCAGCTCAGTTTTACCATATAGTGAACGTTGTAAAAAAAAAAACTGTGGAATTGCACTTTTTTGCAATTTCACCGCACTATGGAATTTGTTTCCTGTTTTCCACTACATGATATGATAAAACTAATGGGGTCGTTCAAAAGTACAACTTGTCCCACAAAAGAATAAGACCTCACATGGCCATATTGACCAAAAAATAAAAGAGTTATGGCTCTGGGAAGAAGGGAAGCAAAAAAACAAAAGCGCAAAAAGGGAAAATGGCCCGGGGGTGAAGGGGTTAAACGCCATGATGATTCGGGGCCTTAGATCTTTCTAGAAATGTGGAAACACTCAATTTCCCATAGGCAGAATGAAGGAAAAAAACAGCAATTAGGGAAGTTCTTTTTGTCTTTGTTTTATAACACTTTTTAACCATCATTTATTATCACCATTTAGTGATCTTGATCTATATTTTTTACGGTGGTCACTATATGGGTCGCATGTGTTAGTTTCATAGGAGAAGTTATTCCAGAGACGGCGATTTGTTTTTAGTACCACGTGAAAATACAGATGCAAAAAAAAGTTAGTAAATGTGTTTGGCAACTTTAAGACCCTCATCCAGCCATCAGGTGAGAGTCTGCACTGCCGCGGGACCTGGACATAGTCTGGGGTCATAAACGAGAATCTAAATCGGTGAGTAAAGGACGACTCTCACTGCCCGAATGGCCGACCCATGCCTATGGTGCGAGGAGCTGACGTCCGACCTCAGGTCCCACTTCTTCAATAATAGCATGAGTCCGAGAAAGGATGTGTGAGCCTCAGAAAAGTCATGGAGAAAGTTTACAGGGTGGAGCCCCTGCTAGAAACTCTACAAAGATGATGACAAAGGGAGGAGGAAGCCTCGATGAAGGGTTTAATGAGTAGTAGTCAGAGGAGGACGTGCACCCAGCCCGACACACCAGCAAGTCGCCTCTTGTCCATAAAGAGGAAATATTGAAGGAGAAATGAGAGGGAAGGAAGCGGAGCCAAGCTTTACCCAAGACAACAGCGGGAACGTGCCGGAAAACTATGGCACCGGTCATGGAGCAAAGGCGCTATATATCACGTAGAAAGTCAGCCTATAATGTGATAGGTCGCCTGGAAAACCAAATCCAGAAATATTCTGGGCAAAGTGTGATGAAAAAGTATTCAACCCTCTAAAAATGTTAATGGACTAGTCTGCAATAATATCAGACACAGAACCTCTCATAGATCCTCCACCTGCTGCAGAAGCAAATGCATCATTATAGAATTGCTGAAAGGAATCCGATGAAATCTGTGAAGACCAAAGAGAAATGACAGATGAAGGGATAGAAAAGATAGAAAAAGGATACAAAAGGTTAAGGGTTTGGGCATCAGAATGAGCAGCGTCACAGTCCCCAGCAGCGCGAAACGAGGTGATCCCTCAGGGGCCAAGGTGCACCAGGGCCGTCACTGACTGGAAAGAGGCAAACCACAAAAAAGTGTCTGGGGTTTACAAGGAGGCATCGGACCCCACAAGACTGCAGGAGGAGGATTGGGTGGCACATTTACCACTGGCAGACCTTCAGGGTCCGGGTGTACTGTTAAATGGAAGGATAGATTAGTAAAATCCAGGAAGATTTTCAGTCTGAACATAATCCTAACACTTTGAAGCTTGTTCCACCATGCTTTGATGGTGTCTTGGATGTATCCATCTGATCTAGAAAAAAATGTTCAAATGGATACATTGTTGTTCAGTGAGGAGCTTCTGTTTGCCATACTTGTGTACATTTCCCTTTTGATCAGTGTTTTAACCTCTTCCTGATTTCCGCTCGACATGTACATCACATGTCCGGTGCGGGTGTATGGTGCTGGCTCAGGACCTGCGTTACACAGCCGGCATCTCCCTGTAACAGCAGCAATCAGAGCTGCCGTTAACCCCCTTAAATGCTGCAGTAAATCTGACAGTGGCATTTAAGGTGTTGGCAGATTGCCATGGCAGCCAGAAAAAGGAAAGACTGCTGAAGACCCCCATGGCTGCCATATTGATACGCCTGTGAAGCCCAGAGGCATCTTACACTTGTATTGCAATATATTATACAAGCGATCAGGCCCAAAGGGGACTGAAAAAAGGAAAAATAATATACACTGCTCAAAAAAATAAAGGGACCCCTGAAATCCCCCCTCCTAGATCTGAATGAATGAAATCTTCTCATTGAATACTTTGTTCTGTACAAAGCTGAATGTGCTGACAACAAAATCACACAAAAATCATCAATGGAAATCACATTTATTAACCAATAGAGGCCTGGATTTGGAGTCACCCCCAAAATTAAAGTGGAAAAACACAATACAGGCCGATCCAACTGTGATGTAATGTCCTTAAAACTAGTCATAATGAGGGTGAGTATTGTGTGTTGCCTCCACGTGCCTGTATGACCTCCCTACAACGCCTGGGCATGCTCCTGATGAGGCTGAGTATTGTGTGTGGCCTCCACGTGCCTGTATGACCTCCCTACAACGCCTGGGCATGCTCCTGATGAGGCTGAGTATTGTGTGTGGCCTCCACGTGCCTGTATGACCTCCCTACAACGCCTGGGCATGCTCCTGATGAGGCTGAGTATTGTGTGTGGCCTCCACGTGCCTGTATGACCTCCCTACAACGCCTGGGCATGCTCCTGATGAGGCTGAGTATTGTGTGTGGCCTCCACGTGCCTGTATGACCTCCCTACAACGCCTGGGCATGCTCCTGATGAGGCTGAGTATTGTGTGTGGCCTCCACGTGCCTGTATGACCTCCCTACAACGCCTGGGCATGCTCCTGATGAGGCTGAGTATTGTGTGTGGCCTCCACGTGCCTGTATGACCCCCCTACAACGCCTGGGCATGCTACTGATGAGGCTGAGTATTGTGTGTGGCCTCCACGTGCCTGTATGACCCCCCTACAATGCCTGGGCATGCTCCTGATGAGGCTGAGTATTGTGTGTGGCCTCCACGTGCCTGTATGACCTCCCTACAACGCCTGGGCATGCTCCTGATGAGGCTGAGTATTGTGTGTGGCCTCCACGTGCCTGTATGACCTCCCTACAACGCCTGGGCATGCTCCTGATGAGGCTGAGTATTGTGTGTGGCCTCCACGTGCCTGTATGACCTCCCTACAATGCCTGGGCATGCTCCTGATGAGGTTGCGGATGGTCTCCTGTGGGATCTCCTCCCAGACCTGGACTAAAGCATCCGCCAACTCCTGGACAGTCTGTGGTGCAACGTGACGTTGGTGGATGGAGCGAGACATGATGTCCCAGATGTGCTCAATCGGATTCAGGTCTGGGGAACGGGCGGCCAGTCCATAGCTTCAATGCCTTCATCTTGCAGGAACTGCTGACACACTCCAGCCACATGAGGTCTGGCATTGTCCTGCATTAGGAGGAACCCAGGGCCAACCGCACCAGCATATGGTCTCACAAGGGGTCTGAGGATCTCATCTCGGTACCTAATGGCAGTCAGGCTACCTCTGGCGAGCACATGGAGGGCTGTGTGGCCCTCCAAAGAAATGCCACCCCACACCATTACTGACCCACTGCCAAACCGGTCATGCTGCAGGCAGCAGATCGCTCTCCACGGCGTCTCCAGACTCTGTCACGTCTGTCACATGTGCTCAGTGTGAACCTGCTTTTATCTGTGAAGAGCATAGGGCGCCAGTGGCCACTTTGCCAATCCTGGTGTTCTGTGGCAAATGCCAAGCGTCCTGCACGGTGTTGGGCTGTGAGCACAACTCCTATCTGTGGACGTCGGACCCTCATACCACCCTCATGGAGTCGGTTTCTAACCGTTTGTGCAGACACATGCACATTTGTGGCCTGCTGGAGGTCATTTTGCAGGGCTCTGGCAGTGCTCCTCCTGTTCCTCCTTGCACAAAGGCGGAGGTAGCGGTCCTGCTGCTGGGTTGTTGCCCTCCTGCGGCCCCCTCCATGTCTCCTGGTGTACTGGCCTGTCTCCTGGTAGCGCCTCCAGCCTCTGGACACTACGCTTACAGACACAGCAAACCTTCTTGCCACAGCTCGCATTGATGTGCCATCCTGGATGAGCTGCACTACCTGAGCAACTTCTGTGGGTTGTAGAGTCCGTCTCATGCTACCACGAGTGTGAAAGCACAACCAACATTCAAAAGTGACCAAAACATCAGCCAGAAAGCATTGGTACTGAGATGTGGTCTGTGGTCCCCACCTGCAGAACCACTCCTTTATTGAGGGGGTCTTGATAATTGCCAATAATTTCCATCTATTGTCTATTCCATTTGCACAACAGCATGTGAGATTGATTGTCAATCAGTGTTGCTTCCTAAGTGGACAGTTTGATTTCACAGAAGTTTGATTTACTTGGAGTTATATTCTGTTGTGTAAGTGTTCCATTTTTTTGAGCAGTGTATATAGATATATAAATTAAAGTCACACCTTTCTCCCTCATTAAAAATAAAGACTTAACAAAAAAATACATTTTTGGTATCACCGTGTCCGTAAAAGTCCGATCTAGCAAAATATGAAATTCTTTAACCCGTACGGTAAAGCACTAAAATCAAAACGCCAGAACTGCTGTTTTTTGGTCACTGCATGTCTGCAAAAAAACACATTAAAAAGTAAGGAAAATATTCTATGTATCCCCAAATAGTATCAACAAATATGTCAACTCGCCACTCAAAAAACAAGCCCTCACGTCGCCCCATTGATGGAAAAATAAAAGTCACAGGTCTCAGAAAATGGTGACAAATCCATTTATTATTTTATTTTTATTTACAAATTTCTGAATTTTTTTTTCACCACTAAATAAAAACACAAACTTTACGAGTCTGGTATCGCTGTAGTCAGACTGACCTGGAGAATCGTATTACCAGGTCATTCTAATCCCAAAATGAACGCCGTGAAAACAAAATCCAAAAACAATAACTACTAACTATTTACTGCATTTGGAATTTTTTCCCATACATTTCAATAGTAAAATGAACGGCGTCATTCATAACTGCAACTCGTCCCACAGAAAACAAGCCCTCGTACATCTAGGTTGATAGAGAAGTAAAAGCGTTTTTGGAAAAAGGGGAGGAAAAAATGAAAGTGCAAAAATGAAGTTTGGCTGCAGCAGGAAGGGGTTAAAGGATCGAAATAGCATAGTCCGCTGCACTCCATCCTGTGAAAAGTGAAAGCTGGAAGAATTTGCTTTATTGCACATTAAAGTCTGGAAAACGTTGGATCCTTTAAATTTGCATGTCTGTTTTTTTTATCCATTTTTTTTCCAAAAGACAGTCAGATGGTCTGAAAACCCAGATCATGCGTTTCGCCTGTAATTATGAAAGCTTCTTCAGGGGTTTATGAATTGTTTCCTGAGGATGCATTCACAACAACACGCGAAACTCATGTTGGGGCCAATAGGAGTGGAGAGTGAGACAAACACATGATGGCTCCGGCTATTTCAAACATTGGGAATTTTTGGGTAATCTTGATATTCCATGCATTTAATCTTCTTTATTGGCCCAGCTATGTGTAAGAACATTTTTCTTTTCTTGCCATATCATCCTGTTTATCTGATTGTTAAAAAAATGTTTATGCAGTTGCATTTTTAGTGAGTCTGGAATAAAATGAATTGATTTTTATGGCTAGAAAGACTCCTCGGTCTCTGATTTTGGATGTACAGTGGGTTGCAAAGGTATTCACCCCCTTGGCAGTTTTCGTTTTTTGCTACCTCACATTCTGGAATATAACTTTTTTTTTGAAGGTTTGTATCAGTTCACGTAAAGAACATGCCGACAACTGTGAAAATTTGGTTTTCTTTTTATTGTGAAATGAACAACAAATAGGACAAAATAACGGAAAGCTTCAGTGTGCATAACTATTCACACCCCTAATCTCTGTACTTTGTGGAGGCTCCATTTGCGGCCGTTACAGCTGCAGTCGCTTTGGATAAGTCTCTATGAGCTTTCCACATCTGGCCACTGGAATTTCTGCCCATTCTTCAAGGCAAAACTGCTCCAGCTCCTTCAGGTTAGATGTTTCCTCTGGAGAACAGCGATCTTCACGTCTGACCACAGATTCTCCATTGGCTTAAGGTCTGAGCTGTGACCAGAACATTTCCACGTTTCACCTTAAACCATTCGAGTGTTGCTTTAGCACAGGGGTCTCAAACTCGGCTGGGTATATGGGCCACACATGGAAAAAAATTTAATTTGGGGGCCGCATTCTTTGCAGGACAAAGTGACATTTTAGTGATACCATTTTTTTTTTCTATTCACCTTTTGAACATTTTTGCCATTTTATTTTTTATAGCTTGGGTCGTTATGGATGTGGCGATAATAAAACGTGCACTTTTTTGTTTACTTTAGTTTATATATAAAGCAGCATTTTTAGTGGCAAAATATTTTTTCATGCTTTATTTTGAAGTTTTTCTGCCAAAATCTTGTAGTAATGTGCCCCACCCTGGTCTGCATCTTGTAATGTCCCCCATCTTTGTCCCCATCTTGTCATAATATTCCATACTGGGCCCCATATTGTCGTAATGTCACATACCGGTCCCCATATTGTAGATATGTCCCCAGCCTGGTCCCCCTCTTGTAATGTCCCCAGCCTGGTCCCCATGTTTTAGGACTGTCCCCAGCCTGGTCCCCATCTTTTAGGACTGTCCCCAGCCTGGTCCCCATCTTTTAGGACGGTCTCCAGCCTGGTCCCCATTTTTTACGACTGTCCCCAGCCTGGTCACCATATTGGAGGACTGTCCCCAGCCTGGTCCCCATCTTGGAGGACTGTCCCTTGTGCCGTTCTACACATACAAGAGAAAAAAAAAAGATTCTTCTCACCTGTCCTCCGTTCCCTCGGCGTCCTTTCTGTACCTGTGGTCCGCAAGCACCATAGACCCCGATTGCAGCTCGGTCCAGGAGCTGCCGGCAGCTGCTCTTCAGTTCAGTGTATTGCCGTGCAGAGACTGGCTCTCCGCACAGCAATACCAGTGTCAGCCGCCGGCCTATCAGAGGTCAGCAACTGACATCTGCGCGTGTCAGTGACGTCATGCGCCGATGCGCTGGGACGCAGAGATCAGCTGCTGACCTCTGATAGGCCGGTGGCTGACACTGGTATTGCTGTGCGGAGAGCCGGTCTCTGCACAGCAATACACTGAACTGAAGCGCAGCTGCCGGCAGCTCATGGACCGGGCCGCGATCGGGGTCTATGGTGCCTGCGGGCCGCATGAAGCAGCCTGAAGGGCCACGTGTTCGAGACCCCTGCTTTAGCAGTATGCTTTGGGTCATTGTCTTGTTGGAAGGTGAACCTCCGTCCCAGTGTCAAATCACTGACAGATTGTAACAGGTTTTTCTCAAGAATATCCCTGTATTTCAAACCATCCATCTTCCCCTCGACTCAGACCATTTTCCCTGTCCCTGCTGCTGAAAAACCTCCCCACAGCTTGATGCTGCCACCACCATGTCCCACTGTGGGGATTGTGTTCTTGGGGTGATGAGCTGTGTTAGTTTGGCGCCATATATAGCGTTTACCTTGGTGGCCAAAAAGTTCAATTTTGGCCTCCTCTCACCACAGCACCTTCCTCCATAGATTTGGGGAGTCTCCCACATGTCTTATGGCAAGCTCCAAACGAGCCTTACAATTTTTGAGTATAAGTAAAGGCTTTTTTTTCAGCCCACTCGTCCTGAAAGGCCACTTCTATGGAGTATACGGCTTATTGTAGTCATATGGACAGATACTCCAGTCTCTGCTTGGGAACTCTGCAGCTCCATCAGGGTTTCCTTTGGCCTCTGCGCTGCCTCTCTGATTAATGCCCTCGTTGCCCGGGCTGAGAGTTTTGGTGGGCACCTTCTCTTGGCAGGTTTGTTGTGGTACCTTGTTCTTTCCATTTGATGATAATGGATTTGATGGTGCTCCAGAGATCATCAGAGATTGGGAGATGTTTTTATAACCCAACACTGATTTGTACTTCTCAACAACTTTTTCCAACTTTTTCCTTGACTTGTTTGGAGATCTCCTTGGTCTTCATGGTGCTGTTTGGGGATCTCCTTGGTCTTCATGGTGGTGTTTGGAGATCTCGTTGGTCTTCATGGTGGTGTCTGGAGATCTCCTTGGTCTTCATGGTGGTGTCTGGAGGTCTCCTTGGTCTTCATGGTGTTGTTTGGAGATTTCCTTGGTCTTCATGGTGGTGTTTGGAGATCTCCTTGGTCTTCATGGTGGTGTTTGGAGATCTCCTTGGTCTTCATGGTGTTGTTTGGAGCTTTCCTTGGTCTTCATGGTGTTGTTTGGAGATCTCCTTGGTCTTCATGGTGGTGTTTGGAGATCTCCTTGGTCTTCATGGTGTTGTTTGGTTAGTGGTGCCTCTTGTTAATGGCGTTGCAGCTTCTGTGACCTTACAGAAAAGGTAAAGTGTATATACTGACAGACATGTGACATTAGATTGCACACAGGAGGACGTCCTGTCACTGAGCATGGGACTTAGGAAGGGAATTGCTTGCACCAGAAATTATTAGAGGCTTCTTAGCAAAATGGGTGAATACATATGCACATGACAATTTTTAGTTATTTGATCCCATAAATGTAATTTATGCCTAGATTTTTCTTACTTCACTTCACTAACTTAGACTATTTAGTGCTGATACATCACACACAAATCGGATTACAAAAATATTTACACAGGTTGTAATGTGACAAAATAGATAAAAAGGATTTTCTGTCTTTTCTGTCTTGTACAGCGCCGCAGACTGTGTTGGTGTTATAGAATATCACTAATAATGTGCCCCACCTGCCCCTTTGACCCCAGTCCTTACATCTGGGCTGTGTAGTCCGCACGGCCCTTGCTGCAGGGGTGATGCGGTACAGTCATTCATGGAAGCTCATGTGACAGCCCAGGGACCCCGCCATGGTTCCCTGCCCCCCGTTACCATGGCCACCAGTGAAACCAAAAGGGCTGCCAGTGTAGCTGGACCCTCTCTGGAAGATGAGCAAGTGAGGGAGGGCAGAGCTGATTCATAGGGACAGAGCAGAGGGAGGAGGAGGGGAGTGAGCAGTGATGGAGGAGGAGGAGGAGGGGGCTGCTCCAGGCTTATTCTCAATGCAAAGCCAGCTTCTGCAGAGCCCGCACACAAAGAAGCGGCCGGGAGCCTGACACACACAATATCCAGGTAGAGGCAGCCCACCTGCACCCTGCAACGACGTGCACCCCACCTGCACCCTGCAACGACGTGCACCCCACCTATAGGAACAGACATCTGCAGGAGACACAGGGACCCCGACCCACACCCCGACTACACACCCACCGCCGCACACTCATTGTGAGGTACGGCACGGCGACCCCCAGCAGGTACCACCATCTGCAGAACAATGCTCCCTGCATCCTGGAATATGCAGAATTCCCAGCCGGACTGCGAGATGATGGGGGCCACGCCGCAGAATGACCGGAACACACCTCTCTTCTGAGAATGGTAAGCAGGGGGGTGTGAACACATCCGCACTGGGCCCTATGTTATGGGGAGACCCCCGGGACGTTGGTCGCAATCACATGATGCCATTGTGCGGTGACCCTGGGGTAACCCAACTCTGCAGGGCTGGGACGTCATTGTGACCCGGGGGCCCTGAGGCTTGTGGATACCTAACAATGCAGCAGCCAGGTAACCAAAGCCGTGACCTCTGTCATGATCCGCAGGCTGGAGACATCTGCCCCGAGCACACGAAGGGTTAATGCCGGGGTGTTGTGTGGTCCGGTTATTATTGTGGACGTGGATTTTGTGTCTTTTTTTTTTCCTCTCTTTCTCCCAAGGTTCTTTTTGTGACAATGGATCATAAAAAAAATGGGAAGAATTAGGTTTTCCGTTTTGCCAGAGGAGATTATTGTGCGCCGGAGAAAAAAGCGATTATGAATTTACCGCCCGTCAATAGTTATAATTTACGGTGACGCTCTTCAGTACGTGATACGAGCGGAGCTGCGAGTAGAGATGTCGCCTGCGTCCCGCTGCTGGTAATAGGATATAGCTGGGCTCGCAGCCAGAGACGCCTCCGTTATTCTGCTCCTAAGAACTTTGCATCCGCTCGGTGGATTTTTATAATGTTGCAGATGAAGAATTGGTAAAGTGTTGCTGCAATGGGCCAGAGATCCAGTCGGTGACTACTTGCCCTTTAAATGACTGCAGGCATTGTCTAGGAGATATTGATACTGGAGCCGTCATTGTCTCGCTGCCTCGTGTTACATGAAAACAATGCCGAATGTTACCGTCCTCACAATGCAGCTGCCACAGTCGCCAGAGCCTCAGCGAGAGCCACCGGCAGGTGATCTGCTCCACCTGCGCAGGGGCGTGTATACTATTGGCCATATTCAGCCTTCCTTATGATGGTGGTGATGTATATATGTATATACACTGAGCTCGTCCTGCCTGTGCCACCTGGTAATGGCCGTCCTGTGCCCCAGAGGCAGGATGTAGTGAGGTGCACAGGACCGGACTGTAATATACAGGTGTATACAATGTATACAGGAGTCGTCTCTGCGCAGTGGCATGACTTAAAACTCATGGGCCCCAGTGCAAAACCTCCAACGGGGCCCCAATTATTGCAAGTCTTTAATAGTATTGGTCTATATTCATAGACTTTTTGGGCTCCAGGGCCCGGCACTTATTGTGGCCCCCAGCACAGTACACGCAGACCCCAGGGGATTAGTCCCTCTGCCCATTTCCAGCCCTTCGCTTATTTCCGAGGCTGCCGATGATCTTGTGATTTGCTTTTTCTTATCTGTTTGGACTTTGGATGGATTTGATCATTTGCCTTTTATGCATTTGACAGTAAGACGTAAACTCCGGCTTTGTGCACGCCGCATCTTCTCGCTGAGTTTTCTGAGCAGAAACTGTGTGTGTGACACGACGTGTAAACCCAGGCGAACCTGCCGAGCTTTTCTAGCAGAAACACTCCAGGAAACTCTGGTGCTTCCCCCCAGAGTCATCTTTTATGTTGTTTTTTCCGTCGTTTCCAGAGTATTTATTGGATGGCTTTGGCTGCTGGCAGTTTTTTGAAGGATTTTCACATGGTTTTTGTGACATCTTCTTTACTGTAGTTATCTGTTCATTAGCCGATAACGTTTTTTTTTTTGAAAGCACCATATCAAATCCTTAAACGACATCCGGGCGTCTTCTGTGCATATTTTGAGCTTTCTCATTGACTTGTGCCATAGTGAAATATCTTTAGACACCTGAAGTGTTTAACAGACTTCAAAAAGCACGAACATATGAACAACGAGTCGTTTTTCCATAGACATGTATAGATAGGTTCATTCTCTCAAGCGTTTTCCGATAGGATTTTCGGGCCGTTTTCACAGCAGAATCCACCGTGAAGAAGACGTTGTGTGCACTTAGCCCAAAGCAACTTTTTATGGAGGTCGGTAAATGGACTGTGAACTTTGGGACTGTGGTGCTAGGACATTCTGTGCAGTGTTACCAGATCCCCGTGTGCAGAGCTGCAGTGTGCGGAGCAATGTGTACGTGCCCAGGGATCAGTATTTCTGTGCTCGGTCCAGTGTAAGAAAGCTTCAGATCTGTCGTGACCGTATACTACAGCACATCCTTGATGTCATCTGCTTTGTGTATGGATAATTCCCGGGATTCGCACTTTCCCGGGATGGAGTGATGGGTGATGAGGATCATTCTTTCTCATCCTCAAACTTAAATGCAAAAAGTGCAGCGTTTCCTCCCTATGACACAACCTTCTGACTCCAATTATTATAAGACATAACAAAAGGCCACGTAATTTGCTACTAAGTGTCTCAACATTTCACTTTATATTGCGGATATGTGCGGGATTATCAGATCCTCTGAAGGCGAAGGGTTAATAGAAAGTGAGATTACATTGGACAACACCTCAAAAACCAACACAGTCCATCCCGTGCGTCCATTCTGCCTTGTTACGGCTTTCACCCCTGGATGGTCCAGATTCTGCTATAATTATATATACAGTTGAACCCAGCAGTTTCCATCCACTTTATATAAAGACACATCTGCAGGTTTTTCTCAATATCTGACATGAAATCAGAATAAACCTTTCCCGTTTTAGGTCAATTAGGATTATACCATAATGTTTAATATTTGCCAAATGCCAGAATAATGAGAGAGAGAGAAGGTTTTAAGGCATTTTTATTACTTCCTGCAAAGTCAAAAGTTTCCATACACTAAGATTACTATGCCTTTAAACAATTCTGGACGGCCCATATGATGATGTCATGTGTTTGGAAGCTTCTGATAGTTTTTTTGGCAACATCTGAGTTAATTAGAGACACACCTGTGGATGTATTTTAATGCACACCTGAAACACACTGCTTCTTTGTGTAGCATCACGGGAAAGTCTAAAGAAATCAGCCAAGATATCAGGAAGAGAATTGTGGACTTGCACAAGTCTGGATCATCCTTGGGTACAATTTCAAGATCCCTGAAGGTGCCTCGTTCATCTGTACAAACAATTATACGCAAATACAAACAAGATGGGAATGTCCAGCCATCATACCGCTCAGGAAGGAGACGGGTTCTGTGTCCCAGAGATGAACGTGCTTTGGTCCGACATGTGCATATCATCCCAAGGACAAAAGCAAAAGACCTTGTGAAGACGATGGCAGAAGCTGGTAAGATTGTATCACTGTCCACAGTGAAACGAGTACTGTATCAACATGGGCTGAAAGGCCACTCTGCCAGGAAGAAGCCATTACTCCAAAAGAAACATAAAAAAGCCAGATTAATGTTTGCAAATGCACACAGGAACAAAGACCTTAATTTTTGGAGACATGTCCTGTGGTTTGATGAAACTAAAATTGTACCTTTTGCGCATAATGACCATCGTTTGGAGGAAAAAGGTAGAAGCTTGGAAGCCTAAGAACACCATCCCAACTGTGAAACATGGCTGTGGCAGCATCATGTTGTGGGGTTGTTTTGCTGCAGGAGGGACTGGTGCACTTCACAAAATAGATGCCATCATGAGAAAAGAAGATTATGTGGCAATACTGAAGCAACATCTCAAGACATCAGCCAGGAATGTAAAGCTTGAGCGGAAATGGGTCTTCCAAATGGACAATGACCTGAAGCATACTGCCAAAATGGTAACAAAGTGACTTAAGGGTAACAAAATCCATGTTTTGGAGCGGCCATCACAAAGCCCTGATCTCAATCCTATTTAGAATTTATGGGGCAAAGCTGAAAAGGCTGCGAGCGCCGAGCAAGGGGACCTACAGACCTGGATCAGTTACACCAGTTTTGTCAGGAGGAATCAGCCCAAATTCCACCAACTATTGTGAGAAGCTGTGGAAGGAAATCCCAAACGTCTGACCCAAGTCATTCAGGTTAAGGGCAATGGAACCAAATACTAATGAAATGTAGGGAAACTTTTGACTTTGCAGTAAGTAATAAAAATGCCTTAAACCTTCTCTCTCTGTCATTATTCTGGCATTTGGCAAATATTAAACATTATGTTTCAACTGTATATGTGGCTGAAGTCACAGGAAAAAGCGAGATACAAATGAGAGCGTAGAAGTGACAGGTTGTCGGGACGCCGCGCAGAAGAGTCCAACAGAGAGTCCGGTTATTATCAGCTTTCCATTTTATAATCAGCTAAGCCCAGAAAATGTCACTGCCAGCCGCCACGGCAGGGTCTGTGCCCACATAGCTAGAAATGAGGCTGTAAGTTCACACTGGAATTAGCTGAGGAGCGAGGTCCTACTTGCCCCCATGGTCAGTTAGGAGACCACTGTACACAGCTATCAGCAGTATATACTCTGTATGGAGAAAAGTACAGGGACGCACATCCCAATCATTCAGCTCTGACGCCGCCTTCAGTCCCATTGCCCCTGGTGTATAACCTCCAGCCCCCCACATGCCACCATTACCAGCATGTGACAGAGCGGCCGGTGGTGCAGAGCTCCCTGATACCAGCGCGGTCCTGTAATCGGAGCCACCGGGGTAACAAGTCCGTCCATGACATTTCTTCCTCCTGGATCTTTCCCCATCACCTGTGAGTGATATTATTGAGAAGTGTATGGAACCGCAGCAACTCAGTCACAAAGTGGAGACCCTGTAACATTATAGAGTGGGGGGCTGAGTGCTGACAAGCAGAGGGCAGAAAAGTCCCCGCCACTCTGCTGACCCCATAACTGCAGAGTCCAGACCTCCTCTGATATCAGCACTGCGCCCCCGCCGGGAGCTTCATGGCCGAGCAGCTGCCTGCAGCCGTACATCACCAAGCACAATGCCAAGCGTCGGATAGAGTGGTCTAAAGGCGCCACTACTGGACTCTGGAGGAGACGTGTTCTGTGCAGTGACGGATCGCACTTCTCTATCTGCGTCTGATGGAGGAGTCTGGTGATTCCAGTAGGACGTTACCCCCCGACTGCATTGTGTCGCTGTACAGATGGTGGAGGAGGATAATGCTATGGGCTGTTATCAGGGGGCGGCCGCGGACCCTCAGCTCCAGAGATGGGAAATCTTAATCTTCAGCACAAGACATTGTGGACAATTATATCTTCAGCTTTGTGGGAACAGTCTGGGGAAGACCCTTATCTGCCCCCCATTACTGCGCACAGTGCACAAGCTCCATACAGACATGGGAGGGGGACATGAGCAGCCGCACAGAGCCCGGACCCCGGCCCCACGCTAAACTGATAATGGAGACTGTGAGCCTCCCCCCAACATCAGGGTCTGACCCCACAAATGATCTTCTGGAGGAAGGGGCAAAAATTCCCACAGACGCCTTCCCTTCAAAATCTTGTAGAAACCCCAGAAGAGCGGAGCCGTTATATCTGCAGAGGACGACTCCATATTAACGTCTATGGATGCAGAATGGGGTCAGAAGAGATCCTGGAGATAACTGTGGAGGGGCACATACACTATATGGAGAAAAACATCTCACAGCTGTAGGTTTGTCACAATTGTATCGAGTCTAGACAGTCTGTTCTGCGGATATATAGCGTTAAAATGCTGCCTGGTCGCCTAACTGAAGGCGAGGGAACGGGAGGAAATGAACTTCTCTCCTCCTGGAAGCCGCGCGCTTTCAGCCATAGGGACGTGCATGGAGCGGTCACAGTCGAGAAGAAAACACAGAAGAAGATACACAAGGAGAGAAAGCGCATCCAAATCCACAAATACATAAAAGGATATTGTTACATTTTATTGTAAACACAAACAAGACAATGATAAAAACCTCAAACTTCATCGGACTGGAACAAGTACAAATAGGGTACAGTAACCCAAAGAGAAGCATAAAGCCAATGATAATACCCTGCTGAAAACTATGCCAATAACAAATACCATAATACACGGCTCAAAAACATAAAGGGAACAATGAAATCCCCCCTCCTAGATGTGAATGAATGAAATCTTCTCATTGAATACTTTGTTCTGTAGAAAGCTGAATGTGCTGACAACAAAATCACACAAAAATCATCAATGGAAATCACATTTATTAACCAATGGAGGCCTGGATTTGGAGTCACCCCCAAAATTAAAGTGGAAAAACACACTACAGGCTGATCCAACTGTGATGTAATGTCCTTAAAACAAGTCACAATGACGCTGAGTATTGTGTGTGGCCTCCACGTGCCTGTATGACCTCCCTACAACGCCTGGGCATGCTCCTGATGAGGCTGAGTATTGCGTGTGGCCTCCACGTGCCTGTATGACCTCCCTACAACGCCTGGACATGCTCCTGATGAGGCTGAGTATTGTGTGTGGCCTCCACGTGCCTGTATGACCTCCCTACAACGCCTGGGCATGCTCCTGATGAGGCTGAGTATTGTGTGTGGCCTCCACGTGCCTGTATGACCTCCCTACAACGCCTGGGCATGCTCCTGATGAGGCTGAGTATTGTGTGTGGCCTCCACGTGCCTGTATGACCTCCCTACAACGCCTGGGCATGCTCCTGATGAGGCTGAGTATTGTGTGTGGACTCCACGTGCCTGTGTGAACTCCCTACAACGCCTGGGCATGCTCCTGATGAGGCTGAGTATTGTGTGTGGCCTCCACGTGCCTGTATGACCTCCCTACAATGCCTGGGCATGCTCCTGATGAGGCTGAGTATTGTGTGTGGCCTCCATGTGCCTGTATGACCTCCCTACAACGCCTGGGCATGCTCCTGATGAGGCTGAGTATTGCGTGTGGCCTCCACGTGCCTGTATGACCTCCCTACAACGCCTGGGCATGCTCCTGATGAGGCTGAGTATTGTGTGTGGCCTCCACGTGCCTGTATGACCTCCCTACAACGCCTGGGCATGCTCCTGATGAGGCTGAGTATTGTGTGTGGCCTCCACGTGCCTGTATGACCTCCCTACAACGCCTGGGCATGCTCCTGATGAGGCTGAGTATTGTGTGTGGCCTCCACGTGCCTGTATGACCTCCCTACAACGCCTGGGCATGCTCCTGATGAGGCTGAGTATTGTGTGTGGCCTCCACGTGCCTGTATGACCTCCCTACAACGCCTGGGCATGCTCCTGATGAGGCTGAGTATTGTGTGTGGACTCCACGTGCCTGTATGAACTCCCTACAACGCCTGGGCATGCTCCTGATGAGGCTGAGTATTGTGTGTGGCCTCCACGTGCCTGTATGACCTCCCTACAACGCCTGGGCATGCTCCTGATGAGGCTGAGTATTGTGTGTGGCCTCCACGTGCCTGTATGACCTCCCTACAACGCCTGGGCATGCTCCTGATGAGGCTGAGTATTGCGTGTGGCCTCCACGTGCCTGTATGACCTCCCTACAACGCCTGGGCATGCTCCTGATGAGGCTGAGTATTGTGTGTGGCCTCCACGTGCCTGTATGACCTCCCTACAAGGCCTGGGCATGCTCCTGATGAGGCTGAGTATTGTGTGTGGCCTCCACGTGCCTGTATGACCTCCCTACAACGCCTGGGCATGCTCCTGATGAGGCTGAGTATTGTGTGTGGCCTCCACGTGCCTGTATGACCTCCCTACAACGCCTGGGCATGCTCCTGATGAGGCTGAGTATTGTGTGTGGCCTCCACGTGCCTGTATGACCTCCCTACAACGCCTGGGCATGCTCCTGATGAGGCTGAGTATTGTGTGTGACCTCCACGTGCCTGTATGACCTCCCTACAATGCCTGGGCATGCTCCTGATGAGGCTGAGTATTGTGTGTGGCCTCCACGTGCCTGTATGACCTCCCTACAACGCCTGGGCATGCTCCTGATGAGGCTGAGTATTGTGTGTGGCCTCCACGTGCCTGTATGACCTCCCTACAACCCTGGGCATGCTCCTGATGAGGCTGAGTATTGTGTGTGGCCTCCACGTGCCTGTATGACCTCCCTACAACGCCTGGGCATGCTCCTGATGAGGCTGAGTATTGTGTGTGACCTCCACGTGCCTGTATGACCTCCCTACAACGCCTGGGCATGCTCCTGATGAGGCTGAGTATTGTGTGGCCTCCACGTGCCTGTATGACCTCCCTACAACGCCTGGGCATGCTCCAGATGAGGCTCAGTATTGTGTGTGGCCTCCACGTGCCTGTATGACCTCCCTACAACGCCTGGGCATGCTCCTGATGAGGCTGAGTATTGTGTGTGGCCTCCACGAGACTGTATGACCTCCCTACAACGCCTGAGCATGCTCCTGATGAGGCTGAGTATTGTGTGTGGCCTCCACGTGCCTGTATGACCTCCCTACAACGCCTGGGCATGCTCCTGATGAGGCTCAGTATTGTGTGTGGCCTCCACGTGCCTGTATGACCTCCCTACAACGCCTGGGCATGCTCCTGATGAGGCTGAGTATTGTGTGTGACCTCCATGTGCCTGTATGACCTCCCTACAACGCCTGGGCATGCTCCTGATGAGGCTGAGTATTGTGTGTGGCCTCTGCGAGCCTGTATGACCCCCCTACAACGCCTGGGCATGCTCCTGATGAGGCTGAGTATTGTGTGTGGCCTCCACGTGCCTGTATGACCTCCCTACAACGCCTGGGCATGCTCCTGATGAGGTTGCGGATGGTCTCCTGTGGGATCTCCTCCCAGACCTTGACTAAAGCATCCGCCAACTCCTGGACAGTCTGTGGTGCAACGTGACGTTGGTGGATGGAGCGAGACATGATGTCCCAGATGTGCTCAATCGGATTCAGGTCTGAGGAACGGGCGGCCAGTCCATAGCTTCAATGCCTTCATCTTGCAGGAACTGCTGACACACTCCAGCCACATGAGGTCTGGCATTGTCCTGCATTAGGAGGAACCCAGGGCCAACCGCACCAGCATATGGTCTCACAAGGGGTCTGAGGATCTCATCTTGGTACCTAATGGCAGTCAGGCTACCTCTGGCGAGCACATGGAGGGCTGTGTGGCCCTCCAAAGAAATGCCACCCCACACCATTACTGACCCACTGCCAAACTGGTCATGCTGAAGGATGTTGCAGGCAGCAGATCGCTCTCCACGGCGTCTCCAGACTCTGTCACGTCTGTCACATGTGCTCAGTGTGAACCTGCTTTCATCTGTGAAGAGCACAGGGCGCCAGTGGCGACTTTGCCAATCCTGGTGTTCTGTGGCAAATGCCAAGCGTCCTGCACGGTGTTGGGCTGTGAGAACAACCCCCATCTGTGGACGTCGGGCCCTCATACCACCTCATGGAGTCGGTTTCTAACCGTTTGTGCAGACACATGCACATATGTGGCCTGTTGGAGGTCATTTTGCAGGGCTCTGGCAGTGCTCCTCCTGTTCCTCCTTGCACAAAGGTGGAGGTAGCGGTCCTGCTGCTTGGTTGTTGCCCTCCTACGGCCCCCTCCACGTCTCCTGGTGTACTGGCCTGTCTCCTGGTAGTGCCTCCAGCCTCTGGACACTACGCTGACAGACACAGCAAACCTTCTTGCCACAGCTCGCATTGATGTGCCATCCTGGATGAGCTGCACTACCTGAGCAACTTCTGTGGGTTGTAGAGTCCATCTCATGCTACCACGAGTGTGAAAGCACAACCAACATTCAAAAGTGACCAAAACATCAGCCAGAAAGCATTGGTACTGAGACGTGGTCTGTGGTCCCCACCTGCAGAACCACTCCTTTATTGAGGGGGTCTTGATAATTGGCAATAATTTCCATCTATTGTCTATCCCATTTGCACAACAGCAGGTGAGATTGATTGTCAATCAGTGTTGCTTCCTAAGTGGACAGTTTGATTTCACAGAAGTTTGATTTACTTGGAGTTATATTCTGTTGTTGAAGTCTTCCCTTTATTTTTTTGAGCAGTGTATATCAAAGTGCAAGAGATGAACTGATGTATATAAAATGCAGGATAATAAATCTAATACAATGAATTTTGGTAAAGATAAATGGTAACCTATTACGGAAATAGCGCTTTTTCACATCTTTCTGGGATTTCCTTATCGACTTGCAGAATAGAAAATTACAAACTCAGCTATACTCTGCCGCTGCTCTGGTGTATGTTGACAAGCTGCAGCGGTGACTACAACATACGTGATTGACTGCAGCAATCACTGAGCTCAATAGTGATGCTGATGCAGATGGCCAGCGAGCTCAGTGATTGGTAATTTCTATATCTACCGGCCGATGGGAAAATGAAGGTTCATCCCAGACAACTCATTTTATATCCTTTATTCAAAACTGATACATTGTAACAAACTACAAGGACAGCAGAGAGATGAGTGCTGCTGATCGTTGGCCTAGACTGGATACAATTGTAACAATGTAGGTCAAGACTGGTTATAAAGAGAGTTTTGTTCCCTTTTACTGACAAGATGCAGAGTTCCTAAAAATGAGAAGAGATTGGCGCATAAAGTATATTAGAAAGTTGTAGAACTTTTCGTTCTCTGGTGATTTATTTATTTCTATGATGTACGAGGTGCTGGAGTGAGTGGAGCCTCAATGCCCCATGGATGAGGGCGATGTGGCGCCCAGGTCTCTGTCTGCATCGCCGCCTCTGGATAAGCAGATTAGTGGGTGCAGACGCCAAGACGTGGTAATCCTTCCCCCTCAGCGGTGGCTTCAGCGGTGACCCCCGGGATCAGCTGCTCCGGGGGGGGGGAGGACATGGTGGCAGCATGAAGTGTCCTTCACTGCCATCCCCGGGGGTCATCGGCTAAACATTCATCAGATCTCAGTGACTTGCGCTAATCCGGGAGATGGCGGCATCAACCTCGTCCCTGATAATGACTACATGAGCGACTGTAGTCCGGGATGTGACAGAGGCGCTGATATCACAGGGACGGCTGAAGAACAATGGGATTATATGTCGCCTGGACCGTGAGAACATCAGTCCACGGAGCGCATCCTACACAGTGCCGGGGTGATGGACAGGACTGATATCAGCCTCTTATAACGCTCCAGTACTGATATAACCTCCAGACATTACACCATATGTGACTGATATCAGCCTCTTATAACACTACAGTACTGATATAACCTCCAGACATTACATCATATGTGACTGATATCAGCTCCTCTTATAACGCTCCAGTACTGATATAACCTCCAGACATTACATCATATGTGACTGATATCAGCCCCTCTTATAACGCTCCAGTACTGATATAACCTCCAGACATTACACCATATGTGACTGATATCAGCCTCTTATAACGCTCCAGTACTGATATAACCTCCAGACATTACACCATATATGACTGATATCAGCCCCTCTTATAACGCTCCAGTACTGATATAACCTCCAGACATTACACCATATGTGAATGATATCAGCCTCTCTTATAACGCTCCAGTACTGATATAACCTCCAGACATTACATCATATGTGACTGATATCAGCTCCTCTTATAACGCTCCAGTATTGATATAACCTCCAGACATTACATCATATGTGACTGATATCAGCCCCTCTTATAACGCTCCAGTACTGATATAACCTCCAGACATTACATCATATGTGACTGATATCAGACCCTCTTATAACGCTCCAGTACTGATATAACCTCCAGACATTACACCATATGTGACTGATATCCGCTCCTCTTATAACGCTTCAGTACTGATATAACCTCCAGACATTACATCATATGTGACTGATATCAGACCCTCTTATAACGCTCCAGTACTGATATAACCTCCAGACATTACACCATATGTGACTGATATCAGCTCCTCTTATAACGCTCCAGTACTGATATAACCTCCAGACATTACATCATATGTGACTGATATCAGCACAGTAGTGTTCAGAATACCAGCCGTCCAATATGACTGACCAGATTAATCACTGTTTTTGGTATAGATTATATCACCACATGTCAGACAATTTACCAATCGGTGCAGTAGATTATAAGAAACCCCTAGACTCCGCATTCATGATCTGCAGGTTTCTGAGTCTGTGATTAATTAATTGTACAGGGGGTGTTCACAATAATAGCAGTGTGGAGATCAATCAGTGAGGTCAATCATTCTGTGAAGAAACAGGTGTGAATCAGGTGGCCCTTATTTAAGGGTGAAGCCAGCACATGTTGTACATGCATTTCTCCTTGAAAGCCTGAGAAATATGGGTCGTTCTAGAGAACAGCGTACTTTGATTATAAAGTTGATTGGAGAGGGTAAAGCTTATAAAGAAGTGCAGACAATGATCGGCTGTTCAGCTAAAGTGATCTCCAATGCTTTAAAATGGAAATGAAAACCAGAGAGACGTGGAAGAAAACGGGAGACTACCATCCGAATGGATGGAAGAATAGCCAGAATGGCAAAGGCTCAGCCAATGATCAGCTCCAGGATGATCACAGACAGTCTCCAGTTACCTGTGAGGACTGTGACAGTGAGAAGACGCCTGTGTGAAGCTAATCTCTTAGCTAGAAGTCCCCGCAAAGTCCCACTGTTAAAAGAAAGACATGAACTGAAGTGGATACAATTTGCCAAAGATCACATCAACTGGCCTAAAGAGAAATGGAGAAACATTTTATGGACTGATGAAAGTAAAATCGTTCTTTTTGGGTCCCAGGTCCGCAGACAGTTCATCAGACGACCCCCAAACTCTGCATTCAGCGACAGTACACTCTGCAGACAGTGAAGCATGGTGGAAGCATCATGATATGGGCTTGTTTCTCTTACTATGGTGCAGGACCTATTTACCGCATACCAGGGATCATGGACCAGTTTGCAAATATTAAAATACTTGAAGAGGTAATGTTGCCTTACGCTGAAGAGGATATGCCCTTGAAATGGGTGTTTCACCAAGACAGCGACCCTAAACACACCAGTAAACGAGCAAAATCTTGGTTCCAATCCAACAAAAGCTATGGAGTGGCCAGCCTGATCCCCGGACCTTAATCCGATAGGACAATTGTGGGATGACATCAAAAATGCCGTTTCTGAGGCAAAGCCAACAAATGCCAAAAAATTGTGGGATGTAGTGGAAGCCTCCTGGGCTGGAATAACAGGTGACAGGGGCCAGAAGTTGGTTGACTCTATGCAACATAGATGTGAAGCAGTTCTAAAAAACTGTGGGAATACAACTAAATATTAGGTTAGTGATTCACAGGAATGCAGAATCCTCCAAAAAAGAGAAGAGACATATTGTGAGTTTGTAAAGACAAATGCAGACACTGATATTTTTTAGAACAGAACAATGTTCATTTTTTGTTATTTTCTATAAAGTAGTTAAAAATTATCTACATTTCTCTTCATGTCTTGAATTAGAAAACAGCGAGCAATGTTCCCAATGCTGGAAAGAAAAACTAGTAGAAAGATTTTGTGCTTAAGTCATGTTTTTGAACACACTGCTATTATTTTGAACACTACTGTATAGCGTTCCAGTGCTGATATAACCTCCAGACATTACATATTATTTGACTGATATCAGCCTCTTTTTTTTTGTAATAGAGGGCACCACTCCTAGTGGGATCTAGGGATTAAGTTGTCACGACTCTGTTTTCGAGTATCCCGGGGCCAGGGGCTCCTACCCTGTCCCTAATGCTGGCCCTGTTCCCCGGATTTCTTTTGATGGTGAAGATGCCGGGGCCACGTACCTTGTCTGAGCTCCTCAATCTGCCCTCAGTCTGTTCCCTTCCCCCCCCAGGGAAGAGGGGAGTAGTCGTGTATGGCTGTACACAATCCAGACTAACAAGGTAAAACAAACAGAGCTAAAGGAAAATTCCAATCATATAAATATATGCACACAAACAACAGTGATTAACACCGGGAAGTGGAGGATGGGATACAAACCAAAATAGGAGAATAATAGAATTAACACGCAATCTAAACCACACGACAGTCTAAGCTGAAGTCAACAAAATGCCTTCTCAAATATCCACTCTCCACCACACTCCATAAGCTAGCTCGGGCAATGATACCCTGCCAAAGCCCAGTATATATAGGAGCAGGGAGTGGCTAACACTGAACAGCTGAGAGCCTAAATGAAGGTAAGCTTCCAGGAGCTCACAACTGAGCAGATTAACCCCTGCACTGCTAAAAGAAACCTGCACCATTTAATATGAAGGCGAAAGGCTTCTAATGAGTGCAGGAGTGGGAGGAATCAGACGCTGCGGCCTTCTGGCTTCTCTCTGTTGTGGTGACACCAATAGGCAATACTAAAAAAAAAAGAAAAGAAGTTTTTGAAAGAAGGGATCACCAACCAATCATAAATAACAAATCTTTACTGAGAGCATAGACAAACCAAAAAACAAACAATTAAAAACTATTTAAAAAGCACCATTAACCTATAGAGGAACAGTGCGGAAGGAACAGCCTTTATCTCTTTTTCATGTGCTACATTGTATTACATGAAGGTGTTGTCATATATGCACTTAGGGGCCGTGGAGCTCTCGTCTATTTTGGCTTCATCCTGGTTATTATAGCTTTGTAGAGCTTTTTAAATGGTTTTAATAGTTTTTTTGTTATATAATATGATGAGGGTTATTGTTCTGTCCCTTGGATCCGTCTTGTGCAGGATGAGATGTGTAATAGATGGAATGAGCTGCCCTCATCGGTCACCTTACTGCAGGATGATGGGAGTTAGGGCTGTGGTTCAGCTCTATGGGATGCAGAAGTTGCGGTCACATTTGGGCTCTGGTACCTGAAGGGCCCAATCTGGGGCGTAACTATGATAGGTGCAGGAGCTGCAATCGCACAGGGGCCCTGGAGCTTATGGGGCCCAAAAGGTCCCTCGGTCCATATGCAAAGACTATTAATATTAAAATCCTGTGAGTCTTGGGGCCCAGTAGGAGATTTTGCATTGGGGCCAATATCCAGTGTTGTAGACGTGGTGGTTGGGGCCCTTGGTGCAGACTCTGTATTGGGCCCCTGGAGCTGCAGTCACTGCTGCCTGTGGCCCCTGATGCTGTCGCTTTGTGCAATGACAGGTTCACTTTCCGCCTCAGTCACTCATCAGAGAGGACGTGAGCGCGGGGCAGCGGCCGTCACCTCCACGTCTGCAACCGGGCCGATCCGGCGGAGCGCAGGTCTTCACTGACACATTGTAACAAACAGGACAGGGGAGATCTGCGCTGCTGCTGCTGGAGCTTACAGAGCGTTGTCTGCACAGATACATTGTAACAAACCCTCAGCTATGGGAAGTGCTAGGTCTGTCTGGGGTTTTAGCTTCTACGTTTATAGAAGAATATTTCTATTCACTGACCTCAAGCAGAGAAATGGAGAATAACTGAAATGTATCAGAAGTTGTAAAACTTTCCATAAAACCAGATGATTAATTGTATCACCGTCCTGACACATTGTGACGACATTCTGCTAAGATACAATACTGCTGTGATGAATCGGATGATCGCCGCCGGCCTCGGGTGTAAGGCCATCGCCCGCTATCAGTATCTGGTCAGTATTCGGTCAGTATTTGTTCTCAGGAGCGGGTGATAAATGCAGAATTAGTAACTTGTTTCTATTCTACCTTTTCTCTGATTGTTCCTCACCTGGTTTTGGCTCCAACTCCTGAGAAAAAATACTGACCGAATACTGACCGAATACTGATAGTGGGGCCATGGCCTTATCCAGAGTCGTGGACAAATACGGAGATCACGTGACTGGATGACACTGCAATACCTGGCTGACACCTGAGAACACCAGCGGCAGCCCTGCTGGCACCGGACCATGTGCTCCCATGGACGCTGTAGATCGCGAGCTCTTGGGACCAGGACGCGGCTTTTTTGTGTTCTTTGTTGGGCCGTGCAGGTGTTCAGGGGAAATGTCCCAGTAATGTCAGGAGACCTTCCCTGTTTCGGGCGACTTCTCCCGGACAATGGCCGCTCTTCGTTCCCGTCGTTGCTTCCTCCTCCGGTGACATTTAGTCAATGACTCAGGCGGTGAGCCACAATGTGAACACGTCCGGGCGGCCATTGTGACAGCTGAATGTCTGTACCCGCCGGACACGTGTGAGCGGTCATGCACGTCCTGCTGTCATGTGCGGGGGATGGGGGCGACTGAAGGCGATCTTTATATATTTATACACCCCACGACTCTGGGGAGATGCTGCGCCCCGGGGTCACACGGCAATGTCAGACCTCTGTACTGCAGACACGAGGAGACCCCTGTACAGCAGACACGATGAGACCCCTGTACTGCAGACACTCGGAGACCCCTGTACAGCAGACAGGAGGAGACCCCTGTATAGCAGACACGAGGAGAGTGGAGACCCCTGTACTGCAGACACGAGGAGACCCCTGTACAGCAGACACGAGGAGACCCCTGTACTGCAGACACGAGAAGACCCCTGTACATCAGACACGAGGAGACCCCTGTACATCAGACACGAGGAGACCCCTGTACTGCAGACACGAGGAGACCCCTGTACTGCAGACACGAGGAGACCCCTGTACTGCAGACACGAGGAGACCCCTGTACAGCAGACACGAGGAGACCCCTGTACTGCAGACACGAGGAGACCCCTGTACTGCAGACATGAGGAGACCCCTGTACTGCAGACACGAGGAGACCCCTGTACAGCAGACACGAGGAGACCCCTGTACTGCAGACACGAGGAGACCCCTGTACTGCAAATGTAGCACCCCGAGGACTCGGCTGCTACAGGGGTATTGCACCTCAGACCAGAGGTGTGGTATTCCTCTCCCGGGTAAGGATGGAGTGTGGAACTGGGCTCAGATAGCTGCATGCACCACACTCACCCCATTTCCGGGGGACAGATCAACGGTACTCCCACCAGATAGATGTGCAGGTACGACAGCTTCTGTCCCTGGCTGGAGTGGGGAGGGGGGAGGAACATCCTAGTGGTGTAGGAGCAGATAGGGGAGGGACTCTGGGCATAGGTAGGAGCCCATTGGGTGCTTGTCACCTGGGCTCGGGTGTCAGAGGGAGTATATAAGGTGGGCACCATCTTAGGACAGGGTCTTTTTGGTCTGCTCTGTGCAGAGAGGAGCTCAGCCAGAGAGGGCTGACAGGGAGCTGTGGCTCCGTCTGGGCCCAGCTCCAGAGCCAGGCCTGAAGCAGAGAGAGAGAGAGAGAGAAGGAAAAAGGAGGAAGAAGAGAGACGCAAGGAAAGGCCCAGAGACGAAAGCATAGAGGGAACCCTGAGATCCCACGAGAGAACGGAAACGGGTGAAGGGTTGGCAGAGCAGGGTACCGGATCCCAAACTGGTGGAGGCCAATTATCCTTAGCCAGGAACCAGAGGTCGTGGACAAGTTTTGGCACGACCCCTCGCCATATCCACCAGGAAGGCATACCACGTATAGGGTCAGGGAAGTCGGGAAAGGTTTCACCACCAGAAGGCCCGAGGGAGCTGGACAAAGGTGGATCCCTGGTGGGGACGGCCAGTAGGAAGGAAGAGAGGGGAGCTCAGGACCACGCTCTGGAACTGCCTGGGAGTTGGCCGAGTCCCTGACCTGGTGGACGCAGCACGACTCGGGTGGTCCTACTGTGCACGGGCGACCTGGTAAAGAACTGTGAGTAAAGCTTTTGAAACTGCACTTCAAGCCTCCGTGTTTCGTCGTCGCACCGGCACCATTAGTACTGGGACACCCGCACCATCACTCCCATTGTCATCTCTAACATAGCTGCCCTGAGGCCATACCCCTCCCGTTGGGGGTTATACCATCCACGCTGCACATCCGTACCACCGGCCTCAGCGGACTGCCCTGCAGCGGCGGCTTCATAGCCGCATTCAACGGGTGGCGTAGTCGGACACTAATACCATCATATCAATAACGCCACTTAGTTTGACACCCTGGGCACGGACCGGGTCACTGCCACAAGGACTACTACCCCTTTCGGATCCGGCTCCGGGTATTCCCCGCGTGCGCAACGCTACACAACATGGCCCAGGGGGTGCGTCAACTTTGGCGTAGTCGGCAGGATCTCGTGCCCGCAACCACCGGGTACTGCGCGCCTGAAGAAAAGTTCACATTTACCGCAAAAAGGAGTCTCCCGCCAATTCCAGAGGGTTCCCGCCATCGGACGCCATCTGGGGTCGTTTCCCGCCGTTTGCCCGCCATCTGCAGTCTTTGCCCGCCATCTGCGAAGTTTCCCGCCATCGGGAGACGATTCCCGCCATCTGAGACGATTTCCCGCCCTGGCAGAGCGGACGCCATTATGGGCGTGCCAGAGGGTGGCAAGAGACCACCTCCCATCGTGGGCGCGGTCCCAGAAGGGCGCCAAAAGCGGAGACCGCCCCCACCAGCCGAGACTACCACCATGGAAATGTCCATCAAAGTGGGGGGTCTGCCCCTGAAACTGACTGTCACCAAGTTGCCCCGGGACCACTCCCAAGGGGGGCGGATAGAGAACAAAACGGAGAAGATGGGTGCGGCATGGAGGAGTCTGGATAGATCGCACCCGGGAATGGAGGAAGAGACAAGCGGTACAGACCCCGTGGTCCGGGGCCTGCTGCAGGCCGCCACCCCAGAAGGCCTGGTGGAGATCCTGGCACAGCTCCCCAGAGATCGGGAGCGTGCACAGACTGCGCTGGAGGCCTTGGCCCGGAAGATGGCCCGAGTACAACAAGAGGCACTGGCCGAATGGAGGAGGGAGATGGCCCAGCAGGCTGGTACCCGCCAGCAGAGGACGCCACCCGCAACGTGGAGCATGTCTGCCCCTGAGGATGGTGCAGGAGGGACGAAGGCCGGAGACGACGACGCGGAGTTAGCCGCAGGGATGGAAGCAGGTAATGGGGACGTCATCACCCCGAGCCCAGTAGCCGTAAGCCTGCCCCAGCTCCCCGTCGCAGAGCCCGAAGTCACCCTCATCGCGCCCGTTGCCGCACCGCCACTGCTCCCAACTAGGCCTCAAGCGGCCGGAGCCGCGGTCACGCCCCCTTCCGCACCACGCCCCTTGACCCTGAGCGCGGCAAAAGAGGAAGTGCCACCGGCCTGGTCGCAAGGCCGAGTACCCCTGGGCGCCGCGGTCTCAACAGCGCCCTCCTCCCGGAAGGCGCCATACTTGAATCCAGACAGGATGCCTACGGCCTGGACGCAAGGCCGAGCACTCCCGGGCGCCGCTGCCCCTACAGCGCCCTCTACCTCCACCGTGCCACCCCTGGGTGAAGATCTGTTTGCACAGCATACTAGCCCGGACGGGCTGCCCTTCGTTTGGCCACCGGAGTACATCAATCCCCGACTCCGGAGGGAACGGCCCCTGTGTGAGCCTCTAATCCCGGCTCCGGCGCCCGCCAAAATTGTCCCGCTCCCGTTGGAGGAAGCCCAGTTTGCATGGGACCCCACCGGTGAGAACCTAATGGGGTTTACCCAGGAGACCCGGGCGGACAAAGCCCGGCGTGAGGAGTGCTGCCGTCAGCAGCTAGAGGTCTTCGGGAGAGAACGACGAGAGAGGCGGATCCGCGAGGAACAGCTGCAGGCCCAAAGCGCGGAGCAGAAACGGCGGGCCCGACGAAACCCCCGTACGGCCCACGGTCCCCGCGCCAACGGGACCATAATAAAGTTTCAACTGGAGAACGGCTGGGGCTTTATCCGGGATCACCGAACCCCCGGCGACGTCTTTGTCACCCGCAGGGATGTCGAGAGCCACCTGCCGGAGGGACATCGCGGACGTGACCTCTACCCGGGTGATGAGGTCACCTTCACCCGGCATCAGTGTGCTAAAGGACCGTACGCCCTTCACGTACACCGGCTGACTGAGGAGGAGATACAATATGAGGAAAGCCAAGAGGACCCGGACGGGTCTGAAGACTACCCTCAGGAGGAGACAAGGAGAGGATACCGCTACTGAAGGAAGTAGCATAAACAAAGTACTGTATATAGTTACCCGTCAGGGTATGAGAACTGTTGCTGAAACTGTTGCTGAGTGAAGTGTGGTCCCCGTTGGGACTAGTGTGGGACTGTTAAAGGAACTGTTTCCTGTGTGCCCCTATCCATTACCAGGCTGAGGACTGTGAGCAGCCATTCCCCTATTCCCACTGGCCGAGGACTGAGAGCGGCCATACCCTGTAAATAGTTGCGCTTCTTAAGGCGCCCCCTATTGGTTTTATAGAAGAACTGTTTTCCTACTACAGAATTAGAGACTGTTGCACTTTACCTGGTCACAAGTTGCACGGTGACCAGAGATCAAGAACGTGTTGATCAAGAATGTTTTATATGAAAAAGTTTTTATGATGCTAAGAGAGTTAATGGTATTTTCTGATAATGTTTTCGTAATGTTTTATACCCGTAAAGTTAAAAGAGAAAAGTACCTCCCATAAAGGGATGAGTTCATAAGTTAGTATCTTATGTGTGAGTGCACTTTAAAAATTTTTGTAAGTTTTAATTTGCCTTTGCTCTTTTCCAGCCCGAGGACGTGCTGTGGTTTACCAGGGGGGAATGTAGCACCCCGAGGACTCGGCTGCTACAGGGGTATTGCACCTCAGACCAGAGGTGTGGTATTCCACTCCCGGGTAAGGATGGAGTGTGGAACTGGGCTCAGATAGCTGCATGCACCACACTCACCCCATTTCCGGGGGACAGATCAACGGTACTCCCACCAGATAGATGTGCAGGTACGACAGCTTCTGTCCCTGGCTGGAGTGGGGAGGGGGGAGGAACATCCTAGTGGTGTAGGAGCAGATAGGGGAGGGACTCTGGGCATAGGTAGGAGCCCATTGGGTGCTTGTCACCTGGGCTCGGGTGTCAGAGGTAGTATATAAGGTGGGCACCATCTTAGGACAGGGTCTTTTTGGTCTGCTCTGTGCAGAGAGGAGCTCAGCCAGAGAGGGCTGACAGGGAGCTGTGGCTCCGTCTGGGCCCAGCTCCAGAGCCAGGCCTGAAGCAGAGAGAGAGAGAGAAGGAAAAAGGAGGAAGAAGAGAGACGCAAGGAAAGGCCCAGAGACGAAAGCATAGAGGGAACCCTGAGATCCCACGAGAGAACGGAAACGGGTGAAGGGTTGGCAGAGCAGGGTACCGGATCCCAAACTGGTGGAGGCCAATTATCCTTAGCCAGGAACCGGAGGTCGTGGACAAGTTTTGGCGCGACCCCTCGCCATATCCACCAGGAAGGCATACCACGTATAGGGTCAGGGAAGCCGGGAAAGGTTTCACCACCAGAAGGCCCGAGGGAGCTGGACAAAGGTGGATCCCTGGTGGGGACGGCCAGTAGGAAGGAAGAGAGGGGAGCTCAGGACCACGCTCTGGAACTGCCTGGGAGTTGGCCGAGTCCCTGACCTGGTGGACGCAGCACGACTCGGGTGGTCCTACTGTGCACGGGCGACCTGGTAAAGAACTGTGAGTAAAGCTTTTGAAACTGCACTTCAAGCCTCCGTGTTTCGTCGTCGCACCGGCACCATTAGTACTGGGACACCCGCACCATCACTCCCATTGTCATCTCTAACATAGCTGCCCTGAAGCCATACCCCTCCCGTTGGGGGTTATACCATCCACGCTGCACATCCGTACCACCGGCCTCAGCGGACTGCCCTGCAGCGGCGGCTTCATAGCCGCATTCAACGGGTGGCGTAGTCGGACACTAATACCATCATATCAATAACGCCACTTAGTTTGACACCCTGGGCACGGACCGGGTCACCGCCACAAGGACTACTACCCCTATCGGATCCGGCTCCGGGTATTCCCCGCGTGCGCAACGCTACACAACATGGCCCAGGGGGTGTGTCACAGACACGATGAGACCCCTGTACAGCAGACACGATGAGACCCCTGTACTGCAGACACGAGGAAACGCCTGTACAGCAGACACGAGGAGACGCCTGTACAGCAGACACGCGGAGACCCCTGTACAGCAGACACGCGGAGACCCCTGTACAGCAGACAGGAGGAGACCCCTGTACAGCAGACACGAGGAGACCCCTGTACAGCAGACATGAGGAGACCCCGGTACAGCAGACATGAGGAGACCCCTGTACTGCAGACACGAGGAGACCCCTGTACAGCAGACATGAGGAGACCCCTGTACTGCAGACACGTGAAGACCCCTGTACTGCAGACACGAGAAGACCCCTGTACTGCAGATATGAGGAGACCCCTGTACAGCAGACACGAGGAGACCCCTGTACAGCAGACACGAGGAGACCCCTGTACAGCAGACACGAGGAGACCCCTGTACTGCAGACACGAGGAGACCCCTGTACTGCAGACACGAGGAGACCCCTGTACTGCAGACACGAGGAGACCCCTGTACTGCAGACACGAGGAGACCCCTGTACAGCAGACACGAGGAGACCCCTGTACAGCAGACACGAGGAGACCCCTGTACTGCAGACACGATGAGACCCCTGTACAGCAGACACGAGGAGACCCCTGTACTGCAGACACGAGGAGACCCCTGTACAGCAGACACGAGGAGACCCCTGTACAGCAGACACTAGGAGACCCCTGTACAGCAGACACGAGGAGACCCCTGTACAGCAGACACTAGGAGACCCCTGTACAGCAATCATGAGAAGACCCCTGTACAGCAGACACGAGGAGACCCCTGTACTGCAGACACGAGGAGACCCCTGTACTGCAGACACGAGGAGACCCCTGTACAGCAGACACGAGAAGACTCCTGTACAGCAGACACGAGGAGACCCCTGTACTGCAGACACGAGGAGACCCCTGTACTGCAGACACGAGGAGACCCCTGTACAGCAGACACGAGGAGACCCCTGTACTGCAGACACGAGGAGACCCCTGTACAGCAGACATGAAGAGACCCCTGTACAGCAGACACGAGGAGACCCCTGTACAGCAGACACGAGGAGACCCCTGTACTGCAGACACGAGGAGACCCCTGTACTGCAGACACGATGAGACCCCTGTACAGCAGACACGAGGAGACCCCTGTACTGCAGACACGAGGAGACCCCTGTACAGCAGACACGAGGAGACCCCTGTACAGCAGACACGAGGAGACCCCTGTACAGCAATCATGAGAAGACCCCTGTACAGCAGACACGAGGAGACCCCTGTACTGCAGACACGAGGAGACCCCTGTACTGCAGACACGAGGAGACCCCTGTACAGCAGACACGAGAAGACTCCTGTACAGCAGACACGAGGAGACCCCTGTACTGCAGACACGAGGAGACCCCTGTACTGCAGACACGAGGAGACCCCTGTACAGCAGACACGAGGAGACCCCTGTACTGCAGACACGAGGAGACCCCTGTACAGCAGACATGAAGAGACCCCTGTACAGCAGACACGAGGAGACCCCTGTACAGCAGACACGAGGAGACCCCTGTACTGCAGACACGAGGAGACCCCTGTACTGCAGACACGAGGAAACGCCTGTACAGCAGACACGAGGAGACGCCTGTACAGCAGACACGCGGAGACCCCTGTACAGCAGACACGCGGAGACCCCTGTACAGCAGACAGGAGGAGACCCCTGTACAGCAGACACGAGGAGACCCCTGTACAGCAGACATGAGGAGACCCCGGTACAGCAGACATGAGGAGACCCCTGTACTGCAGACACGAGGAGACCCCTGTACAGCAGACATGAGGAGACCCCTGTACTGCAGACACGAGAAGACCCCTGTACTGCAGACACGAGAAGACCCCTGTACTGCAGATATGAGGAGACCCCTGTACAGCAGACACGAGGAGACCCCTGTACAGCAGACACGAGGAGACCCCTGTACTGCAGACACGAGGAGACCCCTGTACTGCAGACACGAGGAGACCCCTGTACTGCAGACACGAGGAGACCCCTGTACTGCAGACACGAGGAGACCCCTGTACAGCAGACACGAGGAGACCCCTGTACAGCAGACACGAGGAGACCCCTGTACTGCAGACACGATGAGACCCCTGTACAGCAGACACGAGGAGACCCCTGTACTGCAGACACGAGGAGACCCCTGTACAGCAGACACGAGGAGACCCCTGTACAGCAGACACTAGGAGACCCCTGTACAGCAATCATGAGAAGACCCCTGTACAGCAGACACGAGGAGACCCCTGTACTGCAGACACGAGGAGACCCCTGTACTGCAGACACGAGGAGACCCCTGTACAGCAGACACGAGAAGACTCCTGTACAGCAGACACGAGGAGACCCCTGTACTGCAGACACGAGGAGACCCCTGTACTGCAGACACGAGGAGACCCCTGTACAGCAGACACGAGGAGACCCCTGTACTGCAGACACGAGGAGACCCCTGTACAGCAGACATGAAGAGACCCCTGTACAGCAGACACGAGGAGACCCCTGTACAGCAGACACGAGGAGACCCCTGTACTGCAGACACGAGGAGACCCCTGTACTGCAGACACGATGAGACCCCTGTACAGCAGACACGAGGAGACCCCTGTACTGCAGACACGAGGAGACCCCTGTACAGCAGACACGAGGAGACCCCTGTACAGCAGACACTAGGAGACCCCTGTACAGCAATCATGAGAAGACCCCTGTACAGCAGACACGAGGAGACCCCTGTACTGCAGACACGAGGAGACCCCTGTACTGCAGACACGAGGAGACCCCTGTACAGCAGACACGAGAAGACTCCTGTACAGCAGACACGAGGAGACCCCTGTACTGCAGACACGAGGAGACCCCTGTACTGCAGACACGAGGAGACCCCTGTACAGCAGACACGAGGAGACCCCTGTACTGCAGACACGAGGAGACCCCTGTACAGCAGACATGAAGAGACCCCTGTACAGCAGACACGAGGAGACCCCTGTACAGCAGACACGAGGAGACCCCTGTACTGCAGACACGAGGAGACCCCTGTACTGCAGACACGAGGAGACCCCTGTACTGCAGACACGAGGAGACCCCTGTACAGCAGACACGAGGAGACCCCTGTACTGCAGACACGAGGAGACCCCTGTACAGCAGACACGAGGAGACCCCTGTACAGCAGACACGAGGAGACCCCTGTACTGCAGACACGAGGAGACCCCTGTACTGCAGACACTAGGAGACCCCTGTACTGCAGACACAGGAGACCCCTGTACAGCAGACACGAGGAGACCCCTGTACTGCAGACACGAGGAGACCCCTGTACTGCAGACACTAGGAGACCCCTGTACTGCAGACACTAGGAGACCCCTGTACTGCAGACACAGGAGACCCCTGTACAGCAGACACGAGGAGACCCCTGTACAGCAGACACGAGGAGACCCCTGTACTGCAGACACAGGAGACCCCTGTACAGCAGACACGAGGAGACCCCTGTACTGCAGACACGAGGAGACCCCTGTACTGCAGACACGAGAAGACCCCTGTACAGCAGACACGAGGAGACCCCTGTACTGCAGACACGAGGAGACCCCTGTACAGCAGACACGAGGAGACCCCGGTACAGCAGACATGAGGAGACCCCTGTACTGCAGACACGAGGAGACCCCTGTACAGCAGACATGAGGAGACCCCTGTACTGCCGCCTCCTGAGATAAAGGAAAGTCCTATAAGAATCCGGCAAACAATGGCAAATTCTGCAGTGAGAGCAGCGCTGCCACCGATGGTTATAGAGACACATCTACATGCAAAAGAGAGGACAGTGCTGAGGGGGTAGAGGACAAAACATAGCTCAGCAGACAGTATCACACCTAATTGGATTAGATACACAGCTCAGCAGACGTATCACACCTAATGGGATTAGATACACAGCTCAGCAGACGTATCACACCTAATGGGATTAGATACACAGCTCAGCAGACAGTATCACACCTAATGGGATTAGATACATAGCTCAGCAGACAGTATCACACCTAATGGGATTAGATACACAGCTCAGCAGACAGTATCACACCTAATGGGATTAGATACACGGCTCATCAGACAGTATCACACCTAATGGGATTAGATACACAGCTCAGCAGACAGTATCACACCTAATGGGATTAGATACACAGCTCAGCAGACAGTATCACACCTAATGGGATTAGATACACAGCTCAGCAGTCAGTATCACACCTAATGGGATTAGATACACGGCTCATCAGTCAGTATCACACCTAATGGGATTAGATACATAGCTCAGCAGGCAGTATCACACCTAATGGGATTAGATACACAGCTCAGCAGAAAGTATCACACCTAATGGGATTAGATACACAACTCAGCAGACAGTATCACACCTAATGGGATTAGATACACGGCTCATCAGTCAGTATCACACCTAATGGGATTAGATACACAACTCAGCAGACAGTGTCACACCTAATGGGATTAGATACACGGCTCAGCAGACAGTATCACACCTAATGGGATTAGATACACGGCTCAGCAGTCAGTATCACACCTAATTGGATTAGATACACAACTCAGCAGACAGTGTCACACCTAATGGGATTAGATACACGGCTCAGCAGACAGTATCACACCTAATGGGATTAAGACAGTATCAAACAGGATTAGATACACGGCTCAGCAGTCAGTATTACACCTAATGGGATTAGATACACAGTTCAGGAGACAGTATCACACCTAATGGGATTAGATACACAGTTCAGCAGACAGTATCACACAGGAGAGGATTAGATACACAGCTCAGCAGTCAGTATCACACCTAATGGGATTAGATACACAGTTCAGCAGACAGTATCACACAGGATAGGATTAGATACACAGCTCAGCAGACAGTATCACAGGAGAGGATTAGATACACAGATCAGCAGACAGTATCACACAGGAGAGGATTAGATACACAGCTCAGCAGACGTATCACACCTAATGGGATTAGATACACAGCTCAGCAGACGTATCACACCTAATGGGATTAGATACACGGCTCATCAGACAGTATCACACCTAATGGGATTAGATACACAGCTCAGCAGACAGTATCACACCTAATGGGATTAGATACACAGCTCAGCAGACAGTATCACACCTAATGGGATTAGATACACAGCTCAGCAGTCAGTATCACACCTAATGGGATTAGATACACGGCTCATCAGTCAGTATCACACCTAATGGGATTAGATACATAGCTCAGCAGGCAGTATCACACCTAATGGGATTAGATACACAGCTCAGCAGAAAGTATCACACCTAATGGGATTAGATACACAACTCAGCAGACAGTGTCACACCTAATGGGATTAGATACACGGCTCAGCAGACAGTGTCACACCTAATGGGATTAGATACACAACTCAGCAGACAGTGTCACACCTAATGGGATTAGATACACGGCTCAGCAGACAGTATCACACCTAATGGGATTAGATACACGGCTCAGCAGTCAGTATCACACCTAATTGGATTAGATACACAACTCAGCAGACAGTGTCACACCTAATGGGATTAGATACACGGCTCAGCAGACAGTATCACACCTAATGGGATTAAGACAGTATCAAACAGGATTAGATACACGGCTCAGCAGTCAGTATTACACCTAATGGGATTAGATACACAGTTCAGGAGACAGTATCACACCTAATGGGATTAGATACACAGTTCAGCAGACAGTATTACACAGGAGAGGATTAGATACACAGCTCAGCAGTCAGTATCACACCTAATGGGATTAGATACACAGTTCAGCAGACAGTATCACACAGGATAGGATTAGATACACGGCTCAGCAGACAGTATCACACAGGATAGGATTAGATACACAGCTCAGCAGACAGTATCACACAGGAGAGGATTAGATACACAGCTCAGCAGACAGTATCACACCTAATGGGATTAGATACACGGCTCAGCAGACAGTATCACACAGGATGGGATTAGATACACGGCTCAGCAGACAGTATCACACAGGATGGGATTAGATACACAGCTCAGCAGACAGTATCACACAGGATAGGATTAGATACACGGCTCAGCAGACAGTATCACACAGGATAGGATTAGATACACAGCTCAGCAGACAGTATCACACAGGGCAGGATTAGATACACAGCTCAGCAGACAGTATACACAGGATAGGATTAGATACACGGCTCAGCAGACAGTATCACACAGGATAGGATTAGATACACGGCTCAGCAGACAGTATCACACGTGATAGGATTAGATACACGGCTCAGCAGACAGTATCACACAGGATAGGATTAGATACACGGCTCAGCAGACAGTATCACACAGGAGAGGATTAGATACACGGCTCAGCAGACAGTATCACACGTGATAGGATTAGATACACGGCTCAGCAGACAGTATCACACAGGATAGGATTAGATACACAGCTCAGCAGACAGTATCACACAGGATAGGATTAGATACATGGCTCAGTGGCTCAGCAGACAGTATCACACAGGATAGGATTAGATACACGGCTCAGCAGACAGTATCACACAGGATAGGATTAGATACACAGCTCAGCAGACAGTATCACACAGGATAGGATTAGATACATGGCTCAGTGGCTCAGCAGACAGTATCACACAGGATAGGATTAGATACACGGCTCAGCAGACAGTATCACACAGGATAGGATTAGATACACGGCTCAGCAGACAGTATCACACAGGATAGGATTAGATACACGGCTCAGCAGACAGTATCACACAGGATAGGATTAGATACACGGCTCAGCAGACAGTATCACACAGGATAGGATTAGATACACGGCTCAGCAGACAGTATCACACAGGACAGGATTAGATACATGGCTCAGCAGACAGTATCACACAGGATAGGATTAGATACACGGCTCAGCAGACAGTATCACACAGGATAGGATTAGATACACGGCTCAGTAGACAGTATCACACAGGATAGGATTAGATACACGGCTCAGCAGACAGTATCACACAGGAGAGGATTAGATACACGGCTCAGCAGACAGTATCACACAGGATAGGATTAGATACACGGCTCAGCAGACAGTAACACACAGGATAGGATTAGATACACGGCTCAGCAGACAGTATCACACAGGATAGGATTAGATACACGGCTCAGCAGACAGTATCACACAGGAGAGGATTAGATACACGGCTCAGCAGACAGTATCACACAGGATAGGATTAGATACACGGCTCAGCAGACAGTATCACACAGGATAGGATTAGATACACGGCTCAGCAGACAGTAACACACAGGATAGGATTAGATACACGGCTCAGCAGACAGTATCACACAGGAGAGGATTAGATACATGGCTCAGCAGACAGTATCACACAGGAGAGGATTAGATACACGGCTCAGCAGACAGTATCACACAGGATAGGATTAGATACACGGCTCAGCAGACAGTATCACACGTGATAGGATTAGATACACAGCTCAGCAGACAGTATCACACGTGATAGGATTAGATACACAGCTCAGCAGACAGTATCACCCGTGATAGGATTAGATACACAGCTCAGCAGACAGTATCACCCGTGATAGGATTAGATACACGGCTCAGCAGACAGTATCACACAGGATAGGATTAGATACACGGCTCAGCAGACAGTATCACACAGGATAGGATTAGATACACGGCTCAGCAGACAGTAACACACAGGATAGGATTAGATACACGGCTCAGCAGACAGTATCACACAGGATAGGATTAGATACACGGCTCAGCAGACAGTATCACACAGGACAGGATTAGATACACAGCTCAGCAGACATTATCACACAGGAGAGGATTAGATATATGGCTCAGCAGACAGTATCACACAGGATAGGATTAGATACACAGCTCAGCAGACAGTATCACACAGGACAGGATTAGATACACAGCTCAGCAGACATTATCACACAGGAGAGGATTAGATATATGGCTCAGCAGACAGTATCACACAGGATAGGATTAGATATATGGCTCAGCAGGCAGTATCACACAGGATAGGATTAGATACAGGGCTCAGCAGACAGTATCACACAGGAGAGGATTAGATACACGGCTCAGCAGACAGTATCACACAGGATAGGATTAGATACACAGCTCAGCAGACAGTATCACACAGGACAGGATTAGATACACAGCTCAGCAGACAGTATCACACAGGACAGGATTAGATACACAGCTCAGCAGACATTATCACACAGGATAGGATTAGATATATGGCTCAGCAGACAGTATCACACAGGATAGGATTAGATACACGGCTCAGCTGACAGTATCACCCGTGATAGGATTAGATACACGGCTCAGCAGACAGTATCACACAGGATAGGATTAGATACACAGCTCAGCAGACAGTATCACACAGGAGAGGATTAGATACCCGGCTCAGCAGACAGTATCACACAGGATAGGATTAGATACAGGGCTCAGCTGACAGTATCACCCGTGATAGGATTAGATACACGGCTCAGCAGACAGTATCACACAGGATAGGATTAGATACACAGCTCAGCAGACAGTATCACACAGGAGAGGATTAGATACCCGGCTCAGCAGACAGTAACACACAGGATAGGATTAGATACACGGCTCAGCAGACAGTATCACACAGGATAGGATTAGATACACAGCTCAGCAGACAGTATCACACAGGAGAGGATTAGATACACGGCTCAGCAGACAGTATCACACAGGATAGGATTAGATACAGGGCTCAGCAGACAGTATCACACAGGATAGGATTAGATACACGGCTCAGCAGACAGTATCACACAGGATAGGATTAGATACACGGCTCAGCTGACAGTATCACCCGTGATAGGATTAGATACACGGCTCAGCAGACAGTATCACACAGGATAGGATTAGATACACAGCTCAGCAGACAGTATCACACAGGAGAGGATTAGATACCCGGCTCAGCAGACAGTAACACACAGGATAGGATTAGATACACGGCTCAGCAGACAGTATCACACAGGACAGGATTAGATACAGGGCTCAGCAGACAGTATCACAAAGGACAGGATTAGATACACTGCTCAGCAGACAGTATCACACAGGACAGGATTAGATACACGGCTCAGCAGACAGTATCACACAGGATAGGATTAGATACACGGCTCCGCAGACAGTATCACTCAGGATAGGATTAGATACACGGCTCAGCAGACAGTATCACACAGGATAGGATTAGATACACGGCTCAGCAGACAGTATCACACAGGATAGGATTAGATACACGGCTCAGCAGACAGTATGACACAGGACAGGATTAGATACACGGCTCAGCAGACAGTATCACACAGGATAGGATTAGATACAAGGCTCAGCAGACTGTATCACACAGGAGAGGATTAGATACACAGCTCAGCAGACAGTATCACACAGGATAGGATTAGATACACTGCTCAGCAGACAGTATGACACAGGACAGAATTAGATACACGGCTCAGCAGAGAATATCACAGGATAGGATTAGATACACGGCTCAGCAGACAGTATCACACAGGATAGGATTAGATACACGGCTCAGCAGACAGTATCACACAGGAGAGGATTAGATTCACAGCTCAGCAGACTGTATCACACAGGAGAGGATTAGATACACGGCTCAGCAGACAGTATCACACAGGAGAGGATTAGATACACGGCTCAGCAGACAGTATCACACAGGAGAGGATTAGATACACAGCTCAGCAGACAGTATCACACAGGACAGGATTAGATACACAGCTCAGCAGACAGTATCACACAGGACAGGATTAGATACACAGCTCAGCAGACAGTATCACACAGGACAGGATTAGATACACAGCTCAGCAGACAGTATCACACAGGACAGGATTAGATACACAGCTCAGCAGACAGTATCACACAGGAGAGGATTAGATACACAGCTCAGCAGACAGTATCACACAGGACAGGATTAGATACACAGCTCAGCAGACAGTATCACACAGGAGAGGATTAGATACAGCTCAGCAGACAGGATCACACAGGATAGGATTAGATACACGGCTCAGCAGTCAGTATCACACAGGATAGGATTAGATACACAGCTCAGCAGACAGTATCACACAGGAGAGGATTAGATACAGCTCAGCAGACAGGATCACACAGGATAGGATTAGATACACGGCTCAGCAGTCAGTATCACACAGGATAGGATTAGATACACAGCTCAGCAGACAGTATCACACAGGACAGGATTAGATACACAGCTCAGCAGACAGTATCACACAGGAGAGGATTAGATACAGCTCAGCAGACAGGATCACACAGGATAGGATTAGATACACGGCTCAGCAGACAGTATCACACAGGATAGGATTAGATACACAGCTCAGCAGACAGTATCACACGTGATAGGATTAGATACACGGCTCAGCAGACAGTATCACACAGGATAGGATTAGATACACGGCTCAGCAGACAGTATCACACAGGATAGGATTAGATACACAGCTCAGCAGACAGTATCACACGTGATAGGATTAGATACACGGCTCAGCAGACAGTATCACACAGGATAGGATTAGATACACGGCTCAGCAGACAGGATCACACAGGATAGGATTAGATACACGGCTCAGCAGACAGTATCACACAGGACAGGATTAGATACACGGCTCAGCAGACAGTATCACACAGGATAGGATTAGATACACAGCTCAGCAGACAGTATCACACAGGATAGGATTAGATACACGGCTCCGCAGACAGCATCACACAGGAGAGGATTAGATACACGGCTCAGCAGACAGTATCACACAGGATAGGATTAGATACACGGCTCAGCAGACAGTATCACACAGGATAGGATTAGATACCCGACTCAGCAGACAGTAACATACAGGAGAGGATTAGATACACGGCTCAGCAGACAGTATCACACAGGATAGGATTAGATACACGGCTCAGCAGACAGTATCACACGTGATAGGATTAGATACACAGCTCAGCAGACAGTATCACACGTGATAGGATTAGATACACAGCTCAGCAGACAGTATCACCCGTGATAGGATTAGATACACGGCTCAGCAGACAGTATCACACAGGATAGGATTAGATACACGGCTCAGCAGACAGTATCACACAGGAGAGAATTAGATACACGGCTCAGCAGACAGTATCACACAGGAGAGGATTAGATACCCGGCTCAGCAGACAGTATCACACAGGAGAGGATTAGATACCCGACTCAGCAGACAGTAACATACAGGATAGGATTAGATACACGGCTCAGCAGACAGTATCACACAGGACAGGATTAGATACACAGCTCAGCAGACATTATCACACAGGATAGGATTAGATACACGGCTCAGCTGATAGTATCACCCGTGATAGGATTAGATACACGGCTCAGCAGACAGTATCACACAGGATAGGATTAGATACACAGCTCAGCAGACAGTATCACACAGGATAGGATTAGATACACGGCTCAGCAGTCAGTATCACACAGGATAGGATTAGATACACGGCTCAGCAGTCAGTATCACACAGGATAGGATTAGATACACAGCTCAGCAGACAGTATCACACAGGATAGGATTAGATACACAGCTCAGCAGACAGTATCACACAGGATAGGATTAGATACACAGCTCAGCAGACAGTATCACACAGGATAGGATTAGATACACAGCTCAGCAGATAGTATCACACAGGATAGGATTAGATAGACGGCTCAGCAGACAGTATCACACAGGATAGGATTAGATACACAGCTCAGCAGACAGTATCACACAGGATAGGATTAGATACACAGCTCAGCAGACAGTATCACACAGGATAGGATTAGATACACAGCTCAGCAGACAGTATCACACAGGATAGGATTAGATACACAGCTCAGCAGATAGTATCACACAGGATAGGATTAGATAGACGGCTCAGCAGACAGTATCACACAGGATAGGATTAGATACACAGCTCAGCAGACAGTATCACACAGGATAGGATTAGATACACAACTCAGCAGACAGTATCACACAGGATAGGATTAGATACACAGCTCAGCAGATAGTATCACACAGGATAGGATTAGATAGACGGCTCAGCAGACAGTATCACACAGGATAGGATTAGATACACAGCTCAGCAGACAGTATCACACAGGATAGGATTAGATACACGGCTCAGCAGACAGTATCACACAGGATAGGATTAGATACACGGCTCAGCTGACAGTATCACCCGTGATAGGATTAGATACACGGCTCAGCAGACAGTATCACACAGGATAGGATTAGATACACAGCTCAGCAGACAGTATCACACAGGAGAGGATTAGATACCCGGCTCAGCACACAGTATCACACAGGAGAGGATTAGATACACGGCTCAGCAGACAGTATCACACAGGACAGGATTAGATACAGGGCTCAGCAGACAGTATCACAAAGGACAGGATTAGATACACGGCTCAGCAGACAGTATCACACAGGACAGGATTAGATACACGGCTCAGCAGACAGTATCACAAAGGACAGGATTAGATACACGGCTCAGCAGACAGTATCACACAGGACAGGATTAGATACACGGCTCAGCAGACAGTATCACACAGGACAGGATTAGATACACGGCTCAGCAGACAGTATCACACAGGATAGGATTAGATACACGGCTCAGCAGACAGTATCACACAGGATAGGATTAGATACACAGCTCAGCAGACAGTATCACACAGGAGAGGATTAGATACCCGGCTCAGCAGACAGTAACATACAGGATAGGATTAGATACACGGCTCAGCAGACAGTATCACACAGGACAGGATTAGATACAGGGCTCAGCAGACAGTATCACAAAGGACAGGATTAGATACACTGCTCAGCAGACAGTATCACACAGGACAGGATTAGATACACGGCTCAGCAGACAGTATCACACAGGATAGGATTAGATACACGGCTCAGCAGACAGTATCACACTGGATAGGATTAGATACACGGCTCAGCAGACAGTATCACACAGGATAGGATTAGATACACGGCTCAGCAGACAGTATCACACAGGATAGGATTAGATACACGGCTCAGCAGACAGTATCACACAGGATAGGATTAGATACACAGCTCAGCAGACAGGATCACACAGGATAGGATTAGATACACGGCTCAGCAGACAGGATCACACAGGATAGGATTAGATACACGGCTCAGCAGACAGTATCACACAGGACAGGATTAGATACACGGCTCAGCAGACAGTATCACACAGGATAGGATTAGATACACATCTCAGCAGACAGTATCACACAGGACAGGATTAGATACACGGCTCAGCAGACAGTATCACACAGGATAGGATTAGATACACAGCTCGGCAGACAGTATCACACAGGAGAGGATTAGATACATGGCTCAGCAGACAGTATCACACAGGATAGGATTAGATACACGGCTCAGCAGACAGTATCACACAGGATAGGATTAGATACCCGGCTCAGCAGACAGTAACACACAGGATAGGATTAGATACACGGCCCAGCAGACAGTATCACACAGGAGAGGATTAGATGCATGGCTCAGCAGACAGTATCACACAGGAGAGGATTAGATACACGGCTCAGCAGACAGTATCACACAGGATAGGATTAGATACACGGCTCAGCAGACAGTATCACACGTGATAGGATTAGATACACAGCTCAGCAGACAGTATCACACGTGATAGGATTAGATACACAGCTCAGCAGACAGTATCACCCGTGATAGGATTAGATACACAGCTCAGCAGACAGTATCACCCGTGATAGGATTAGATACACGGCTCAGCAGACAGTATCACACAGGATAGGATTAGATACACGGCTCAGCAGACAGTATCACACAGGATAGGATTAGATACACAGCTCAGCAGACAGTATCACACAGGAGAGGATTAGATACCCGGCTCAGCAGACAGTAACACACAGGACAGGATTAGATACACGGCTCAGCAGACAGTATCACACAGGACAGGATTAGATACACAGCTCAGCAGACATTATCACACAGGACAGGATTAGATACACGGCTCAGCAGACTGTATCACACAGGAGAGGATTAGATACACAGCTCAGCAGACAGTATCACACAGGATAGGATTAGATACACTGCTCAGCAGACAGTATGACACAGGACAGGATTAGATACACGGCTCAGCAGAGAATATCACAGGATAGGATTAGATACACGGCTCAGCAGACAGTATCACACAGGATAGGATTAGATACACGGCTCAGCAGACAGTATCACACAGGAGAGGATTAGATTCACAGCTCAGCAGACTGTATCACACAGGATAGGATTAGATACACAGCTCAGCAGACAGTATGACACAGGACAGGATTAGATACACGGCTCAGCAGAGAATATCACAGGATAGGATTAGATACACGGCTCAGCAGACAGTATCACACAGGATAGGATTAGATACACGGCTCAGCAGACAGTATCACACAGGAGAGGATTAGATTCACAGCTCAGCAGACTGTATCACACAGGAGAGGATTAGATACACAGCTCAGCAGACTGTATCACACAGGACAGGATTAGATACACAGCTCAGCAGACAGTATCACACAGGATAGGATTAGATACACGGCTCAGCAGACAGTATCACACAGGATAGGATTAGATACACGGCTCAGCAGACAGTATCACACAGGAGAGGATTAGATTCACAGCTCAGCAGACTGTATCACACAGGATAGGATTAGATACACAGCTCAGCAGACAGTATCACACAGGAGAGGATTAGATACACGGCTCAGCAGACAGTATCACACAGGAGAGGATTAGATACACGGCTCAGCAGACAGTATCACACAGGAGAGGATTAGATACACGGCTCAGCAGACAGTATCACACAGGAGAGGATTAGATACACGGCTCAGCAGACAGTATCACACAGGAGAGGATTAGATACACAGCTCAGCAGACAGTATCACACAGGAGAGGATTAGATACACAGCTCAGCAGACAGTATCACACAGGAGAGGATTAGATACACAGCTCAGCAGACAGTATCACACAGGACAGGATTAGATACACAGCTCAGCAGACAGTATCACACAGGAGAGGATTAGATACACAGCTCAGCAGACAGTATCACACAGGATAGGATTAGATACACGGCTCAGCAGACAGTATCACACAGGATAGGATTAGATACAGCTCAGCAGACAGGATCACACAGGATAGGATTAGATACACGGCTCAGCAGACAGTATCACACGTGATAGGATTAGATACACTGCTCAGCAGACAGTATCACACAGGATAGGATTAGATACACGGCTCAGCAGACAGTATCACACAGGATAGGATTAGATACACGGCTCAGCAGACAGTATCACACAGGATAGGATTAGATACACGGCTCAGCAGACAGTATCACACAGGATAGGATTAGATACACGGCTCAGCAGACAGGATCACACAGGATAGGATTAGATACACGGCTCAGCAGACAGTATCACACAGGACAGGATTAGATACACGGCTCAGCAGACAGTATCACACAGGATAGGATTAGATACACAGCTCAGCAGACAGTATCACACAGGATAGGATTAGATACACTGCTCAGCAGACAGTATCACACAGGATAGGATTAGATACACTGCTCAGCAGACAGTATCACACAGGAGAGGATTAGATACACATCTCAGCAGACAGTATCACACAGGAGAGGATTAGATACACAGCTCAGCAGACAGTATCACACAGGAGAGGATTAGATATACGGCTCAGCAGACAGTATACCCAGGATAGGATTAGATACACAGCTCAGCAGATAGTATCACACAGGATAGGATTAGATACACAGCTCAGCAGACAGTATCACACAGGATAGGATTAGATACACGGCTCAGCAGAGAGTATCACACAGGATAGGATTAGATACACGGCTCAGCAGACAGTATCACACAGGATAGGATTAGATACACGGCTCAGCAGACAGTATCACACAGGATAGGATTAGATACACGGCTCAGCAGATAGTATCACACAGGATAGGATTAGATACACGGCTCAGCAGACAGTATCACACAGGATAGGATTAGATACACGGCTCAGCAGACAGTATCACACAGGATAGGATTAGATACACGGCTCAGCAGACAGTATCACACAGGAGAGGATTAGATACACAGCTCAGCAGACAGTATCACACAGGATAGGATTAGATACACGGCTCAGCAGACAGTATCACACAGGAGAGGATTAGATGCTCTCGCTTTTCGCTGATTGATGGGTCTCATTACACAGGCCGGGTCACGTGAGGCGGTAAATGTCGCCCTCGTTACAGAGCGCAGTATCTGCAGGACGCCGTGTGACATTTCGCCGTTAATGGCAGACACTGTGACCTCCGATCCTTGTCTATGATGGAAATGGCGCAGTGAGATTTATTATGAAGCGGCAGCCACCGCAACACCATATGATTAACTCCTTCACGACTGAGGACGGCGGTCGTCCGGGCATCTGCAGGGTAAACGGGTCGTGATCTGCATCAGCGATTGGTGAACAGCGCCTGGCACTGCTGAACCGTTCATTGACGGTACGTGGCAGTATCGGCCTGCGCCCCGACCCTCGTATCCCCAACATCTTCACCTAGAAATATCTGATCTCATAAATGTGGATTCTGCCGGCGGCTTAGGTGCAACAATTAGAAATGTCATCCAGTGCTCGATATCTGGGCAGGCGAGATACAATGAGAATGTACCAGACAGAACCCCAGCGGTATTACAGCTCAGGACTGTATAATTAATGAGCAGGTAATATAAGATATAATGTTCGGGCCGCCAGCCTGCATCTCCCCTGGCATCATACTAACAATTAATATCATGATACATCTATATACAGTACACAGCTTTCTTTCTCATACAGAGCTAGAAATCTCCTGCAATTCTTCAAAAGCCAAAAAAATACTTAAGAAAATTCTTGTGTTCTTTGGCCACCACTAGAGGGAGCTCATCAAAGAGCAGAGTATGCATCTGTATGCAGTGAGAGCCTCCTACTGGCTGCAAGTGGCACAGCGAGCTCATGTAACTGTCAAGGAAAAAAGGAAAACAGCTGTGACCCCACAAAGAGCAATAAACCAACTCGTAAGATCAAGGCTGGACATTCACAGAGTATTCTACTAACTTTAAAACAACTTTCTACTTCTGATAATCATTCTCAAGTTTAACATTTGAAACATTTCAACAGAAAGAGTTGAATAACTTTGTAAACACATTACATTTCTGCTGCTACTCTTAACTTATAGTTGATATTACACTCCAGAGCTGCACTCACTATTCTGCTGGTGCAGTCACTGTGTACATACATTACATTACTGATCCTGAGCTACATCCTGTACTATACTCCAGAGCTGCATTCACTATTCTGCTGGTGCAGTCACTGTGTACATACATTACATTACTGATCCTGAGTTACATCCTGTATTATACCCCAGAGCTGCACTCACTATTCTGCTGGTGCAGTCACTGTGTACATACATTACATTACTGATCCTGAGTTACATCCTGTATTATACCCCAGAGCTGCACTCACTATTCTGCTGGTGCAGTCACTGTGTACATACATTACATTACTGATCCTGAGTTACATCCTGTATTATACTCCAGAACTGCACTCACTATTCTGCTGGTGCAGTCACTGTGTACATACATTACATTACTGATCCTGAGTTACATCCTGTATTATACCCCAGAGCTGCACTCACTATTCTGCTGGTGCAGTCACTGTGTACATACATTACATTACTGATCCTGAGTTACATCCTGTATTATACCCCAGAGCTGCACTCACTATTCTGCTGGTGCAGTCACTGTGTACATACATTACATTACTGATCCTGAGTTACATCCTGTATTATACTCCAGAACTGCACTCACTATTCTGCTGGTGCAGTCACTGTGTACATACATTACATTACTGATCCTGAGTTACATCCTGTATTATACCCCAGAGCTGCACTCACTATTCTGCTGGTGCAGTCACTGTGTACATACATTACATTACTGATCCTGAGTTACATCCTGTATTATACTCCAGAACTGCACTCACTATTCTGCTGGAGCAGTCACTGTGTATATACATTACATTACTGATCCTGAGTTACACCCTGTATTATACTCCAGAGCTGCACTCACTATTCTGCTGGTGCAGTCACTGTGTACATACATTACATTACTGATCCTGAGTTACCTCCTGTATTATACTCCAGAGCTGCACTCACTATTCTGCTGGTGCAGTCACTGTGTACATACATTACATTACTGATCCTGAGTTACATCTTGTATTATACACCAGAGCTGCACTCACTATTCTGCTGGTGCAGTCACTGTGTACATACATTACATTACTGATCCTGAGTTACATCCTGTATTATACCCCAGAGCTACACTCACTATTCTGCTGGTGCAGTCACTGTGTACATACATTACATTACTGATCCTGAGTTACATCCTGTATTATACTCCAGAGCTGAACTCACTAATCTGCTGGTGCAGTCACTGTGTACATACATTACATTACTGATCCGGAGTTAACTCCTGTATTATACTCCAGAGCTGCACTCACTATTCTGCTGGTGCAGTCACTGTGTACATACATTACATTACTGATCCTGAGTTACCTCCTGTATTATACTCCAGAGCTGCACTCACTATTCTGCTGGTGCAGTCACTGTGTACATACATTACATTACTGATCCTGAGTTACCTCCTGTATTATACCCCAGAGCTGCACTCACTATTCTGCTGGTGCAGTCACTGTGTACATACATTACATTACTGATCCTGAGTTACATCCTGTATTATACTCCAGAGCTGCACTCACTATTCTGCTGGTGCAGTCACTGTGTACATACATTACATTACTGATCCTGAGTTACCTCCTGTATTATACCCCAGAGCTGCACTCACTATTCTGCTGGTGCAGTCACTGTGTACATACATTACATTACTGATCCTGAGTTACATCCTGTATTATACTCCAGAGCTGCACTCACTAATCTGCTGGTGCAGTCACTGTGTACATACATTACTGATCCTGAGTTACATCCTGTATTATACTCCAGAGCTGCACTCACTATTCTGCTGGTGTAGTCACTGTGTACATACATTACATTACTGATCCTGAGTTACCTCCTGTATTATACCCCAGAGCTGCACTCACTATTCTGCTGGTGCAGTCACTGTGTACATACATTACATTACTGATCCTGAGTTACATCCTGTATTATACTCCAGAGCTGCACTCACTAATCTGCTGGTGCAGTCACTGTGTACATACATTACATTACTGATCCGGAGTTACCTCCTGTATTATACTCCAGAGCTGAACTCACTATTCTGCTGGTGCAGTCACTGTGTACATACATTACATTACTGATCCTGAGTCACATCCTGTATTATACTCCAGAGCTGCACTCACTATTCTGCTGGTGCAGTCACTGTGTACATACATTACATTACTGATCCTGAGTTACATCCTGTATTATACTCTAGAGCTGCACTCACTAATCTGCTGGTGCAGTCACTGTGTACATACATTACATTACTGATCCGGAGTTACCTCCTGTATTATACTCCAGAGCTGCACTCACTATTCTGCTGGTGCAGTCACTGTGTACATACATTACATTACTGATCCTGAGTTACCTCCTGTATTATACTCCAGAGCTGCACTCACTATTCTGCTGGTGCAGTCACTGTGTACATACATTACATTACTGATCCTGAGTTACATCCTGTATTATACCCCAGAGCTGCACTCACTATTCTGCTGGTGCAGTCACTGTGTACATACATTACATTACTGATCCTGAGTTACATCCTGTATTATACCCCAGAGCTGCACTCACTATTCTGCTCGTGCAGTCACTGTGTACATACATTACATTACTGATCCTGAGTTACATCCTGTATTATACCCCAGAGCTGCACTCACTATTCTGCTGGTGCAGTCACTGTGTACATACATTACATGACTGATCCTGAGTTACATCCTGTATTATACTCCAGGGCTGCACTCACTATTCTGCTGGTGCAGTCACTGTGTACATACATTACATTACTGATCCTGAGTTACATCCTGTATTATACCCCAGAGCTGCACTCACTATTCTGCTGGTGCAGTCACTGTGTACATACATTACATTACTGATCCTGAGTTACATCCTGTATTATACCCCAGAGCTGCACTCACTATTCTGCTGGTGCAGTCACTGTGTACATACATTACATTACTGATCCTGAGTTACATCCTGTATTATACTCCAGAGCTGAACTCACTAATCTGCTGGTGCAGTCACTGTGTACATACATTACATTACTGATCCGGAGTTAACTCCTGTATTATACTCCAGAGCTGCACTCACTATTCTGCTGGTGCAGTCACTGTGTACATACATTACATTACTGATCCTGAGTTACCTCCTGTATTATACTCCAGAGCTGCACTCACTATTCTGCTGGTGCAGTCACTGTGTACATACATTACATTACTGATCCTGAGTTACCTCCTGTATTATACCCCAGAGCTGCACTCACTATTCTGCTGGTGCAGTCACTGTGTACATACATTACATTACTGATCCTGAGTTACATCCTGTATTATACTCCAGAGCTGCACTCACTATTCTGCTGGTGCAGTCACTGTGTACATACATTACATTACTGATCCTGAGTTACCTCCTGTATTATACCCCAGAGCTGCACTCACTATTCTGCTGGTGCAGTCACTGTGTACATACATTACATTACTGATCCTGAGTTACATCCTGTATTATACTCCAGAGCTGCACTCACTAATCTGCTGGTGCAGTCACTGTGTACATACATTACTGATCCTGAGTTACATCCTGTATTATACTCCAGAGCTGCACTCACTATTCTGCTGGTGTAGTCACTGTGTACATACATTACATTACTGATCCTGAGTTACCTCCTGTATTATACCCCAGAGCTGCACTCACTATTCTGCTGGTGCAGTCACTGTGTACATACATTACATTACTGATCCTGAGTTACATCCTGTATTATACTCCAGAGCTGCACTCACTAATCTGCTGGTGCAGTCACTGTGTACATACATTACATTACTGATCCTGAGTCACATCCTGTATTATACTCCAGAGCTGCACTCACTATTCTGCTGGTGCAGTCACTGTGTACATACATTACATTACTGATCCTGAGTTACATCCTGTATTATACTCTAGAGCTGCACTCACTAATCTGCTGGTGCAGTCACTGTGTACATACATTACATTACTGATCCGGAGTTACCTCCTGTATTATACTCCAGAGCTGCACTCACTATTCTGCTGGTGCAGTCACTGTGTACATACATTACATTACTGATCCTGAGTTACCTCCTGTATTATACTCCAGAGCTGCACTCACTATTCTGCTGGTGCAGTCACTGTGTACATACATTACATTACTGATCCTGAGTTACATCCTGTATTATACCCCAGAGCTGCACTCACTATTCTGCTGGTGCAGTCACTGTGTACATACATTACATTACTGATCCTGAGTTACATCCTGTATTATACCCCAGAGCTGCACTCACTATTCTGCTGGTGCAGTCACTGTGTACATACATTACATTACTGATCCTGAGTTACATCCTGTATTATACCCCAGAGCTGCACTCACTATTCTGCTGGTGCAGTCACTGTGTACATACATTACATGACTGATCCTGAGTTACATCCTGTATTATACTCCAGAGCTGCACTCACTATTCTGCTGGTGCAGTCACTGTGTACATACATTACATTACTGATCCTGAGTTACATCCTGTATTATACTCCAGAGCTGCACTCACTATTCTGCTGGTGCAGTCACTGTGTACATACATTACATTACTGATCCTGAGTTACATCCTGTATTATACCCCAGAGCTGCACTCACTATTCTGCTGGTGCAGTCACTGTGTACATACATTACATTACTGATCCTGAGTTGCATCCTGTATTATACTCCAGAGCTGCACTCACTATTCTGCTGGTGCAGTCACTGTGTACATACATTACATTACTGATCCTGAGTAACATCCTGTATTATACTCCAGAGCTGCACTCACTATTCTGCTGGTGCAGTCACTGTGTACATACATTACATTACTGATCCTGAGTTACCTCCTGTATTATACTTCAGAGCTGCACTCACTATTCTGCTGGTGCAGTCACTGTGTACATACATTACATTACTGATCCTGAGTTACCTCCAGTATTATACCCCAGAGCTGCACTCACCTATTCTGCTGGTGCAGTCACTGTGTACATACATTACATTACTGATCCTGAGTTACCTCCTGTATTATACTCCAGAGCTGCGCTCACTATTCTGCTGGTGCAGTCACTGTGTACATACATTACATTACTGATCCTGAGTTACCTCCTGTATTATACCCCAGAGCTGCACTCACTATTCTGCTGGTGCAGTCACTGTGTACATACATTACATTACTGATCCTGAGTTACATCCTGTATTATACTCCAGAGCTGCACTCACTATTCTGCTGGTGCAGTCACTGTGTACATACATTACATTACTGATCCTGATTTACATCCTGTATTATACTCCAGAGCTGCACTCACTATTCTGCTGGTGCAGTCACTGTGTACATACATTACATCACTGATCCTGAGTTACCTCCTGTATTATACTCCAGAGCTGCGCTCACTATTCTGCTGGTGCAGTCACTGTGTACATACATTACATTACTGATCCTGAGTTACCTCCTGTATTATACCCCAGAGCTGCACTCACTATTCTGCTGGTGCAGTCACTGTGTACATACATTACATTACTGATCCTGAGTTACATCCTGTATTATACTCCAGAGCTGCGCTCACTATTCTGCTGGTGCAGTCACTGTGTACATACATTACATTACTGATCCTGAGTTACCTCCTGTATTATACTCCAGAGCTGCACTCACTATTCTGCTGGTGCAGCCACTGTGTACATACATTACATTACTGATCCTGAGTTACATCCTGTATTATACCCCAGAGCTGCACTCGCTATTCTGCTAGTGCAGTCACTGTGTACATACATTACATTACTGATCCTGAGTTACCTCCTGTATTATACTCCAGAGCTGCGCTCACTATTCTGCTGGTGCAGTCACTGTGTACATACATTACATTACTGATCCTGAGTTACATCCTGTATTATACTCTAGAGCTGCGCTTACTATTCTGCTGGTGCAGTCACTGTGTACATACATTACATTACTGATCCTGAGTTACATCCTGTATTATACCCCAGAGCTGCACTCACTATTCTGCTGGTGCAGTCACTGTGTACATACAGTACATTACTGATCCTGAGTTACATCCTGTATTATACTCCAGAGCTGCACTCACTATTCTGCTGGTGCAGTCACTGTGTACATACATTACTGATCCTGAGTTACATCCTGTATTATACTCCAGAGCTGCACTCACTATTCTGCTGGTGCAGTCACTGTGTACACACATTACATTACTGATCCTGAGTTACATCCTGTATTATACCCCAGAGCTGCGCTCACTATTCTGCTGGTGCAGTCACTGTGTACATACATTACATTACTGATCCTGAGTTACATCCTGTATTATACTCCAGAGCTGCGCTCACTATTCTGCTGGTGCAGTCACTGTGTACATACATTACATTACTGATCCTGAGTTACATCCTGTATTATACCCCAGAGCTGCACTCACTATTCTGCTGGTGCAGTCACTGTGTACATACAGTACATTACTGATCCTGAGTTACATCCTGTATTATACTCCAGAGCTGCACTCACTATTCTGCTGGTGCAGTCACTGTGTACATACATTACTGATCCTGAGTTACATCCTGTATTATACTCCAGAGCTGCACTCACTATTCTGCTGGTGCAGTCACTGTGTACACACATTACATTACTGATCCTGAGTTACAGCCTGTATTATACCCCAGAGCTGTGCTCACTATTCTGCTGGTGCAGTCACTGTGTACATACATTACATTACTGATCCTGAGTTACATCCTGTATTATACCCCAGAGCTGCACTCACTATTCTGCTGGTGCATTCACTGTGTACATACATTACATTACTGATCCTGAGTTACATCCTGTATTATACCCCAGAGCTGCGCTCACTATTCTGCTGGTGCAGTCACTGTGTACATACATTACATTACTGATCCTGAGTTACCTCCTGTATTATACCCCAGAGCTGCACTCGCTATTCTGCTGGTGCAGTCACTGTGTACATACATTACATTACTGATCCTGAGTTACATCCTGTATTATACTCCAGAGCTGCACTCACTATTCTGCTGGTGCAGTCACTGTGTACATACATTACATTACTGATCCTGAGTTACCTCCTGTATTATACTCCAGAGCTGCGCTCACTATTCTGCTGGTGCAGTCACTGTGTACATACATTACATTACTGATCCTGAGTTACATCCTGTATTATACTCCAGAGCTGCGCTCACTATTCTGCTGGTGCAGTCACTGTGTACACACATTACATTACTGATCCTGAGTTACATCCTGTATTATACCCCAGAGCTGTGCTCACTATTCTGCTGGTGCAGTCACTGTGTACATACATTACATTACTGATCCTGAGTTACATCCTGTATTATACCCCAGAGCTGCACTCACTATTCTGCTGGTGCAGTCACTGTGTACATACATTACATTACTGATCCTGAGTTACATCCTGTATTATACTCCAGAGCTGCACTCACTATTCTGCTGGTGCAGTCACTGTGTACATACATTACATTACTGATCCTGAGTTACCTCCTGTATTATACCCCAGAGCTGCACTCACTATTCTGCTGGTGCAGTCACTGTGTACATACATTACATTACTGATCCTGAGTTACATCCTGTATTATACTCCAGAGCTGCGCTCACTATTCTGCTGGTGCAGTCACTGTGTACACACATTACATTACTGATCCTGAGTTACATCCTGTATTATACCCCAGAGCTGTGCTCACTATTCTGCTGGTGCAGTCACTGTGTACATACATTACATTACTGATCCTGAGTTACATCCTGTATTATACCCCAGAGCTGCACTCACTATTCTGCTGGTGCAGTCACTGTGTACATACATTACATTACTGATCCTGAGTTACCTCCTGTATTATACTCCAGAGCTGCACTCACTATTCTGCTGGTGCAGTCACTGTGTACATACATTACATTACTGATCCTGAGTTACATCCTGTATTATACCCCAGAGCTGCACTCACTATTCTGCTGGTGCAGTCACTGTGTACATACATTACATTACTGATCCTGAGTTACATCCTGTATTATACCCCAGAGCTGCACTCACTATTCTGCTGGTGCAGTCACTGTGTACATACATTACATTACTGATCCTGAGTTACCTCCTGTATTATACCCCAGAGCTGCACTCACTATTCTGCTGGTGCAGTCACTGTGTACATACATTACATTACTGATCCTGAGTTACCTCCTGTATTATACCCCAGAGCTGCACTCACTATTCTGCTGGTGCAGTCACTGTGTACATACATTACATCACTGATCCTGAGTTACCTCCTGTATTATACCCCAGAGCTGCACTCGCTATTCTGCTGGTGCAGTCACTGTGTACATACATTACATTACTGATCCTGAGTTACATCCTGTATTATACCCCAGAGCTGCACTCACTATTCTGCTGGTGCAGTCCCTGTGTACAAACATTACATTACTGACCCTGAGTTACATCCTGTATTATACTCCAGAGCCGCACTCACTATTCTGCTGGTGCAGTCACTGTGTACATACATTACATTACTGATCCTGAGTTACATCCTGTATTATACTCCAGAGCTGCACTCACTATTCTGCTGTGCAGTCACTGTGTACATACATTACATTACTGATCCTGAGTTACATCCTGTATTATACTCCAGAGCTGCACTCACTATTCTGCTGGTGCAGTCACTGTGTACATACATTACATTACTGATCCTGAGTTACCTCCTGTATTATACTCCAGAGCTGCACTCACTATTCTGCTGGTGCAGTCACTGTGTACATACATTACATTACTGATCCTGAGTTACATCCTGTATTATACTCCAGAGCTGCACTCACTATTCTGCTGGTGCAGTCACTGTGTACATACATTACATTACTGATCCTGAGTTACATCCTGTATTATACTCCAGAGCTGCACTCACTATTCTGCTGGTGCAGTCACTGTGTACATACATTACATTACTGATCCTGAGTTACATCCTGTATTATACTCCAGAGCTGCACTCACTATTCTGATGGAGCAGTCACTGTGTACATACATTACATTACTGATCCTGAATTACATCCTGTATTATACCCCAGAGCTGCACTCACTATTCTGCTGGTGCAGTCACTGTGTACATACATTACATTACTGATCCTGAGTTACATCCTGTATTATACTCCAGAGCTGCACTCACTATTCTGATGGAGCAGTCACTGTGTACATACATTACATTACTGATCCTGAATTACATCCTGTATTATACTCCAGAGCTGCACTCACTATTCTGCTGGTGCAGTCACTGTGTACATACATTACATTACTGATCCTGAGTTACATCCTGTATTATACTCCAGAGCTGCACTCACTATTCTGCTGGTGCAGTCACTGTGTACATACATTACATTACTGATCCCGGGAGGATGAGTGAGCGCGCCCCTGAGTCTATGGGGGAATAATCTTTGATATGGGAGAACCCTTCTAATATACATGTCATTTTGTTGAGCACTTCCGGTTTTCGGCTTCCGGTGCGGGCTCTTGTGCCTTCTGGCAGCTGCAGGGTTACGTCTCTTCTAGGTCAGCTCATACATAGTTGAGTGGATTGATCTGAATCTGGAGGACTTCATACTGTACATTTAATTTCTCTTCAGTGCGACGACCTCATTATTTTAGAGATAATCCGCTGTATGATTTAATTTCGAGGCACGTCGCTGCAGAGTTAATTAAAATTTCTCATTGTGTGGGGGGGCGAGCGTCTCTGCATTTGCACCTTGAGAGTCTTTACAGTTAGGAGATTGCTGCACAGAGAGCGCAGGATAAAGGACATTGGAGTCTGCGGCGTCCATCCTGCATCACATCTTGCCGCACACCGGCCGCGCGGTGCAGATCTCACCGCAGGCTTTTACTTACCGGATTGTTTCTATTACTAACGACACTCGGATTGTGGTTCTTCCAAATGTAAACAAAGGAATCGTCACGTTCCGATCTGAAGTTCATCGCCGGCTGATATTTTATTTAAGAACTTGTATCAAAGTGTATTGTCCACCAAGTCTGAGAACGCGGCGCGCAAACTACTCCGTGTATTATTGATGAGTGCTGAACGGCAAAAAATGTCAATGTGTTCGTGCTGTATGACAAATACGGACATGAATTATGGATCCACGCAGCAGCAGATGGATATGTGGGTGATATGTTGTATCATGTGTCCTGACCTCACACTGCCATAGTGCGCAGATTCAGTGGCTAACTAGAGTCTGATGGTCCCGGTGCAAGATTTCAACCGGGCCCCCACATCCTGACTATATAAATATATATATATGCACAGTCTATCCTGCATCCTGGCATATATGTCCCTCATCCTGGACCCCATCCTGGTATATATGTTCTCCATTCTGTCACTGTTCTTTACTGTATAGAAAAAAATAAACCATTATACACACCATGGGTATACAAAGAAGTCATCAGGCCCCATAGCAGAAGTATAATGCGCTCCCCATAGTCCTCCGTATACTATAATGCACCCCATAGTCCTGCACATAATATAATGCACCCTCCATATATAATGCACAGCCCATAGTCCTCCATATAGTATAATGTACAGCCCATAATCCTCCATATAGTATAATGCACAGCCCATAGTCATCCATATAGTATAATGTACAGCCCGTAATCCTCCATATAGTATAATGCACAGCCCATAGTCATCCATGTAGTATAATGCACAACCCATAGTAATCCATGTAGTATAATGCACAGCCCATAGTCATCAGTGTAGTATAATGCACAGCACATAGTCATCCATGTAGTATAATGCACTCCCCATAGTCCTCTATAGAGTATAATGCACAGCCCATAGTCATCCATGTAGTATAATGCACAGCCCATAGTCATCCATGTAGTATAATGCACAGCCCGTAGTCATCCATGTAGAATAATGCACAGCCCATATTTTTCATATAATATAATGCACAGCCCATAGTCATCCATGTAGTATAATGCACAGCCCATAGTCATCCATGTAGTATAATGCACAACCCATAGTCATCCATGTAGTATAATGCACAACCCATAGTCATCCGTGTAGTATAATGCACAGCCCATAGTCATCCATGTAGTATAATGCACTCCCCATAGTCATCCATGTAGTATAATGCACAACCCATAGTCATACATACAGTATAATGCACAGCCCATAGTCATCCATACAGTATAATGCACAACCCATAGTCATCCATGTAGTATAATGCACAACCCCTAGTCATCCATGTGGTATAATGCACAGCCCATAGTCATCCATACAGTATAATGCACAGCCCATAGTCATCCATGTAGTATAATGCACAACCCATAGTCATCCATGTAGTATAATGCACAACCCATAGTCATCCATGTAGTATAATGCACAACCCCTAGTCATCCATGTAGTATAATGCACAGTCCATAGTCATACATACAGTATAATGCACAGCCCATAGTCATCCATGTAGTATAATGCAGAGCCCATATTTTTCATATAATATAATGCACAGCCCATAGTCATCCATGTAGTATAATGCACAACCCATAGTCATCCATGTAGTATAATGCACAGCCCATAGTCATCCATGTAGTATAATCCACAGCCGATAGTCATCCATGTAGTATAATGCACAGCCCATAGTCCTCCATACAGTATAATGCACAGCCCATAGTCATCCATGTAGTATAATGCACAACCCATAGTCATCCATGTAGTATAATGCACAGCCCATAGTCATCCATACAGTATAATGCACTGCCCATAGTTATCCATGTAGTATAATGCACAACCCATAGTCATCCATGTAGTATAATGCACAGCCCATAGTCATCCATACAGTATAATGCACAGCCCATAGTCATCCATGTAGTATAATCCACAGCCCATAGTCATCCATACAGTATAATGCACAGCCCATAGTCATCCATGTAGTATAATGCACAACCCATAGTCATCCATGTAGTATAATGCACAGCCCATAGTCATCCATACAGTATAATGCACAGCCCATAGTCATCCATGTAGTATAATGCACAGCCCATAGTCATCCATGTAGTATAATCCACAGCCCATAGTCATCCATGTAGTATAATGCACAGCCCATACTACATGGATGACTATGGGGAGTGCATTATTCTACATGGATGACTATGGGCTGTGCATTATACTGTATGGATGACTATGGGCTGTGCATTATACTACATTGATGACTATGGGCTGTGCATTATACTACATTGATGACTATGGGCTGTGCATTATACTACTAGTATAATCCATACAGTATAATGCACAGCCCATAGTCATCCATACAGTATAATGCACAGCCCATAGTCATCCATGTAGTATAATGGACAGCCCATAGTCATCCATACAGTATAATGCACAGCCCATAGTCATCCATGTAGTATAATGGACAGCCCATAGTCATCCATACAGTATAATGCACAGCCCATAGTCATCCATGTAGTAGTATGCCCACCGTGTACTTACTGATTTAAAAAAAATAAATAAATACTCTACAACAATGCCAGGGATAGTGTGCAGAATACAGCAGTGCTGAGATAGCACACAAAATACTGTCGTGTCGGGATAGTGCACTGAATACTGCAGTGCCTGTGAAGTGCTCAGGATACAGCAGGGCCGAGATATAATTCATATAGACTGAAATATGCACTAACATATAAGAAAATCTCATCTCCATGATCAGGTTTAACTCATTAAAAGATTTTTTTTCTGATTAAAGAAGCACTCTTCTTCCTCCTCCTCCTCCTCCCCCTGCCATCAAAGCTTTTATCCTCTTAATATATTGCAGTCATCATATTACATAGCCCTGTGCACTTACAATTGTTACATTTTCCTTTCTATCCAGATAATTCTACTCTTCTCCATTAGGTCTATGACATCACGTGATTAAAAACTGACAACCTTCTAAGCTGTATGTAGAAACAGGAGGTCAATTTTCCCTGTGTGACTCATCAGTCACTGCTATAGTCTCTGGCAGAGGAGAAGAGAGCCGGCTGAGTCAGGAATTGAAGAGGGGAACGACTGATGCAGGGAAAAGAGACTTCCGGTTTTTACAAAGAGCATAGAAGGATCCAGCGAGTCTGTTAATTATTGAGTAGAAAGGAAAAATGAGCAATTGTAATTGCTCAGCGCTGTATAATATGATGGGTGCAATATAGTAAGAGGATAAAAACTTTGATAGGAGGAGGAGGGAGGGCACCCGGAGGAGGAGAACGAGGAGGAGGAGGGCTTCTTTTTTTAAAAAAAGTAAAGGGGTGTTCTGGTTTTAAAAAGAATAGTCTGCAGTTGCTCTGTTTGCCTCTGACTGCACACTGTCAGGATTCTTCTGTATTAGATTTGCATATTTGTGGTCACATATCGACTAGTCTACTGCCTTCCTGTCAATTCACCTCTATTGAGAGAATCCGGATGATATTAGTCGGCACATGACTGCAAGCAATCACGTCGCGAGCTCGCACGGGGAATATTGAGGAATCACATCACACTGTCAGGATTCAGCAGTCTGCAGTCATAGAGTAAGCATACGCGCCCACGGTCAGTATTTGCAGCGTTTTGGATGCCGCTCACCTGCGCTGTGTCCAAAATGCTGCGTTGTAGATTTATAGAAATCCCGTGCCCACCGTGCTTCTATTTGACGCCGCGTAAACTCACCGGCGGCGCGGCTTTATGAACCGCAGCGTGTCAATTTCTGTTGCGGAGATACAATGTATCACTGCAGGAAAAACATAAAGTATCAGGAGCAGGCAGGGATTTGTGCTGCTGAAGCCGTCAGGTGAGTATATATTAATCTGAATTATAGGCTTCATAACCGAATCAGCAGGAACCCAGGAGCTGACCATGAATGCAGCGAGACACTAAGGGGTTAATAATTGCTAATTTATATTATTACAAACTTGATTAACTTTTCTATAATCGAAGGAATCTGTAATTAATAATGTAAATGAACGCGCCGCCGCCGCCTTTGAAGCTGGCGCTGACATGTTTGGCCCCGCGGACAGACGGAGGAGATAAAGGTCGCTGATGATTTTCCCACTTTTCTCAGTATTTCGAGGGTATAACGCACCAGTAACGCGGCCGTCAGTGCGCACGCGGCTCAGCGGCGGCCGGAGGTCACTGCTGATCCTCCAACCACATTTCATATTTCTCATATTACAGTAACATTGCTCCCGGGGGGAAGTTTAACTCCAGGAGATGATAGATGTGTTTATAGATCATCCCATTAATCCGTAAAGTGTCTCTTTAATTCTCCCGCGATATTGTTAACTCCGTGACTGCTGGGAAGAATTGAATCATAAGATCTAAACTGCAAAGATGCTGATACTGTAAAGTGCTAATAACACTTCAGGCTTCTAGAACTGGATGATCGATATCTCAGAAGTCGTTTTAATTACAGGAAGATCCGATTAGGTGCAGGTTTAATTGAAGGGGAAATGGCTGATAACAGAGAACATTGCTTTGTAATCAGTTAAACGGACACTTTAATCTTTATTTTGTGGCTACAGACATTTCTATTCAGTTAGAATTAGACAAGAAATTCTCCATATTTTCTGTAACGGCCAAAACTCCCATGAAGAAAGTGGGATTTTACACAGGATTCTCCCGCATGTAACTGTTTCTTCAGAGACGCTGCAGTCGTGTAATGTAACCACAACGATCGTAAGCGATGAAAACTCTCCAAACCTTCCTGAATATTCTGACAATCATCATCGCCTCATATGTGGCACATGTTGTGTCCACACAAGACGCCATACTAACCCACTAAAAACATCCATGTGTAGAGCCCTGTGCAACCGAAAAGGGCAAAAAACAGCCACGCAACAAAATCTGAGTGCAGCCCCCATTACCCGGAGAAATGTAAGGAAACGGTAAAAAGTTATAAAGGCGACAGGAAAAGCAGGAGAAGTGCAGGAAGGTGAATGAAAAGAATCCAGTACAAAGGAAGAGGGAGATACCTGCGGCCTGACCCCTCTGTACCCTACAAGACCCTTCTCTTGTACATAGGAGCAGTATTATAGTAGTTATATTCTTGTACATAGGAGCAGTATTATAGTAGTTATATTCTTGTACATAGGGGCAGTATTATAGTAGTTATATTCTTGTACATAGGAGCAGTATTATAGTAGTTATATTCTTGTACATAGGAGCAGTATTATAGTAGTTATATTCTTGTACATAGGGGCAGTATTATAGTAGTTATATTCTTGTACATAGGGAGCAGTATTATAGTAGTTATATTCTTGTACATAGGGTGCAGTATTATAGTAGTTATATTCTTGTACATAGGGGCAGTATTATAGTAGTTATATTCTTGTACGTAGGGGCAGTATTATAGTAGTTATATTCTTGTACATAGGAGCAGTATTATAGTAGTTATATTCTTGTAGATAGGGGGCAGTATTATAGTAGTTATATTCTTGTAGATAGGGGGCAGTATTATAGTAGTTATATTCTTGTACATAGGGTGCAGTATTATAGTAGTTATATTCTTGTACATAGGGGCAGTATTATAGTAGTTATATTTTTGTACATAGGGGCAGTATTATAGTAGTTATATTCTTGTACATAGGAGCAGTATTATAGTAGTTATATTCTTGTAGATAGGGGGCAGTATTATAGTAGTTATATTCTTGTAGATAGGGGGCAGTATTATAGTAGTTATATTCTTGTAGATAGGGGGCAGTATTATAGTAGTTATATTCTTGTACATAGGGGGCAGTATTATAGTAGTTAGATTCTTGTACATAGGGGCAGTATTATAGTAGTTATATTCTTGTACATAGGGGCAGTATTATAGTAGTTATATTCTTATACATAGGAGCAGTATTATAGTAGTTATATTCTTGTACATAGGGGCAGTATTATAGTAGTTATATTCTTATACATAGGGGCAGTATTATAGTAGTTATATTCTTGTACATAGGGGGCAGTATTATAGTAGTTATATTCTTGTACATAGGGGCAGTATTATAGTAGTTATATTCTTGTACATAGGGGCAGTATTATAGTAGTTATATTCTTGTACATAGGGGCAGTATTATAGTAGTTATATTCTTGTACATAGGGGCAGTATTATAGTAGTTATATTCTTGTACATAGAGGGCAGTATTATAGTAGTTACATTCTTGTACATAGGGGGCAGTATTAAAGTAGTTATATTCTTGTACATAAGGAGCAGTATTATAGTAGTTATATTCTTGTATATAGGGGGCAGTATTATAGTAGTTATATTCTTGTACATAGGAGCAGTATTATAGTAGTTATATTCTTGTACATAGGGAGCAGTATTATAGTAGTTATATTCTTGTATATAGGGGGCAGTATTATAGTAGTTATATTCTTGTACATAGGAGCCGTATTATAGTAGTTAAATTCTTGTACATAGGAGCAGTATTCTAGTAGTTATATTCTTGTATATAGGAGCAGTATTATAGTAGTTATATTCTTGTACATAGGGGCAGTATTATAGTAGTTATATTCTTGTACATAGGGAGCAGTATTATAGTAGTTATATTCTTGTATATAGGGGGCAGTATTATAGTAGTTATATTCTTGTACATAGGAGCAGTATTATAGTAGTTATATTCTTGTACATAGGAGGCAGTATTATAGTAGTTATATTCTTGTACATAGGGAGCAGTATTATAGTAGTTATATTCTTGTACATAGGAGCAGTATTATAGTAGTTATATTCTTGTACATATGAGGCAGTATTATAGTAGTTATATTCTTGTACATAGGAGGCAGTATTATAGTAGTTATATTCTTGTACATAGGAGCAGTATTATAGTAGTTATATTCTTGTACATAGGAGGCAGTATTATAGTAGTTATATTCTTGTACATAGGAGGCAGTATTATAGTAGTTATATTCTTGTACATAGGGGCAGTATTATAGTAGTTATATTCTTGTACATAGGGGCAGTATTATAGTAGTTATATTCTTGTACATAGGAGGCAGTATTATAGTAGTTATATTCTTGTACATAGGAGCAGTATTATAGTAGTTATATTCTTGTACATAGGAGGCAGTATTATAGTAGTTATATTCTTGTACATAGGAGGCAGTATTATAGTAGTTATATTCTTGTACATAGGGGCAGTATTATAGTAGTTATATTCTTGTACATAGGGGCAGTATTATAGTAGTTATATTCTTGTACATAGGAGCAGTATTATAGTAGTTATATTCTTGTACATAGGAGGCAGTATTATAGTAGTTATATTCTTGTACATAGGAGGCAGTATTATAGTAGTTATATTCTTGTACATAGGGGCAGTATTATAGTAGTTATATTCTTGTACATAGGAGGCAGTATTATAGTAGTTATATTCTTGTACATAGGAGGCAGTATTATAGTAGTTATATTCTTGTACATAGGAGCAGTATTATAGTAGTTATATTCTTGTACATAGGAGGCAGTATTATAGTAGTTATATTCTTGTACATAGGAGCAGTATTATAGTAGTTATATTCTTGTACATAGGAGCAGTATTATAGTAGTTATATTCTTGTACATAGGAGGCAGTATTATAGTAGTTATATTCTTGTATATAGGAGCAGTATTATAGTAGTTATATTCTTGTACATAGGGGCAGTATTATAGTAGTTATATTTTTGTACATAGGGGCAGTATTATAGTAGTTATATTCTTGTACATAGGAGCAGTATTATAGTAGTTATATTCTTGTAGATAGGGGGCAGTATTATAGTAGTTATATTCTTGTAGATAGGGGGCAGTATTATAGTAGTTATATTCTTGTAGATAGGGGGCAGTATTATAGTAGTTATATTCTTGTACATAGGGGCAGTATTATAGTAGTTAGATTCTTGTACATAGGGGCAGTATTATAGTAGTTATATTCTTGTACATAGGGGCAGTATTATAGTAGTTATATTCTTATACATAGGGGCAGTATTATAGTAGTTATATTCTTGTACATAGGGAGCAGTATTATAGTAGTTATATTCTTGTACATAGGGGCAGTATTATAGTAGTTATATTCTTGTACATAGGGGCAGTATTATAGTAGTTATATTCTTGTACATAGGGGCAGTATTATAGTAGTTATATTCTTGTACATAGGGGCAGTATTATAGTAGTTATATTCTTGTACATAGAGGGCAGTATTATAGTAGTTACATTCTTGTACATAGGGGGCAGTATTAAAGTAGTTATATTCTTGTACATAAGGAGCAGTATTATAGTAGTTATATTCTTGTATATAGGGGGCAGTATTATAGTAGTTATATTCTTGTACATAGGAGCAGTATTATAGTAGTTATATTCTTGTACATAGGGAGCAGTATTATAGTAGTTATATTCTTGTATATAGGGGGCAGTATTATAGTAGTTATATTCTTGTACATAGGGAGCAGTATTATAGTAGTTATATTCTTGTATATAGGGGGCAGTATTATAGTAGTTATATTCTTGTACATAGGAGCCGTATTATAGTAGTTAAATTCTTGTACATAGGAGCAGTATTCTAGTAGTTATATTCTTGTATATAGGAGCAGTATTATAGTAGTTATATTCTTGTACATAGGGGCAGTATTATAGTAGTTATATTCTTGTACATAGGGAGCAGTATTATAGTAGTTATATTCTTGTATATAGGGGGCAGTATTATAGTAGTTATATTCTTGTACATAGGAGCAGTATTATAGTAGTTATATTCTTGTACATAGGAGGCAGTATTATAGTAGTTATATTCTTGTACATAGGGAGCAGTATTATAGTAGTTATATTCTTGTACATAGGAGCAGTATTATAGTAGTTATATTCTTGTACATATGAGGCAGTATTATAGTAGTTATATTCTTGTACATAGGAGGCAGTATTATAGTAGTTATATTCTTGTACATAGGAGCAGTATTATAGTAGTTATATTCTTGTACATAGGAGGCAGTATTATAGTAGTTATATTCTTGTACATAGGAGGCAGTATTATAGTAGTTATATTCTTGTACATAGGGGCAGTATTATAGTAGTTATATTCTTGTACATAGGGGCAGTATTATAGTAGTTATATTCTTGTACATAGGAGGCAGTATTATAGTAGTTATATTCTTGTACATAGGAGCAGTATTATAGTAGTTATATTCTTGTACATAGGAGGCAGTATTATAGTAGTTATATTCTTGTACATAGGAGGCAGTATTATAGTAGTTATATTCTTGTACATAGGGGCAGTATTATAGTAGTTATATTCTTGTACATAGGGGGCAGTATTATAGTAGTTATATTCTTGTACATAGGAGCAGTATTATAGTAGTTATATTCTTGTACATAGGAGGCAGTATTATAGTAGTTATATTCTTGTACATAGGAGGCAGTATTATAGTAGTTATATTCTTGTACATAGGGGCAGTATTATAGTAGTTATATTCTTGTACATAGGAGGCAGTATTATAGTAGTTATATTCTTGTACATAGGAGGCAGTATTATAGTAGTTATATTCTTGTACATAGGAGCAGTATTATAGTAGTTATATTCTTGTACATAGGAGGCAGTATTATAGTAGTTATATTCTTGTACATAGGAGCAGTATTATAGTAGTTATATTCTTGTACATAGGAGCAGTATTATAGTAGTTATATTCTTGTACATAGGAGGCAGTATTATAGTAGTTATATTCTTGTATATAGGAGCAGTATTATAGTAGTTATATTCTTGTACATAGGGGCAGTATTATAGTAGTTATATTCTTGTACATAGGAGGCAGTATTATAGTAGTTATATTCTTGTACATAGGAGGCAGTATTATAGTAGTTATATTCTTGTACATAGGAGCAGTATTATAGTAGTTATATTCTTGTACATAGGAGGCAGTATTATAGTAGTTATATTCTTGTACATAGGAGCAGTATTATAGTAATTATATTCTTGTACATAGGATCAGTATTATAGTAGTTATATTCTTGTACATAGGAGGCAGTATTATAGTAGTTATATTCTTGTATATAGGAGCAGTATTATAGTAGTTATATTCTTGTACATAGGGGCAGTATTATAGTAGTTATATTCTTGTACATAGGGGCAGTATTATAGTAGTTATATTCTTGTACATAGGAGCAGTATTATAGTAGTTATATTCTTGTAGATAGGGGCAGTATTATAGTAGTTATATTCTTGTAGATAGGGGGCAGTATTATAGTAGTTATATTCTTGTACATAGGGTGCAGTATTATAGTAGTTATATTCTTGTACATAGGGGCAGTATTATAGTAGTTATATTCTTGTCCATAGGGGCAGTATTATAGTAGTTATTTTCTTGTACATAGGAGCAGTATTATAGTAGTTATATTCTTGTAGATAGGGGGCAGTATTATAGTAGTTATATTCTTGTAGATAGGGGGCAGTATTATAGTAGTTATATTCTTGTAGATAGGGGGCAGTATTATAGTAGTTATATTCTTGTACATAGGGGGCAGTATTATAGTAGTTAGATTCTTGTACATAGGGGCAGTATTATAGTAGTTATATTCTTGTACATAGGGGCAGTATTATAGTAGTTATATTCTTATACATAGGGGCAGTATTATAGTAGTTATATTCTTGTACATAGGGAGCAGTATTATAGTAGTTATATTCTTGTACATAGGGGCAGTATTATAGTAGTTATATTCTTGTACATAGGGGCAGTATTATAGTAGTTATATTCTTGTACATAGGGGGCAGTATTATAGTAGTTACATTCTTGTACATAGGGGGCAGTATTATAGTAGTTATATTCTTGTACATAAGGAGCAGTATTATAGTAGTTATATTCTTGTATATAGGGGGCAGTATTATAGTAGTTATATTCTTGTACATAGGAGCAGTATTATAGTAGTTATATTCTTGTACATAGGGAGCAGTATTATAGTAGTTATATTCTTGTATATAGGGGGCAGTATTATAGTAGTTATATTCTTGTACATAGGAGCCATATTATAGTAGTTAAATTCTTGTACATAGGAGCAGTATTCTAGTAGTTATATTCTTGTATATAGGAGCAGTATTATAGTAGTTATATTCTTGTACATAGGGGCAGTATTATAGTAGTTATATTCTTGTACATAGGGAGCAGTATTATAGTAGTTATATTCTTGTATATAGGGGGCAGTATTATAGTAGTTATATTCTTGTACATAGGAGCAGTATTATAGTAGTTATATTCTTGTACATAGGAGGCAGTATTATAGTAGTTATATTCTTGTACATAGAAGCAGTATTATAGTAGTTATATTCTTGTACATAGGAGGCAGTATTATAGTAGTTATATTCTTGTACATAGGAGGCAGTATTATAGTAGTTATATTCTTGTACATAGGAGCAGTATTATAGTAGTTATATTCTTGTACATAGGAGGCAGTATTATAGTAGTTATATTCTTGTACATAGGAGGCAGTATTATAGTAGTTATATTCTTGTACATAGGGGCAGTATTATAGTAGTTATATTCTTGTACATAGGGGCAGTATAATAGTACTTATATTCTTGTACATAGGAGGCAGTATTATAGTAGTTATATTCTTGTACATAGGAGCAGTATTATAGTAGTTATATTCTTGTACATAGGAGGCAGTATTATAGTAGTTATATTCTTGTACATAGGAGGCAGTATTATAGTAGTTATATTCTTGTACATAGGGGCAGTATTATAGTAGTTATATTCTTGTACATAGGGGGCAGTATTATAGTAGTTATATTCTTGTACATAGGAGCAGTATTATAGTAGTTATATTCTTGTACATAGGAGGCAGTATTATAGTAGTTATATTCTTGTACATAGGAGGCAGTATTATAGTAGTTATATTCTTGTACATAGGGGCCGTATTATAGTAGTTATATTCTTGTACATAGGAGGCAGTATTATAGTAGTTATATTCTTGTACATAGGAGGCAGTATTATAGTAGTTATATTCTTGTACATAGGAGCAGTATTATAGTAGTTATATTCTTGTACATAGGAGGCAGTATTATAGTAGTTATATTCTTGTACATAGGAGCAGTATTATAGTAGTTATATTCTTGTACATAGGAGCAGTATTATAGTAGTTATATTCTTGTACATAGGAGGCAGTATTATAGTAGTTATATTCTTGTATATAGGAGCAGTATTATAGTAGTTATATTCTTGTACATAGGGGCAGTATTATAGTAGTTATATTCTTGTACATAGGGGCAGTATTATAGTAGTTATATTCTTGTATATAGGAGCAGTATTATAGTAGTTATATTCTTGTACATAGGGAGCAGTATTATAGTAGTTATATTCTTGTACACAGGGGCAGTATTATAGTAGTTATATTCTTGTATATAGGAGGCAGTATTATAGTAGTTATATTCTTGTACATAGGGAGCAGTATTATAGTAGTTATAGTCTTGTACATAGGGGCAGTATTATAGTAGTTATATTCTTGTAGATAGGGGGCAGTATTATAGTAGTTATATTCTTGTACTTAGGAGCAGTATTATAGTAGTTATATTCTTGTACATAGGAGCAATATTATAGTAGTTATATTCTTGTACATAGGAGCAGTATTATAGTAGTTATATTCTTGTATATAGGAGCAGTATTATAGAAGTTATATTCTTGAACATAGGGAGCAGTATTATAGTAGTTATATTCTTGTACATAGGAGGCAGTATTATAGTAGTTATATTCTTGTACATTAGAGCAGTATTATAGTTGTTATATTCTTGTACATAGAAGTTGTATTATAGTAGTTATATTCTTGTACATAGGGGCAGTATTATAGTAGTTATATTCTTGTACATAGGGAGCAGTATTATAGTAGTTATATTCTTGTACATAGGGAGCAGTATTATAGTAGTTATATTCTTGTACATAGGAGCAGTATTATAGTAGTTATATTCTTGTATATAGGAGCAGTATTATAGTAGTTATATTCTTGTACATAGGAGCAGTATTATAGTAGTTATATTCTTGTACATAGGAGGCAGTATTATAGTAGTTATATTCTTGTACATAGGAGCAGTATTATAGCAGCTATATTCTTGTACATAGGGGCAGTATTATAGTAGTTATATTCTTGTAGATAGGAGCAGTATTATAGTAGTTATATTCTTGTACATAGGGGTAGTATTATAGTAGTTATATTCTTGTACATAGGGGCAGTATTATAGTAGTTATATTCTTGTACATAGGGGCAGTATTATAGTAGTTATATTCTTGTACATAGGGGGCAGTATTATAGTAGTTACATTCTTGTACATAGAGGGCAGTATTATAGTAGTTATATTCTTGTACATAAGGAGCAGTATTATAGTAGTTTTATTCTTGTATATAGGGGGCAGTATTATAGTAGTTATATTCTTGTACATAGGAGCAGTATTATAGTAGTTATATTCTTGTACATAGGGAGCAGTATTATAGTAGTTATATTCTTGTACATAGGGAGCAGTATTATAGTAGTTATATTCTTGTATATAGGTGGCAGTATTATAGTAGTTATATTTTTGTACATAGGAGCCATATTATAGTAGTTATATTCTTGTACACAGGGGGCAGTATTATAGTAGTTATATTCTTTTACATAGGGGCAGTATTATAGTAGTTATATTCTTGTACATAGGGGCAGTATTATAGTAGTTATATTCTTGTACATAGGGGCTGTATTATAGTAGTCAAATTCTTGTACATAGGAGCAGTATTCTAGTAGATATATTCTTGTACATAGGGAGCAGTATTATAGTAGTTGTAGTGCCGGCGTCCCTGCCCTCTGCTAGGCAGGGACGCTGTTCCCCTCACCGCTCTGCTTCGTGCCCGGCGTCCCTCTCCCGCTCTGCTGGCAGCGCGCGCTCCTTCCCGGCCACTGTGCTTAGGGCGCGCGCCCTCCCTCCCTCTTAAAGGGGCCGCGCGCGCCGTCCTAAGGAGTCCCCGGCCAATGGCCGGAGGACTTTACCATATATAAGGCACCTCCTCCAAAATGGAGGTGCCCGAGCAATGTTGTTGCACCGTTCTACTCTGCTTCAGCCCTCAGGTCCCGTTGCCAGTTACCTGCCAGTTACCTGCCAGATTCCTGCCAGCTTGCTGTCCTAATCCTGCCTGATTTCCTGTTACCTGCCTGCCTGCCTGAGGTCCGACGGTCTGCCTTACAACTCCGGTCAGTCTGTCTAAGGACCAACTTGCCCGCTCACCTGGGAGCGCACATCAGCTACCTGCCTGCTTGCCTGAGGTCCGACGGTCTGCCTTACAACTCCGGTCAGTCTGTCTATGGACCAGCTTGCCCGCTCACCTGGGAGCGCTTCTCCGCTACCTGCCTGCTTGCCTGCCCGGAGGCTCCGCTGTCACGTGCTGTGACCACCAGCTATTCCAGACTCTTGCCCGCTCACCTGGGAGCGCTTCTCCGCTACCTGCCTGCTTGCCTGCCCGGAGGCTCCGCTGTCACGTGCTGTGACCACCAGCTATTCCAGACTCTTGCACGCTCACCTGGGAGCGCTTCTCCGCTACCTGCCTGCCCGGGGGTTCCGCTGTCACGTGCTGGGACCACCAGCTATTCCAGAGACTCTTGCCCGCTCACCTGGGAGCGCTTCTCCGCTACCTGCCTGCTTGCCTACCTGGAGGCTCCGCCGTCACGTGCTGGGACCACCAGCTATTCCAGAGACTCTTGCCCGCTCACCTGGGAGCGCTTCTCCGCTACCTGCCTGCTTGCCTACCTGGAGGCTCCGCCGTCACGTGCTGTGACCACCTGCTATTCCAGAGACTCTCGCTTGCTCACCTGGGAGCACACATCCTCCATCTGCCTTGCTAGCCTACCTGGAGGTTCAGCCATCACAGGTCGTACCTACCCTTTACCTAGAGACTGCCCCGGTCACTTGCCGTGACCTCCAGCCCGTTCTTCCAGAGACTGCCCCGGTCACTTGACGTGACCTCCAGCCCGTTCTTCCAGAGACTGCCCTGATCACTTGCCGTGACCTCCTGCCCGTACACCCAGAGACTGTCCCGGTCACCTGCTGTGACTGCCTGCCTGGTCGCCACCCGCTCCCTTACAAGGACCGCTCCCTTGTATAGTAGCCCAGAGGTTCCGCCTCCCAGACCCGTTACAGTTTGCTCGGGCCATGGAACCCGGTGGCACCCAAGCTCCCTCGCTCTCGGACCTGTGTCATGAATTGTCCCGTCAAAGGTCCCAACAGGAGTCCATCCTGGGTCACCTGCGGAATGTCAATACTCGCCTGGACACTCTGACTGTTCCACCAACAACCTCCGCCAGTGCCATGTCTCGCAATCCGGCAGCTCCGCTGTCCACTAACACCATGATATCCTACCCCGGACCTCGGCTTTCTGCACCTCCTCGCTTCGGAGGCGACTCAGCCCAGGCTCGGGGCTTCATAAATCAGTGCACCCTGCACTTTGAACTATTGTCCCACCAGTTTAACTCCGACCGAGCCAAAATTGCATTCATCATGTCCCATCTCACCGGGGAGGCCCTGGCCTGGCTAAATCCTCTATGGGAGAGAGGAGACCCCCTGGTGTCCAACTTGCCTGCTTTTCTCACGGCTTTCCGGAAAGTCTTCGACGAACCCGGACGGAAGACCTCATCCGCATCATCGTTGCTACGCCTCCGTCAGGAAAGTCTCACCGTGGGCCAATATGCCATACGGTTCCGTACCCTTGCCTCGGAGCTGGCCTGGGATAACGACGCTCTGGTTTCCGTCTTCTGGGAGGGTCTGTCCGGCCGTATTAAAGATGAACTTGCCGGTCGGGACATTCCTACCACTCTCGATGACTTAATAACTCTTGCCACCCGGATTGACCTACGGTTCCAGGAGCGTGCCAGAGAGGTCACCCGTGAGAGGAGGTTACCACGTCTAGCTCCTACTTTTCAGAAACCCGTCACTCCTTCTGTCTCTAACCAGGTACACCCTCCTGAGCCTATGCAGGTCGACCAGACCAAGATGGTCAAGACCCGTCAGGACTTACGCCGTGCCGAGGGGACCTGCTTCTACTGTGGCAGTAAGGAGCACCGGATCCGTGCCTGCCCGGAGAGGTCGGGAAACGCCTGTGTCTAGGTTCGCTCAGAGAGGTCCACCTAGACAAGAATAAATCCTCTCCATCCCTGCTGTTGTCAGTTTCAATCGTCTACGGGGAGAACCGTTATTTCGAACTAGCCCAACTGGACTCTGGAGCAGCCGGGAATCTTATTTCACAGTCCCTGGTAGAGAAATACCGCATCCCCACCAAACCTCTGGCTGTACCCTTGTCTGTTGCTGCCGTGGATGGGGGGCTCTTACCACGCCCCATCCAACTCATCACCGAATCCATTACTCTGCAGGTGGGAATGCTGCATTCTGAAAGTATCTCCTTCCATGTTCTGCCTGGACTCTCTCACGCCCTCTTGCTAGGCCTACCTTGGCTCCAGAAACATGCACCCGTTCTTGACTGGCAGACCGGAGAAGTCCTTCGCTGGGGACAGGGCTGCCATAAGACCTGTCTGGTTCCCGTTCATCCCGTCCGTCCTTCTCCTACCCCAGCTAATCTACCTGGACTTCCGATTCCTTATTGGTCTTATGCTGATGTCTTTAATAAAAAGGAGGCAGAGACACTACCCCCTCATAGACCATACGACTGCCCTATCGACCTGTTACCTGGTACTTCTCCTCCCCGTGGGCGTATTTATCCATTATCCGCTGCTGAGACCCGGTCGATGTCCGAATATATTGAGGAGAATCTGGCCAGGGGATTCATCCGGAAATCTACCTCCCCGGCGGGAGCAGGCTTCTTTTTCGTCAAAAAGAAGGACGGCTCTCTCCGTCCCTGTATAGACTATAGAGGCCTTAACCAGATCACAGTGAAGAATAAGTACCCCCTTCCGCTCATTCCGGAGTTATTTGATCGTCTGAGGGGGGCTAGAATCTTCACCAAACTGGACCTCCGTGGGGCGTACAACCTGGTTCGTATCCGTCAGGGGGATGAATGGAAGACGGCATTCAACACCCGGGACGGCCACTATGAATATCTGGTAATGCCCTTTGGCCTCTGTAACGCTCCTGCCGTCTTTCAAGAGTTGGTCAATGACATCTTCCGGGACCTTCTCTACTCCTGCGTAGTGGTGTACCTGGACGACATCTTGGTCTTCTCTCCGGATCTCCAGACTCACCGGAGGGATGTTCGTCAGGTCCTGCTCAGGCTCAGGCAGAACCATCTCTACGCTAAATATGAGAAGTGCCTCTTTGAGCAGACCTCGCTTCCGTTTCTGGGCTACATTATCTCTCAGACCGGCCTACAAATGGATCCTGAGAAACTGTCTGCCATCGAGAAATGGCCCCGACCAGAGGGGTTGAAGGCTATTCAACGGTTCCTGGGCTTCGCCAACTATTACCGCCTCTTCATCCCGCACTTCTCTTCCCGGACTGCCCCAATTTCCGCGCTCACCCGTAAGGGTACTAATCCCAAAGAGTGGCCGCCCGAAGCAGAGGAGGCCTTTCTTTCCCTAAAACAGGCCTTCTCTTCCGCCCCGGTGCTGCATCGCCCGGACGGCAACAAGCAGTTCTTCCTGGAAGTTGACGCCTCCTCCTCTGGAGCCGGAGCGGTACTTACTCAAAAATCATCTTCCGGGAGAATGGTAACTTGTGGCTTCTTCTCCAAACTCTTCTCCTCTTCTGAGCGCAACTATTCCATAGGAGACCGAGAGTTATTGGCCATCAAGCTGGCGTTGGAGGAGTGGCGTTACCTACTCGAGGGGGCTCTTCATCCGGTAATAATTTACACTGACCACAAGAACTTGGCTTACCTCCAGCATGCCCAGAGACTTAACCCGCGCCAAGCCCGGTGGTCCTTGTTTTTTGCTCGCTTTGATTTTGTTCTTCATTTTCGCCCGGCTGACAAAAACGTCAAAGCAGACGCCTTGTCCCGATCCTTTCTGGTGTCCGATCTCGAGGAAGAACCTAAACATATCATCGATCCCGCCAGAGTAATGCAGGTGGCTCCCGTGAGTCTAAATCGTCTCCCTCCCGGTAAGACGTTTGTTTCAGTACCTGATCGGGAGAAGATCCTACACTGGGGCCATTCGTCTAAACTAGCTGGCCACGCCGGTCAGAAAAAGACCCTCCAGCTTATTGCCCGGCACTATTGGTGGCCTACCCTGCACAAGGACATAATAGACTTTGTTTCTGCCTGTGTGTCCTGCGCCCGCAACAAAGTCCCGAGACATCTGCCAGCCGGACGCCTCCTTCCGCTTCCTGTACCTGCTGCCCCCTGGCAGCATATAGCAATGGACTTTATAACTGATCTCCCCGTCTCTGCCGGTTGTACGGTCATTTGGGTGGTCGCTGACCGCTTTTCCAAGATGGCTCACTTTATTCCCCTGCCAGGCCTTCCGTCTGCACCCGAGCTGGCTAAAGACTTTATCCGCCACATCTTCCGTCTTCATGGCCTGCCCCTCCACATCGTGTCGGATCGTGGGGTACAGTTCACCTCACGTTTCTGGAGAGCCACTTGTAAACTACTAGACGTCACCCTGGACTTCTCTTCCGCTTGCCACCCACAGTCCAATGGTCAAGTGGAGCGGATCAATCAGAACCTGACCAGTTACCTCCGGCACTTCGTTAATGCCCACCATTCTGACTGGGTGGATCTCCTACCATGGGCCGAGTTCTCTTATAATAATCACGAGAGCAAATCCTCCTCCAAATCCCCGTTTTTTGTAGTCTTTGGTCAGCATCCTCGGATTCCTTTTCCTGTCTCCACCTCTGTGGACAACCCGGCTGCGGAATCTCTCGTTAGCAAATTTTCCTCCATATGGGAGAGTACCCGGTCCGCACTCCTTCTGTCATCCGAGCGTATGAAAAGACACGCTGACAAAAAACGCCTGGATCCTCCACAATTTCGTCCAGGAGATAAAGTCTGGCTCTCATCTAAATATGTTCGACTCAAGATACCTTCTTACAAGTTAGGTCCTCGGTTCATCGGTCCTCTGGAGGTCATCAGTCAGATCAACCCGGTGGCCTATAAATTGAAACTCCCGGCCAACTTACGGATCCCTAACTCCTTCCATGTATCTCTCCTCAAACCTGTGGTGCTTAACTCTTTTTCCAAGTCTACAGGTACGCCTCCTGCTCCGGTTTCTGCTGAGGACGAGTTTGAGGTAGAGAACATTCTTGCCACCAAAAGGGTAAGAGGAAAGACCTTTTTTCTGGTAGATTGGAAGGGGTTTGGTCCTGAGGAGAGAACGTGGGAGCCCCGGGAGAACATCCATGCCCCTCTCATCCTAGCTAAATTTCTATCTGGCCTAAAAAAGGGGGGGCCTAAAGGGGGGGGTACTGTAGTGGCGGCGTCCCTGCCCTCTGCTAGGCAGGGACGCTGTTCCCCTCACCTCCCTGCTCCGTGCCCGGCGTCCCTCTCCCGCTCTGCTGGCAGCGCGCGCTCCTTCCCGGCCACTGTGCTTAGGGCGCGCGCGCGCGCCCTCCCTCCCTCTTAAAGGGGCCGCGCGCGCCGTCCTAAGGAGTCCCCGGCCAATGGCCGGAGGACTTTACCATATATAAGGCACCTCCTCCAAAATGGAGGTGCCCGAGCAATGTTGTTGCACCGTTCTACTCTGCTTCAGCCCTCAGGTCCCGTTGCCAGTTACCTGCCAGTTACCTGCCAGATTCCTGCCAGCTTGCTGTCCTAATCCTGCCTGATTTCCTGTTACCTGCCTGCTAGCCTGAGGTCCGACGGTCTGCCTTACAACTCCGGTCAGTCTGTCTAAGGACCAACTTGCCCGCTCACCTGGGAGCGCACATCAGCTACCTGCCTGCTTGCCTGAGGTCCGACGGTCTGCCTTACAACTCCGGTCAGTCTGTCTATGGACCAGCTTGCCCGCTCACCTGGGAGCGCTTCTCCGCTACCTGCCTGCTTGCCTGCCCGGAGGCTCCACTGTCACGTGCTGTGACCACCAGCTATTCCAGACTCTTGCCCGCTCACCTGGGAGCGCTTCTCCGCTACCTGCCTGCTTGCCTGCCCGGAGGCTCCGCTGTCACGTGCTGTGACCACCAGCTATTCCAGACTCTTGCCCGCTCACCTGGGAGCGCTTCTCCGCTACCTGCCTGCTTGCCTGCCCGGAGGCTCCGCTGTCACGTGCTGTGACCACCAGCTATTCCAGACTCTTGCACGCTCACCTGGGAGCGCTTCTCCGCTACCTGCCTGCTTGCCTGCCCGGGGGTTCCGCTGTCACGTGCTGGGACCACCAGCTATTCCAGAGACTCTTGCCCGCTCACCTGGGAGCGCTTCTCCGCTACCTGCCTGCTTGCCTACCTGGAGGCTCCGCCGTCACGTGCTGTGACCACCTGCTATTCCAGAGACTCTCGCTTGCTCACCTGGGAGCACACATCCTCCATCTGCCTTGCTAGCCTACCTGGAGGTTCAGCCATCACAGGTCGTACCTACCCTTTACCTAGAGACTGCCCCGGTCACTTGCCGTGACCTCCAGCCCGTTCTTCCAGAGACTGCCCCGGTCACTTGACGTGACCTCCAGCCCGTTCTTCCAGAGACTGCCCTGATCACTTGCCGTGACCTCCTGCCCGTACACCCAGAGACTGTCCCGGTCACCTGCTGTGACTGCCTGCCTGGTCGCCACCCGCTCCCTTACAAGGACCGCTCCCTTGTATAGTAGCCCAGAGGTTCCGCCTCCCAGACCCGTTACAGTAGTTATATTCTTGTATATAGGGAGCAGTATTATAGTAGTTATATTCTTGTACATAGGGGCAGTATTATAGTAGTTATATTCTTGTACATAGGGAGCAGTATTATAGTAGTTATATTCTTGTATATAGGGGGCAGTATTATATCAGTTATATTCTTGTACATAGGAGCAGTATTATAGTAGTTATATTCTTGTACATAAGGAGCAGTATTATAGTAGTTATATTCTTGTACATAGAGAGCAGTATTATAGTAGTTATATTCTTGTACATAGGGAGCAGTATTATAGTAGTTATATTCTTGTACATAGGGAGCAGTATTATAGTAGTTATATTCTTGTACATAGGAGCAGTATTATAGTAGTTATATTCTTGTACATAGGAGGCAGTATTATAGTAGTTATATTCTTGTACATAGGAGGCAGTATTATAGTAGTTATATTCTTGTACATAGGAGCAGTATTATAGTAGTTATATTCTTGTATATAGGAGCAGTATTATAGTAGTTATATTCTTGTACATAGGGAGCAGTATTATAGTAGTTATATTCTTGTACATAGGAGGCAGTATTATAGTAGTTATATTCTTGTACATAGGGGGCAGTATTATAGTAGTTATATTCTTGTACATAGGGGGTAGTATTATAGTAGTTATATTCTTGTACATAGGGGCAGTATTATAGTAGTTATATTCTTGTACATAGAGGCAGTATTATAGTAGTTATATTCTTATACATAGGGAGCAGTATTATAGTAGTTATATTCTTGAACATAGGGAGCAGTATTATAGTAGTTATATTCTTGTACATAGGAGGCAGTATTATAGTAGTTATATTCTTATACATAGGGAGCAGTATTATAGTAGTTATATTCTTGAACATAGGGGGCAGTATTATAGTAGTTATATTCTTTTACATAGGGGCAGTATTATAGTAGTTATATTCTTTTACATAGGGGCAGTATTATAGTAGTTATATTCTTGTACATAGGAGCAGTATTATAGTAGTTATATTCTTGTACATAGGGAGCAGTATTATAGTAGTTATATTCTTGTACATAGGGGGCAGTATTATAGTAGTTATATTCTTGTACATAGGGGCAGTATTATAGTAGTTATATTCTTGTACATAGGAGCAGTATTATAGTAGTTATATTCTTGTATATAGGAGCAGTATTATAGTAGTTATATTCTTGTACATAGGAGCAGTATTATAGTAGTTATATTCTTGTACATAGGAGCAGTATTATAGTAGTTATATTCTTGTACATAGGGAGCAGTATTATAGTAGTTATATTCTTGTACATAGGGGCAGTATTATAGTAGTTATATTCTTGTACATGGGGGCAGTATTATAGTAGTTATATTCTTGTACATAGGAGCAGTATTATAGCAGCTATATTCTTGTACATAGGGGCAGTATTATAGTAGTTATATTCTTGTACATAGGAGCAGTATTATAGTAGTTATATTCTTGTACATAAGGGCAGTATTATAGTAGTTATATTTTTGTACATAGGGGCAGTATTATAGTAGTTATATTCTTGTACATAGGGGCAGTATTATAGTAGTTATATTCTTGTACATAGGGGGCAGTATTATAGTAGTTACATTCTTGTACATAGAGGGCAGTATTATAGTAGTTATATTCTTGTACATAAGGAGCAGTATTATAGTAGTTTTATTCTTGTATATAGGGGGCAGTATTATAGTAGTTATATTCTTGTACATAGGAGCAGTATTATAGTAGTTATATTCTTGTACATAGGGAGCAGTATTATAGTAGTTATATTCTTGTATATAGGGGGCAGTATTATAGTAGTTATATTCTTGTACATAGGAGCCGTATTATAGTAGTTATATTCTTGTACACAGGGGGCAGTATTATAGTAGTTATATTCTTTTACATAGGGGCAGTATTATAGTAGTTATATTCTTGTACATAGGGGCAGTATTATAGTAGTTATATTCTTGTACATAGGGGCTGTATTCTAGTAGTTAAATTCTTGTACATAGGAGCAGTATTCTAGTAGATATATTCTTGTACATAGGGAGCAGTATTATAGTAGTTATATTCTTGTATATAGGGAGCAGTATTATAGTAGTTATATTCTTGTACATAGGGGCAGTATTATAGTAGTTATATTCTTGTACATAGGGAGCAGTATTATAGTAGTTATATTCTTGTATATAGGGGGCAGTATTATAGCAGTTATATTCTTGTACATAGGAGCAGTAATATAGTAGTTATATTCTTGTACATAAGGAGCAGTATTATAGTAGTTATATTCTTGTACATAGGGAGCAGTATTATAGTAGTTATATTCTTGTACATAGGGAGCAGTATTATAGTAGTTATATTCTTGTACATAGGAGCAGTATTATAGTAGTTATATTCTTGTACATAGGAGGCAGTATTATAGTAGTTATATTCTTGTACATAGGAGGCAGTATTATAGTAGTTATATTCTTGTACATAGGAGCAGTATTATAGTAGTTATATTGTTGTACATAGGAGGCAGTATTATAGTAGTTATATTCTTGTACATAGGGGGTAGTATTATAGTAGTTATATTCTTGTACATAGGGGCAGTATTATAGTAGTTATATTCTTGTACATAGGAGCAGTATTATAGTAGTTATATTCTTTTATATAGGGGCAGTATTATAGTAGCTATATTCTTGTCTATAGGAGCAGTATTATAGTAGTTATATTCTTCTACATAGGGGGCAGTATTATAGTAGTTTTATTCTTGTATATAGGGGCAGTATTATAGTAGTTATATTCTTGTACATAGGGGCCGTATTATAGTAGTTATATTCTTGTACATAGGAGCCATATTATAGTAGTTATATTCTTGTACATAGGTGCAGTATTATAGTAGTTATAATCTTGTACATAGGAGGCAGTATTATAGTAGTTATATTCTTGTATATAGGAGCAGTATTATAGTAGGTATATTCTTGTATATAGGAGCAGTATTATAGTAGTTATATTCTTGTACATAGGGGCCGTATTATAGTGAGTAATAAATATTTAGCTTGGTTTGTGAAACAAATAAAAAAGATAATCCTCGACAATATACACAAGACTAGAAATACTGTTAATGACCAACTCTTATTATTGTGCAGTAAATCCGGGGAGAACAATGTATAATGAATAGGAGGAGGCGCGGTAGTTCTACTCCCCGGAGCTTACAATTTATGAATTGGAATGCCTTGTATTGTTTGTGGCTATAATTGCAAGTATTTGAATTCTATTTTGGCCACACACAGGCCATTATATGGTGAAAATAAGAACAGGCACTATGATTGCGCAGCAGGGGTAAATGGCAGCGATGCTGAGGACCCGTCTAGCCGGCTGCATATAAAAGATAATAAGGAAGTGACAGCTCATTATCTGCTGCTCCTTGGAAAGGCATCATCTCAGCTCGGCCTCTCATCATTACTCCACTGGATGCTTTTATCCGCCACCTATGATCACACCCACACAGTAGAAAAATACTTATTATGGCCCTTTACAATACTTTTACGTTTTGTCTTCGTTAGGGACAATCAGACGTCCGTCCAGGATGATCACAACCTTGTGATACAGCACAGAAGTCACCTAAACCCGCAGATCTTTCTCCAGATCCCCACTCTGATGCTCGATCCCCACTCTGATGCTCGATCCCCACTCTGATGCTCTGCAAGCATCAGCCGATCGCGGCTTCCTATAACGCCCATCATCATCGCCGCTGCTGCTTTCCTCTCAGCTTCAGTCTTGCTAAAAGTTTTGGCTGCAATTTTCATTTTACAGAACAATAACCCGAAGCAAAAAAGATTCCTGTAAAGCTCATTAACTCAGCGCATAACGAGCGCCGGCAGATAATTATCATCGTCAGGCTGATTACTGAGGAGATGGGGAAAAAAAATCTCTGCAGACATCCCCAACTCCTAATCACTGACATCAATGTGAATGGAGACGACTCGCTCTTCTCTTCCTTTTGTTATAGTTTAAATATTTATTCAAATGATATTAATCATCAAAACGAAAAATAAATATCCAGAGGCAGTGAGCCGGATATATACTGCATAAGGCTAAGTCACAGATAGGGATGTGCTACCCGTATACATAGTATCACTGTCCGCGGTCCTGAACTTGGTTTGTTTGTGATGGGTGGGAGAATCCTAGAGGAGAAAACCTGCGAGATTTCTGCATATGACGGCACTATAGAGGAACGGCCGAAACAACCGCACATATAGGCACCGCAGAAGACAAAGCATTGACTTTATCAGGGCAGGATTTTTTTCATACTGTTAGTAATGCTCTTCTACATTGGAGCAGTATTATAGTAGTTATATTCTTCTACATTGGAGCAGTATTATAGTTGTTATATTCTTGTACATAGGAGCAGTATTATAGTAGTTATATTCTAGTACATAGGGGGCAGTATTATAGTAGTTATATTCTTGTACATAGGAGCAGTATTATAGTAGTTATATTCTTGTACATAAGGGGCAGTATTATAGTAGTTATATTCTTGTACATAGGGGGCAGTATTATAGTAGTTATATTCTTGCACATAGGGAGCAGTATTATAGTAGTTATATTCTTGTACATAGGAGCGATATTATAGTAGTTATATTCCTGTACATAGGGGCAGTATTATAGTAGTTATATTCTTGTACATAGGGGGCAGTATTATAGTAGTTATATTCTTGTACATAGGGAGCAGTATTATAGTAGTTATATTCTTGTACATAGGAGCAGTATTATAGTAGTTATATTTTTGTACATAGGGGGCAGTATTATAGTAGTTATATTCTTGTACATAGGGGCAGTATTATAGTAGTTATATTCTTGTACATAGGGAGCAGTATTATAGTAGTTATATTCTTGTACATAGGGGACAGTATTATAGTAGTTATATTCTTGTACATAGGGGGCAGTATTATAGTAGTTATATTCTTGTACATAGGGGTAGTATTATAGTAGTTATATTCCTGTACATAGGAGCAGTATTATAGTAGTTATATTTTTGTACATAGGGGGCAGTATTATAGTAGTTATATTCTTGTACATAGGGGCAGTATTATAGTAGTTATATTCTTGTACATAGGGGGCAGTATTATAGTAGTTATATTCTTGTACATAGGGAGCAGTATTATAGTAGTTATATTCTTGTACATAGGAGCGGTATTATAGTAGTTATATTCCTGTACATAGGAGCAATATTATAGTAGTTATATTCTTGTACATAGGTTGCAGTATTATAGTAGTTCTATTCTTGTACATAGGGGCAGTATTATAGTAGTCATATTCTTGTACATAGGAGCAGTATTATAGTAGTTATATTCCTGTACATAGGAGCAATATTATAGTAGTTATATTCTTGTACATAGGAGCGGTATTATAGTAGTTATATTCTTGTACATAGGGGGCAGTATTATAGTAGTTATATTCTTGTACATAGGGGCAGTATTATAGTAGTTATATTCTTGTATATAGGAGCAGTATTATAGTAGTCATATTCTTGTACATAGGAGCAATATTATAGTAGTTATATTCTTGTACATAGGTTGCAGTATTATAGTAGTTCTATTCTTGTACATAGGGGCAGTATTATAGTAGTTATATTCTTGTACATAGGGGCAGTATTATAGTAGTTATATTCCTGTACATAGGAGCAATATTATAGTAGTTATATTCTTGTACATAGGTTGCAGTATTATAGTAGTTATATTCTTGTCCATAGGAGGCAGTATTATAGTAGTTATATTCTTGTATATAGGAGCAGTATTATAGTAGTTCTATTCTTGTACATAGGAGGCAGTATTATAGTTGTTATGTTCTGCTACCAGAGCTAAGGAAAGAGAGGAGATCTGTCCCTACAATAGAACTCAGCTTAATCCCTACGATGTAACAGGGGACCTGATCCTGCGATCAGACCTGCTAAAGTCCTAAGCTAGTCTGTACGGAGACCTATAGATGTGGGGAAGGAATCCCTACAAGTACTAAGGACTGGGAGGAATATGGGACACCTCCTAACAGAAATAGTAGCAGCCAGACGAACAAACAAAATATATAGAACATAGAGGTCAGTAGACCAAGCAAACTAACAGAGCAAGACACAGAGAACAGGCTAACTAGAAAGTAGATATACAATGAAGTCCAGCAAAGCCAGAAGGGCGGAGCAGGATTAAATAGGCCAACAAGGTCATGTGACCAGCAAAGGAAAAAAAACCTAAGAGCAAGGTTCTAACAATAGTAGTTATATTCTTGCACATAGGGGCAGTATTATAGTAGTTATATTCTTGTACATAGGGGCAGTATTATAGCAGTTATATTCTTGTACTTGGAGCAGTATTATAGCAGTTATATTCTTGTACTTAGGGGCTGTATTATAGTAGTTATATTCTTGTACATAGGGGCAGTATTATAGTAGTTATATTCTTGTACATAGGGAGCAGTATTATAGTAGTTATATTCTTGTGCATAGGAGCAGTATTATAGTAGTTATATTCTTGTACATACAGGCAGTATTATAGTAGTTATATTCTTGCACATAGGAGCAGTATTATAGTAGTTATATTCTTGTACATATATGCAGTATTATAGTAGTTATATTCTTGTACATAGGGGGCAGTATTATAGTAGTTATATTCTTGTACATAGGGGCAGTATTATAGTAGTTATATTCTTGTACATACAGGCAGTATTATAGTAGTTATATTCTTGTACATATGGGGCAGTATTATAGTAGTTATATTCTTGTACATAGGGGGCAGTATTATAGTAGTTATATTCTTGTACATAGGAGACAGTATTATAGTAGTTATATTCTTATACATAGGGGGCAGTATTATAGTAGTTATATTCTTGTACATAGGGGCAGTATTATAGTAGTTATATTCTTGTATATAGGAGCAGTATTATAGTAGTTATATTCTTGTACATGGGAGCAATATTATAGTAGTTATATTCTTGTACATAGGTTGCAGTATTATAGTAGTTCTATTCTTGTACATAGGGGCAGTATTATAGTAGTTCTATTCTTGTACATGGGGCAGTATTATAGTAGTTATATTCTTGTACATATGGGCAGTATTATAGCAGTTATATTCTTGTACATGGAGCAGTATTATAGCAGTTATATTCTTATACATAGGGGCAGTATTATAGTAGTTATATTCTTATACATAGGGGCAGTATTATAGTAGATATATTCTTGTACATAGGAGCAGTATTATAGTAGTTATATTCTTGTACATACAGGCAGTATTATAGTAGTTATATTCTTGCACATAGGAGGCAGTATTATAGTAGTTATATTCTTATACATAGGGGGTGTATTATAGTAGTTATATTCTTGTACATAAGGGCAGTATTATAGTTGTTATATTCTTGTACATAGGAGCAGTATTATAGTAGTTATATTCTTGTACATATAGGCAGTATTATAGTAGTTATATTCTTGCACATAGGAGACAGTATTATAGTAGTTATATTCTTGTACATAGGGGCAGTATTATAGTAGCTATATTCCTGTACATAGGGGGCAGTATTATAGTAGTTATATTCTTGTACATAGGGGCAGTATTATAGTAGTTATATTCTTCTACATAGGAGCAGTATTATAGTAGTTATATTCTTGTACATAGGGAACAGTATTATAGTAGTTATATTCTTGTACATAGGAGCAGTATTATAGTAGTTATATTCTTGTACATACAGGCAGTATTATAGTAGTTATATTCTTGCACATAGGAGCAGTATTATAGTAGTTATATTCTTGTACATAGGGGGCAGTATTATAGTAGTTATATTCTTGTACATAGGGGCAGTATTATAGTAGTTATATTCTTGTACATACAGGCAGTATTATAGTAGTTATATTCTTGTACATATGGGGCAGTATTATAGTAGTTATATTCTTGTACATAGGGGGCAGTATTATAGTAGTTATATTCTTGTACATAGGAGACAGTATTATAGTAGTTATATTCTTATACATAGGGGGCAGTATTATAGTAGTTATATTCTTGTACATAGGGGCAGTATTATAGTAGTTATATTCTTGTATATAGGAGCAGTATTATAGTAGTTATATTCTTGTACATAGGAGCAATATTATAGTAGTTATATTCTTGTACATAGGTTGCAGTATTATAGTAGTTCTATTCTTGTACATAGGGGCAGTATTATAGTAGTTATATTCTTGTACATAGGGGCAGTATTATAGCAGTTATATTCTTGTACATGGAGCAGTATTATAGCAGTTATATTCTTATACATAGGGGCAGTATTATAGTAGTTATATTCTTATACATAGGGGCAGTATTATAGTAGTTATATTATTGTACATAGGAGCAGTATTATAGTAGTTATATTCTTAGAATCATAGAATCATAGAATGGTAGAGTTGGAAGGGACCTCTTGGGTCATCTGGTCCAACCCCCTGTTCAAAGCAGGATTCACTAGATCATCTCAGATAGATGTCTGTCCAGCCTCTGTTTGAAGACGTCCATTGAAGGGGAACTCACCACCTCTCGTGGCAGCCTGTTCCACTCATTAATCACCCTAACTGTCAAAAAGTTTTTTCTAATATCTAATCTGTGTCTCCTCCCATTTAGTTTCATCCCATTGCTTCTAGTCTTTCCTTGTGCAAATGAGAATAAAGATGATCCTTCTACAATGTGACAGCCCTTGACATATTTGTAGACAGCTATTAAGTCTCCTCTCAGTCTTCTTTTTTGCAAGCTAAACATTCCCAAATCCTGTAACTGTTCCTCATAGGACATGGTTTGCAGACCAGTCACCATTCTGGTCACTCTTCTCTGAACTTGCTCCAGTTTGTCGATGTCTTTTTTAAAATGTGGTGCCCAAAACTGTACACAGTATTCCAGATGAGGTCTGACCAAAGAGGAGTAAAGACCGATAATGACTTCACGTGATCTAGACTGTATGCTTCTGTTAATACATCCCAGAATTGTATTTGCCTTTTTTGCTGCTGCATCACACTGTTGACTCATGTTCAGTCTATGATCTATTAGTATACCTAAGTCTTTTTCACATGTACTGTTGCTTAGCTCTATTCCTCCCATTCTGTATATGCTTTTTTCATTTTTATTGCCCAGATGTAGTACTTTGCATTTTTCCCTGTTAAAAACCATTCTGTTGGTTGCTGCCCACTGCTCCAGTTTATTTAGGTCTTTTTGAATCCTCTCTCTCTCTCTTCTCTAGTATTAGCTATCCCTCCTAGCTTTGTGTCATCAGCAAATTTAATCAGTTTACCCTCAATTCCTTCATCTAAATCATTGATAAAGATGTTGAACAATACAGGTCCCAGGACGGAGCCCTGTGGTACCCCACTTGAGACATTCATCCAGCTGGATGTGAAGCCATTTACAACCACCCTTTGAGTCCGATCACTAAGCCAGTTATGAATCCACCTAACAGTTGCCTGGTCCGTTCCATACTTGGTCATTTTTTCAATAAGGATGGTGTGAGATACTTTGTCAAATGCTTTGCTGAAGTCAAGATATACTATATCTACAGCATTTCCCTGATCCACCCAGTCAGTGATTCTGTCATAGAAGGAAATTAAGTTAGTCTGACATGACTTGTTAGTTACAAACCCATGCTAACTCTGGTTAATCACTTCATTCTTATCCATGTACTTACATACATGTTGTTTAATAATTTGTTCAAAGATCTTTCCTGGTATAGAAGTCAGACTCTCCGGCCTATAGTTCCCTGGGTCCACCTTCTTCCCCTTTTTGAAGATAGGAACAACATTTGCTCTTCTCCAGTCTTCTGGGACTTCTCCTGTTCTCCAAGAATTTTCAAAGATTATGGAGAGTGGTTCTAAAATTTCTTCTACGATCTCCTTCAGTACTCTGGGGTGTAATTCATCTGGACCTGGAGACTTGAACTCATTTATGTTAGCTAAATATTCCCTCACAATCTTTCTGTTTACAGATAACTTGGATTCCTCTATTCCTTTAAAAGGACAGTGAAGATCAGTTGATGTTACATTTTCTTTCTGAGAGAAAACAGATGCAAAATAGGAATTAAAAAGTTCGGCCTTCTCAACATCCTCTCTTACCATTTCTCCATTTTCATCCTGTAAAAATCCTATAGCATCTTTGACTTTTCTTTTACTTTTGACATACCCCCAAAATCCTTTTTTATTGCTTTTGACATCTCTTGCAAGCCTTAATTCATTGTCAGCTTTAGCTAACCTGATACGTGCCCTGCAGGATCTGCAGACTGCATTATAATCTTCTTTAGATATGCCTCCCTCTTTCCATTTAATAAACATTTCTTTCTTTCTTTTTAGCATGTGTTTAAGTTCTGTGTTCATCCATCCTGGTTTCCTTAAATGCTTCCCATTCTTCCTACTTTTCGGGATTGTTAACGATTGTGCTTTGAGAATCTCATTTTTAAAAATTTCCCATCCTTCCTGGACATTTTTGTCCTTAAGGACATCCAGCCATTGGATCCCTCCTATTCTCTTTCTGAGTCTCTTAAAATCTGCCTTTCTAAAATCTAACCTTGAAGTCTGAGTCTTCACATGTCTTCCTCCTCTAGTTATCCAAGATTCTATAATAGCATGATCGCTGCCTCCTAGGGTCCCAGCCACCTTTACCTCCTCAACCATTTCCTCCCTGTTTATAAGAATTAGATCCAAAGTAGCAGATCCCCTTGTTTTCTCCCCTACCTTTTGGAAGATAAAGTTGTCAGCAAGAGAGGATAAGAATTTGCTTGACCTGTTAGTTTTACTTGAGAGAGATTCCCAACAAATGTCTGGATAGTTGAAATCTCCCATGACCACTACGTCATATTTTTTGGAGAACTTGGTCATTTGATACATAAAGAGTTCATCCATATCTTCAGCTTGCCCAGGTGGCCTGTAGTAAATGCCTACAATGGTGTCCTTTCCGTTGTTCTCTCCTTGTATTCTTACCCAAACAGTTTCCACAGAACTCCCAGTCTCTGAAGCTTCAATCTCTGTGCAGATATACGCTTTTCTAACATACAATGCAACACCTCCTCCTCGTTTATCAAGTCTGTTTCTTGCAAATAAGTTGTATCCTTTTAGCCTTTTATTCCAATCATGTGTATCGTCCCACCAAGTTTCAGTGATTCCAATGACATCATATTCCTTTTCCTGCATTAGTAGTTCCAATTCTCCTTGTTTGTTGCCCATGCTTTGTGCATTTGTATAAAAACATTTTAGTTTGTGATTGGTTTCTCTTCCTCCCATATTTTTATTATTTAAATTGTTTTGTCTTTGTTCTTCCTTTCCACTTCCAGTAGCAGAGATCTCAATAGTATTTGTCAGCTGTATGGCTTTTTCTGGCCTTTTGCTTCCCTTCCCACATTGTTCTTGTACATACAGGCAGTATTATAGTAGTTATATTCTTGCACATAGGAGGCAGTATTATAATAGTTATATTCTTGTACATGGGGGGCAGTATTATAGTAGTTATATTCTTGTACATAGGGGGCAGTATTATAGTAGTTATATTCTTGTACATAGGGGGCAGTATTATAGTCGTTATATTCTTGTACATAGGAGCAGTATTATAGTAGTTATATTCTTGTACATATAGGCAGTATTATAGTAGTTATATTCTTGCACATAGGAGGCAGTATTATAGTAGTTATATTCTTGTACATAGGGGCAGTATTATAGTAGCTATATTCCTGTACATAGGGGGCAGTATTATAGTAGTTATATTCTTGTACATAGGGGCAGTATTATAGTAGCTATATTCTTGTACATAGGAGCAGTATTATAGTAGTTATATTCTTGTACATAGGAGCAGTATTATAGTAGTTATATTCTTGTACATAGGAGCAGTGTTATAGTAGTTATATTCTTGTACATAGGGGCAGTATTACAGTAGTTATATTCTTGTACATTTGGGCAGTATTATAGTAGTTATATTCTTGTACATAGGGGGCAGTATTATAGTAGTTATATTCTTGTACATAGGAGCAGTGTTATAGTAGTTATATTCTTGTACATAGGGGCAGTATTATAGTAGTTATATTCTTGTACATAGGAGCAGTATTATAGTAGTTATATTCTTATACATAGGGGCAGTATTATAGTAGTTATATTTTTGTACATAGGGGCAGTATTATAGTAGTTATATTCTTGTACACAGGGGCAGTATTATAGTAGTTATATTCTTGTACATAGGGGCAGTATTATAGTAGTTATATTCTTGTACATAGGGGCAGTATTATAGTAGTTATATTCTTGCACATAGGGGTATTATTATAGTAGTTATATTCTTGCACATAGGAGGCAGTATTATAGTAGTTATATTCTTGTACATACAGGCAGTATTATAGTAGTTATATTCTTGCACATAGGAGCAGTTTTATAGTAGTTATATTCTTGTACATATAGGCAGTATTATAGTAGTTATATTCTTGTACATAGGGGGCAGTATTATAGTAGTTATATTCTTGTACATAGGAGCAGTATTTAGTATTTATATTCTTGTACATAGGGGGCAGTATTATAGTAGTTATATTCTTGTACATACAGGCAGTATTATAGTAGTTATATTCTTGTACATATGGGGCAGTATTATAGTAGTTATATTCTTGTACATAGGGGGCAGTATTATAGTAGTTATATTCTTGTACATAGGAGACAGTATTATAGTAGTTATATTCTTATACATAGGGGGCAGTATTATAGTAGTTATATTCTTGTACATAGGGGCAGTATTATAGTAGTTATATTCTTGTACATAGGGGCAGTATTATAGTAGTTATATTCTTGTACATAGGAGCAGTATTATAGTAGTTATATTCTTGCACATAGGAGGCAGTGTTATAGTAGTTATATTCTTATACATAGGGGCAGTATTATAGTAGTTATATTCTTGTACATCGGAGCAGTATTATAGTAGTTATATTCTTGTACATAGGGGGCAGTATTATAGTAGTTATATTCTTGTACATAGGGAGCAGTATTATAATAGTTATATTCTTATACATAGGGGCAGTATTATAGTAGTTATATTCTTGTACATAGGGGCAGTATTATAGTTGTTATATTCTTGTACATAGGGGCAGTATTATAGTAGTTATATTCTTGTACATAGGAGCAGTATTATAGTAGTTATATTCTTGTACATAGGGGCAGTATTGTAGTAGTTATATTCTTGTACATAGGGGGCCATATTATAGTAGTTATATTCTTGTACATAGGGGCAGTATTATAGTAGTTATATTCTTGTACATAGGAGCAGTATTATAGTAGTTATATTCTTGTACATAGGAGCAGTATTATAGTAGTTATATTCTTGTACATAGGAGCAGTATTATAGTAGTTATATTCTTGCACATAGGGGCAGTATTATAATAGTTATATTCTTGCACATAGGGGCAGTATTATAGTAGGTATATTCTTGTACATAGGAGCGGTATTAAAGTAGTTATATTCTTGTACATAGGGGCAGTATTATAGTAGTTATATTCTTGTACATAAGGGCAGTATTATAGTAGTTATATTCTTGTATATAGGGAGCAGTATTATAGTAGTTATATTCTTTTACATAGGGGCAGTATTATAGTAGTTATATTCTTGTACATTGGAGCAGTATTATAGTAGTTATATTCTTGTATACAGGGGCAGTATTATAGTAGTTATATTCTTGTACATAGGGAGCAGTATTATAGTTATATTCTTGTATATAGGGGCAGTATTATAGTAGTTATATTCTTGTACATAGGGAGCAGTATTATAGTAGTTATATTCTTGTACGTAGGAGCAGTATTATAGTAGTTATAGTCTTGTACATAGGGGGCAGTATTATAGTAGTTATATTCTTGTACGTAGGAGCAGTATTATAGTAGTTATATTCTTGTACATACAGGCAGTATTATAGTAGTTATATTCATGTACATAGGGGCAGTATTATAGTAGTTATATTCTTGTACATAGGAGCAGTATTATAGTAGTTATATTCTTGCACATAGGAGCAGTATTATAGTAGCTATATTCTTGTACATAGGGGGCAGTATTATAGTAGTTATATTCTTGTACATAGGGGCTGTATTATAGCAGTTATATTCTTGTACATAGGGGCAGTATTATAGTCGTTATATTCTTGTACATAGGGGGCAGTATTATAGTAGTTATATTCTTGTACATAGGGGGCAGTATTATAGTAGTTATATTCTTGTACATAGGGGCAGTATTATAGTAGTTATATTCTTGTAAATACAGGCAGTATTATAGTAGTTATATTCTTGTACATAGGGGGTGTATTATAGTAGTTATATTCTTGTACATAAGGGCAGTATTATAGTAGTTATATTCTTGTACATACAGGCAGTATTATAGTAATTATATTCTTGCACCTAGGAGGCAGTGTTATAGTAGTTATATTCTTGTACATAGGGGGTGTATTATAGTAGTTATATTCTTGTACATAAGGGCAGTATTATAGTAGTTATATTCTTGTACATACAGGCAGTATTATAGTAGTTATATTCTTGCACATAGGAGGCAGTATTATAGTAGTTATATTCTTGTACATAGGAGCAGTATTATAGTAGTTATATTCTTGTACATAGGAGCAGTATTATAGTAGTTATATTCTAGTACATAGGGGACAGTATTATAGTAGTTATATTCTTGTACATAGGGGGCAGTATTATAGTAGTTATATTCTTGTACATAGGAGCAGTATTATAGTAGTTATATTCTTGTACATAGGGGACAGTATTATAGCAGTTATATTCTTGTACATAGGGGGCAGTATTATAGTAGTTATATTCTTGTACATAGGGGGCAGTATTATAGTAGTTATATTCTTGTATATAGGGGGCAGTATTATAGTAGTTATATTCTTGTACATAGGGGGCAGTATTATAGTAGTTATATTCTTGTACATAGGAGCAGTATTATAGTAGTTATATTCTTGTACATAGGGGACAGTATTATAGCAGTTATATTCTTGTACATAGGGGGCAGTATTATAGTAGTTATATTCTTGTACATAGGGGGCAGTATTATAGTAGTTATATTCTTGTACATAGGGGCAGTATTATAGCTGTTATATTCTTCTACATTGGTGCAGTATTATAGTAATCATTAATTAGTATTGTATTTAAAAGCAGCATAAACATTTACTTTTGCTCTTTTTTTATTGTTCAGGATACGTCATCTGATTGGATCCATTCAGCAATATCGCCATCATGGTCTCCACATAAAGAGCTCAATAATTCTGGCAGAATGTGAGTACTCTCAGCAGTCTGAGCAGCTGCTTTCCATACTATGGACGCTCAACATCATCCCGGCTGCTTACAGGGACCCCTCTATCTCCTTCGACATCCATGTGCGAAGCTCCCATGTCCATCTGCTATGACATACACCCGCGCTGATGAAACGCATGAACATTGCAGAGTCATTCCAAGTCCCCAGAACTATCTGCTGTGCACCAACCATGGCTTAGAGACGTCCTCGCTGGGCAGCATGCATCCATTAAAGAATGTAGATTGCCATCTTACTGGAGGGCAGTTGCAGCCTCTGCATGCATGCCATGCGGGTAATGCACCATTGGGCACAACTGTTGAACCTAGGCTGTATCGAAGCTTGGATAACCTGCACTGGGCAGAGTCGAGTGTGTTTGCACATTATAGGAGCATGGATAGTGAGTTTCTTCTGCACTGTAGAAGCACCAGACACCTTTCAGAAGGATCTGCAGGAAATCCGCTTTTCCACGGCCTGTCAGACAGAGTAAATGGCCAACAGGACTTTCCTGCGCCTCCTTTTGCCAAAGTTCATCAGTGGCTTTTTCTTTCAGCGGATGACAAGGTCTCCTATGGTGATGCCAAAAGGGAACTGAAAGAGAAGCTAAGAACTCACAGCTCCAAAATCATAGAGCCCACCAGGCCCGTCCGCCCCCAGGCTTGTCTAGTTGGCTGCATGGCAAAGGAAGCAGCGGATAAACTCTGCCAGTACTGCAAACACAAGGCGCCATGTAGTGCAATATCTGCCAGTCATCCGGCACTTCCAAGGAGCACAATACCGGCAACCCGACAATGCACAAGTCTCTTACACCCCAGAGCCCACCCGGAGCACATAAAGCAGGAGGCGAGAAGGCGATTGCAGCTCCGCAGGCAAAACAGCTCCCCAAACCTGACCCTGTATCAAGAAGAGAATGAAAGCCAAAGTCTAGTGAAGTCTAAGACGGCAGAGTCCTTCAAGGAGCAGAGGCCATGGCCAGGCGGAACGGTGGAGGCTGACACCACTGGGAGGCCGAGTAATAAAGGCCGCTTCTACATCCCAACATTCGAAGAATTCAAGAGGATGCGCAGTAAGGAAAAGAAAAGTGACGTCCACGTACAATCCGCAGAATCCGCCATTAGCGCAAGCTCAAAGCTTGAGCCGGACACCAGCTCCGACCCGGCAGCCGGCACTGATTCTCCGCACACGGGCCATGTACAAGACGCCGCTGCTGCATTGCATGGGGCCGGTGCTTTGCAGGATCCTCCCCGGCCTGACAGTGGCGCTATCACTGGAGATCCGTCCAGGGCACAGGATAGGTTGTTAGACCGCAGAGCTCCCCCGTCATGTCGGCCCGCAGTCACAGCTCCCATTTGTTCCTGTCCTGTTTCAAGGTTTCCATTACAGGCGTTAAACATGCATAGCACGAAAGAGGAGCTTGTGGTGTGTGAGCCCCATGTGTCTGGTGCAAATATGGCTAGCGGACCCCGCGGGATGGCTGAGCAGGGTCTCCCTTCTGAAGCCCATTCTTCTTGCTGTCCATCTTTGCTTTTAGAAGCAACTGATCTGTCGGGTTATGGCGCCAAGCTGCAGAAGATGAAGGACGGCCTCATCGGATCGGCCCTGGATTTGATCAAGAAAAGGTAATGTGGTGTCTGAGTGCTATGTGTGACGTGCTCTGGTGATGGCGCCACTGAGCAAACTGTACAGATACAATAATTACAGCAGTTCGCCCTTTACACGTAGTAATGCTATATGAGAGGGCGGGGGCTCGGGATCTCTGGTGTCATGGTCGCCCTGGAATCTCATTGACACAAGCCTCTGATCGGGGAGGTCGTCTTCTCTTGCAGACGGTTTTCTTCCAGGATTCCTCAATATTTTGCTTCATTACTTAAAAGGGACCTGTCACCAAATCAAGTGTCTATTTGATTCCCGCTTCTCCCCTCAGTATTTTGCTTTTTTTATCCTGTTATACGGTCGCAGAGATCTGGGCCTTTTTCAAGTTAGCACTAACTTTTCAGGTGTTTTCCAAGGGGGCGTGGCTCACAGGATTCTGGGGGTGTGTCTTTGGGCTGCTCTGCATAATTGCCCTGTGAGCCCCGCCCTCGTTTATAAAAATTAGCTGTGCAGAAAAAGTCCCGGGTCTGGAGCCGCAGGATTAAAAAATAAAAACTGAAAACTCAGGGGAGCGGAGGGAATAAAACAGGAGCAGCAACTGGACCGATCTGGTGACGCATCCCCTTTAATGTCAGGAAAAGGCTGTAATGTGTCCCCTATCTGTCGGAGCTTTATCCCCCTGATCTGCAGCATGGCAGCCGTTTTGCGCCACCTTTCCCTCCTCAACCACGCAGCTTGTAGGGCTGTGTGCACACGGACTTATGTGAATAGTCTTCTGGAGCAGATCCTCTCCCAAAACTACACAAAAGTCGCCTAAAATGCTTGAAAGACTCTTCCTATTTAATCCAATATTTATCTTCTTTGCTGTTTTTCAGCCTCTTTTTTTTCCCCTCCTTCAGATTTTGGGAAACGCCTGGTGAAAAAATGAGCGTTCATGTCACTTCTCGGAGGCCGAGTCCTCCTGAAATCTGCTCCAAATCTGACACATAAAAAAACAACACTTAAAAAAAACAGTCATTTTGTTTAGCGCTTTCCACTTGAAATGTAATTGTTTTGATCAACTCAATAAACTCCGTCTGCACGAAGCCTAATGGCGCTAGTTGGTGCTAGGTGGTGGCGCTGCACCAGTTTGTAGCGCTGCACTAGGTGGTGGCGCTGTGATGGGTGGTGGCGCTGTGATGGGTGGTGACGCTGTGATGAGTGGTGGCGCTGTGCTTGGTGGTGGCTCTGCACTAGGTGGTGGCTCTGCACTAGGTGGTGGCGCTGTGATGGGTGGTGGCGCTGCACTAGGTGGTGGCTCTGCACTAGGTGGTGGCGCTATGATGGGTGGTGACGCTGTGATGGGTGGTGACGCTGTGCTAGGTGGTGGCTCTGCACTAGGTGGTGGCTCTGCACTAGGTGGTGGCACTGTGATGGGTGGTGGCACTGTGATGGGTGGTGACGCTGTGATGGGTGGTGGCGGACTAGGTGGTGGCGCTGTGATGGGTGGTGGCACTGCACTAGGTGGTGGCTCTGCACTAGGGGGTGGCTCTGCACTTGGTGGTGGCGTTGCACTAGGTGGTGGCGCTGTGATGGGTGGTGACGCTGTGCTAGGTGGTGGCTCTGCACTAGGTGGTCACTCTGCACTAGGTGGTGGCGCTGTGATGGGTGGTGGCGCTGTGATGGGTGGTGACGCTGTGATGAGTGGTGGCGTTGCACTAGTTGGTGGCTCTGCACTAGGTGGTGGCGCTGTGATGGGTGGTGGCGCTGTTATGGGTGGTGATGCTGTGCTAGGTGGTGGCTCTGCACTAGGTGGTGGCTCTGCACTAGGTGGTGGCGCTGTGATGGGTGGTGGCGCTGTGATGGGTGGTGGTGCTGTGATGGGTGGTGGCGTTGCACTAGGTGGTGGTGCTGTGATGGGTGGTGACGCTGTGATGGGTGGTGGCGTTGCACTAGGTGGTGGCGCTGTGATGGGTGGTGACGCTGTGATGGGTGGTGGCGTTGCACTAGGTGGTGGCGCTGTGATGGGTGGTGGCGTTGCACTAGGTGGTGGCGCTGTGATGGGTGGGGGCGTTGCACTAGGTGGTGACGCTGTGATGGGTAGTGACGCTGTGATGGGTGGTGGCGTTGCACTAGGTGGTGGCGCTGTGATGGGTGGTGGCGTTGCACTAGGTGGTGGCGCTGTGATGGGTGGTGGCGTTGCACTAGGTGGTGACGCTGTGATGGGTAGTGACGCTGTGATGGGTGGTGGCGTTGCACTAGGTGGTGGCGCTGTGATGGGTGGTGGCGTTGCACTAGGTGGTGGCGCTGTGATGGGTGTTGGCGTTGCACTTGGTGGTGACGCTGTGCTAGGTGGTGACGCTGCAGCCGTCCCGAGCACCTCTGCAGCGTACTCTCGCCATCCTCTGACAGAGCTGCTGATGGTGTGACTATTGTTCTGGTGACCCCGGGGCGTCGTGGCCATGATTAATCTGTATCTACCATTCCGGCTGTTTTTGATTGTTGCTTGACAATTGCAGTAATGCCGGATTCTGACCACATCTCTGGTGGCAGGTGGAGCAGGATACATTGTAGCTGTCTCTTGACATTCACCTGAGTGATTATATCATTTTGTTTTCTTGACAGCTGCAGCTCTGAAAGTCCTGACACCCCAACAAATGCATCATGTGACACCCCAAAACCCGATACCACATCAGAGCGACAGAGTTGTCAATCATCTGCTGTATCCATGGCAACAAAAATTAGTAAAAGCACAGCAAGCAAAGAGCGGACCTGTGACCCCAAGCCCAGTGTAAGTATGGGGGTGGCTGTGCTCGGGGGCAGTATCGGGGGGGACCTTGCAGGATATAATCTCCTTCCTTATGGTGGAGCGATGCCGCGGCCTCCCTTACATGGTGGGCAATGTGGGGTCTGTACCTCCTGAGCGTTTATACGCCGCCGGCCCGGATGCTTTGTGCCGTTAGGTTAGTGCTGCCTGGGAATGGTTGGGAGATCAGAGCTCTCTGTCAGGCCCACTTCACACGTCTGTTTTTTAAGGACCGCAAATACGAACACACACGCACCCATTGTATTCAATGGTGGTGCGCACGTCAGGTTTTTCACACGGATCGTGTGTCTGTGTGAATAACCCGCAGACATGTCGTGCTGCACACGGATGACACACGGATGACATCCATACATCATCAGTGTGACACGTACCGACGTCTGGGAAAAAACAGTACAGCCATTGCTGTTCACAGGCGCCGGGGGCTGAATTAAACTCGTCATTGTCGCCTGGTCTCCCTGTGATCAGCGCGACCCGACTAAGAACATCAGCCCTCAACCACCCCAGAAATGGCGCATCCATAAGATGGCGCATAGCCTCGGCTCCTCCACCTTGCCCTGGTGCGGTGGCAAGTGGGGTAACTTTTTTGGGATTGATGCCAGCTGTTTTATGTCCACTGACATCAAGCCTAGGGGTTAGTAATAGACAGGTGTCTATCATTAATAACCGCATAGTCAAAATGAATAAAGACACAGAGAAAAGTCCTTTAATTGAAAAATAAAACACTCCCCCACAATTACCCTCTTTTACCCATTTATTAACCATAAAATAAAAAATCAAAGTCATCCTCACCTGTCCACCGATAATCCATTAATGCTGAGGTCCCACGACGATTTGCATGGTTTGGTGAGCGGTGACATCAGTGATGATGTCAGCGCACATAAAACAGCTGATGTCAACCCCAAAAATATTATCCCACTTGCCATCGCACCAGGGCAAGTGGGAAGAGCGGAAGCTAAGTGCCAGATTTGGTGCACCTTATGTATGCGCCGTTTCTGGGGCGGTTGAGGGCTGATGTTCTTAGTCTGGAAGGGGACCAATATCCATTGTCCCTTCCCACCCTATTAATGTCAGCCCACAGCTGTCTGTTTGGCCTTTGCTGGTTTATAATAATTAATAAAAAAAATTTTTTTTTGTCGGTCCCCCCATTACTAACCAGTAAAGTCTAAGCAAACAGCTGTGAGCTGTTATTAATAGCCTGGGAACCTTTATGGCTATTGGCCCCTTCCCCAGAATATTAACATTAGCCCCCAGCTGTCTTCTTTCCCTCAGCTGGTTAGGAAAACTAAGGGGGATCCCACTCGTTTTTTTATTTATTTATTTTAATAATATATACAAGTCAATAAAAATAAGCACACAAAGCACTGATTATATAGCACACCGACATATTCCTATATATCTATCATGTTCCTCATCACTATCTATCTCTATCTTTCAACTTCTTTAAAATAACACTCTTTAATTTCTAGGCTGCACTTCATTCCATAGGTGTCACACTGAGAGCACATGGACACACGGAGAAAGATAGCACACGGACAGCACACGGACACTGACCACTGACCTCACCAGTACTGGTATTTCCAGTACCGGAATCTCCAGGACGTGTGTAGGAGGCGTTAGGCGCAGTATCTGCATTCGCCATTTGCTGACCACAGACTGGGACCTGAGCGACAACATTCTGCACTGTAACGGGTCCGGGAGGCGGAACCTCTGAGCTACTATACAAGGGGGCGGCCCTTGTAAGGGAGCGGGTGGCAGTCTCTGGATGAACGGACAGGGAGATACGGCAAGAGATCAGGGCAGTCTCTGGGTGAACGGACAGGGAGATACGGCAAGTGATCAGGGCAGTCTCTGGGTAAGGGGTAGGTACGACCTGTGATGGCAGGGCCTCCGGGTAGGCTAGCAGGCAGATGGTAGATGGGTGCTCCCAGGTGAGCAAGCGAGAGTCTCTGGAATAGCAGGTGGTCACAGCACGTGACAACGGAGCCTCCGGGCTGGCAAGCAGGCAGGTAACGGAGATGCGCTCCCAGGTGAGCGGGCAAGAGTCTCTGAGATAGCTGGTGGTCACAGCACGTGACAACGGAGCCTCCGGGCTGGCAAGCAGGCAGGTAACGGAGAAGCGCTCCCAGGTGAGCGGGCAAGCTGGTCCATAGACAGACTGACCGGAGTAGTAAGGCAGACCGTCGGACCTCAGGCAAGCAGGCAGGTAGCTGATATGCGCTCCCAGGTGAGCGGGCAGGCTGGTCCTTAGACAGACTGACAGGAGTAGTAAGGCAGACCGTCGGACCTCAGACTGGCAGACAGGTAACAAGTATTCAGGCAGGAATCAGGCAGGTAACTGGCAGGTAACTGGCAGGTAACTGGCAGGTAACTGGCAGGTAACTGGCAACGGGACCTGAGGGCTGAAGCACAGGTGAGACACAGGTGCAAACAACATTGCTCGGGCACCTCCATTTTGGAGGAGGTGCCTTTTATATGATGAAGTCCTCCGGCCATTGGCCGGGGACTCTTTAGGGCGACGCGCGCGGCCCCTTTAAGAGGAGGGGAGCGCGCGCGCGCGCGCCCTAAGCACAGGGGCCGGGAAGGAGCGCGCGCCGAGAGCAGAGCAGGAGGAGGACGCCGGGACGGAGCGCGCGCTGACAGCAGAGCGGGGAGAGGACGCCGGGCAGGAGCGCGCGCTGACAGCAGAGCGGGGAGAGGACGCCGGGCACGGAGCAGAGCGGTGAGGGGAGCAGCGTCCCTGCCTAGCAGAGGGCAGGGACGCCAGCGCTACAGTACCCCCCCCTTTAGGCCCCCCCTTTTTTAGGCCAGACAGAAATTTAGCTAGGATGAGAGGGGCATGGATGTTCTCCCGGGGCTCCCACGTTCTCTCCTCAGGACCAAACCCCCTCCAATCTACCAGAAAAAAGGTCATTCCTCTTACCCTTTTGCTGGCAAGAATGTTCTCTACCTCAAACTTGTCCTCAGCAGAAACCAGAGCAGGAGGCGTACCTGTAGACTTGGAAAAAGAGTTAAGTACCACAGGTTTGAGGAGAGATACATGGAAGGAGTTAGGGATCCGTAAGTTGGCCGGGAGTTTCAATTTATAGGCTACCGGGTTGATCTGACCGATGACCACCAGTGGGCCGATGAACCGAGACCCTAACTTATAGGAAGGGATCTTGAGTCGGACATATTTGGACGAGAGCCAGACTTTATCCCCAGGACGGAATTGAGGAGGGTCCATCGCTAAATGCTGCCAGGGGGCAGCAGGTACTGGCAGAGGAAGAAGGCGGCCGGCCGACAGGTGTCTCGGAACTTTGTTGCGGGCGCAGGACACACAGGCAGAAACAAAGTCCATAACATCCTTGTGCAGGTTAGGCCACCAGTAGTGTCGGGTAATAAGCTGGAGGGTCTTTTTCCGACCGGCGTGGTTAGCTAGTTTAGACGAATGACCCCAGTGTAGGATTCTCTCCCGATCAGGTACCGATACGAACGTCTTACCAGGAGGGAGACAATTTAGACTCACGGGAGCCACCTGCATTACTCTGGCGGGATCGATGGAGCAGTCACATGGTCTATGAGGTGGTGATGTCTCTGCCTCCTCCTTAACAAAGACATCAGCACCAGACCAATAAGGAATCGGAAGTCCAGGTAGATTAGCTGGGATAGGAGAGGGACGGACGGAATGGACGGGAACCAGGCAGGTTTTATGACAGGCCTGTCCCCAGTGAAGGACTTCTCCGGTTTGCCAGTCAAGCACGGGTGCATGTCTCTGGAGCCAAGGCAGACCTAGCAAGAGGGCGTGAGGGAGACCAGGCAGAACGTGAAAGGAGATACTCTCTGAATGCAGCATTCCCACCTGCAGAGTAATGGATTCGGTGATGAATTGGATGGGGCGAGGTAAGAGGCCCCCATCCACGGCAACAACAGACAAGGGTACAGCCAGAGGTTTGGTGGGGATGCGGAATTTCTCCACCAGGGACTGTGAAATAAGATTTCCGGCTGCTCCAGAGTCAAGTTGGGCTAGTTCGGAATAACGATTCTCCCCGCAGATGATTGAGACTGACAACAGCAGGGATGGAGAGGATTTATTTTTGTCTAGATCGACCCCTCTGAGTGAACCTAGACACAGGCGTTCTCCCGACCTCTCCGGGCAGGCACGGATCAGATGCTCCTTACTGCCACAGTAGAAGCAGCTCCCCTCGGCACGGCGGAAATCCTGACGGGATTTGACCATCTTGGTCTGGTCGACCTGCATAGGCTCAGGAGAGTGTACCTGTGGAGAAACGGAAGGAATGACGGGTTCCTGGAAAGTAGGAGCTAGACGTGGAATCCTTCTCTCACGGGTGACCTCTTTGGCACGCTCCTGGAACCGTAGGTCAATCCGGGTGGCAAGGGTTATTAGATCATCGAGAGTGGTAGGAATGTCCCGACCAGCAAGTTCATCTTTAATACGGCCGGACAGACCCTCCCAGAAGACGGATACCAGGGCTTCGTTATCCCAGGCCAGCTCCGAGGCAAGGGTACGGAACCGTATGGCATATTGGCCCACAGTGAGGCTTCCCTGACGGAGGCGAAGCAGAGAAGATGCGGATGAGGTCCTCCGTCCGGGTTCGTCGAAGGCTTTCCGGAAAGCCATGAGAAAGGCAGGCAAGTCGGACACCAGGGGATCTCCTCTCTCCCATAGAGGATTTAGCCAGGCCAGGGCCTCCCCGGTGAGATGGGACATGATAAAGGCAATTTTGGCTCGGTCGGAGTTAAACTGGTGGGATAATAGTTCAAAATGCAGGGTGCACTGATTTATGAAGCCCCGAGCCAGGACGGAGTCGCCTCCGAAGCGAGGAGGTGCAGAGAGCCGGGGTCCGGAAAAGGATACCATGGTACTGGCGGAGGTTGTTGGTGGATCAGACAGAGTGTTCAGGCGAGTATTAACATTCCGCAGGTGACCCAGGATGGTCTCCTGTTGGGACCTCTGACGGGACAGTTCAAGACAGAGGTCCGAGAGCGAGGGAGCTTGGGTGCCACCGGGTTCCATGGCCCGAGCAAACTGTAACGGGTCCGGGAGGCGGAACCTCTGAGCTACTATACAAGGGGGCGGCCCTTGTAAGGGAGCGGGTGGCAGTCTCTGGATGAACGGACAGGGAGATACGGCAAGAGATCAGGGCAGTCTCTGGGTGAACGGACAGGGAGATACGGCAAGTGATCAGGGCAGTCTCTGGGTAAGGGGTAGGTACGACCTGTGATGGCAGGGCCTCCGGGTAGGCTAGCAGGCAGATGGTAGATGGGTGCTCCCAGGTGAGCAAGCGAGAGTCTCTGGAATAGCAGGTGGTCACAGCACGTGACAACGGAGCCTCCGGGCTGGCAAGCAGGCAGGTAACGGAGATGCGCTCCCAGGTGAGCGGGCAAGAGTCTCTGAGATAGCTGGTGGTCACAGCACGTGACAACGGAGCCTCCGGGCTGGCAAGCAGGCAGGTAACGGAGAAGCGCTCCCAGGTGAGCGGGCAAGCTGGTCCATAGACAGACTGACCGGAGTAGTAAGGCAGACCGTCGGACCTCAGGCAAGCAGGCAGGTAGCTGATATGCGCTCCCAGGTGAGCGGGCAGGCTGGTCCTTAGACAGACTGACAGGAGTAGTAAGGCAGACCGTCGGACCTCAGACTGGCAGACAGGTAACAAGTATTCAGGCAGGAATCAGGCAGGTAACTGGCAGGTAACTGGCAGGTAACTGGCAGGTAACTGGCAACGGGACCTGAGGGCTGAAGCACAGGTGAGACACAGGTGCAAACAACATTGCTCGGGCACCTCCATTTTGGAGGAGGTGCCTTTTATATGATGAAGTCCTCCGGCCATTGGCCGGGGACTCTTTAGGGCGACGCGCGCGGCCCCTTTAAGAGGAGGGGAGCGCGCGCGCGCGCGCCCTAAGCACAGGGGCCGGGAAGGAGCGCGCGCCGAGAGCAGAGCAGGAGGAGGACGCCGGGACGGAGCGCGCGCTGACAGCAGAGCGGGGAGAGGACGCCGGGCAGGAGCGCGCGCTGACAGCAGAGCGGGGAGAGGACGCCGGGCACGGAGCAGAGCGGTGAGGGGAGCAGCGTCCCTGCCTAGCAGAGGGCAGGGACGCCAGCGCTACATGCACATTTGTGAGGAATATGACTTGCACACATCGTGCACCCCCACACATAAGTCGTACCCCCCCCCCCACACAAATCTCCAGCAGTAACACTGAGTCGCCCACTGACCGCAGCGCCGGACACTCACTGACAACACATGGAAGCAGCCGGAGAACGGGTGAGGGTCCGCGTGAGTCACCGGCAGGGGGTAATCGTTGTTACCTGCTTTCTCTTCCAGATCTGCGGTCCTGGGTGTCGGAGGTCCAGCTCAGACATGACTCATGAAGCTGCAGAGTCTGGAAAGGCCCAACGCGGGTGTCGTCTGCGCCCACATTTCAGCGACCCCATGCCCACCGATGCTGTGAAAAGGAAACAGTTGGAGCTGAAAATTGCAGCGGCTGCTCGTCACCACGCGCAGAAGAGGAGGCAGGACAGAGAGAACGGTACCTGTCAATCAGACCGAGACAACCAATAAACCTCACCTGCATTCCACCATCTTTAATGCTCCCATTTCCTCCAGAGCTGCATTTCCAATTCTGCTGCTTTCCTGTTAGCTCTCAGACTACAGGACTCCACATCTGCACAGACTAATCTCTGCTTCACTGCGTTGTGTGGGTTAGAAAGGTCCAGTCAACGCTCCGGTATATGGTGGTGTTCAGCAGAGGTAGGGATATCCAGACAATAATGCACGCGAGACCCCGGCACTACACACTGCTTCATGCTGCAATGTGTGAACTGTGATCTTACACACCAGTGCGAACAGTGTTAATGTGCATTGCATTGTGGGTACTTGCAGCCAAGCTGTAGGGTTTGTGTCTGATACTATGTCAATACCAAGAGGAATCCAGCAGAATTATGAATGCAGCTCCGGATATGACTGGAAAGTAATAGATGATGTCACTTATGATTAGAAATGCAAAATATTTGTGAAGTTACTAAAATTACATTGTGTAAGACAGAGGCTTCAGCCCTGGAGATGTCCCTACATTCCCATATGTATCAGCCTCCAGGAAACATCTTGTCCTGTGCATTAAAGTCTGTTTCATTTAGTGAAGTTATTGAGAAGATGTAAAAAAATAGCGCCTCTCCTGCCCATGGTCATGCCTGAAATTACAGCTCATGTTATTGACTAGTCTTCTAATCTTATACGAAAATGTATCAGTGCAGCTGCCATATATTTATAGCCGGGATAATGCTGGGACTGTAGAGAAGTCTTTCCATGTACGGAGACATCAGATGTGTAAATGCCGCCCCAATAACAGAGCTATGCCCTGAGAATATGGCCGGCGAACGTGGACAGCTAACATTACTGATTGTCCTTTTCTGTATTGCACAGGGCCGGTTCTGATGAAGGCCAACACCACGACAGCGTGCAGCTCCAGTAAAGAACCCGCGGGTCACTCGTACCGATCGCGCCATCGCTGGAGCAACATCAGCAGCCTGAGCACAGACAGCGGGATCGTTGGGGTCAACGATGAGAGGGAAGAATGTGAAGGGAGCACGCGAGCCGTGAAGCCCGGAGAGGTGGAGAGGGCGGACAGCGGAATTGGGGACGCACTTTCCAGAAAGTGGAGAGCTCGAGTAGCGGAAGCGTCGGCCTCTCTGCAGGCGTGGGAGGCGCACCGGCCGTGCATCGACTGTGGCGAGAACAACTTATCGATGGACCCTGAGAGCAGAGGAAAGAGGAGAGAGACTCTGTGCATGAGATGCGTCACCCGCAGGACGGAGCGGAAAGAGGCCGTGCTGGAGTTCGTCAACACTGAATCGAGCTACGGCGAGGACCTGCGGATCATCAAGGAGGAGTTCTACCTGCCCATGCAGACGGCCGGCCTGCTGACACGGGAGCAGCTGGCTGTGGTGTTCAGCAACATACAAGAGCTCATCGACCTCAACGAGAAGTTCCTCGAGGTGCTCCAGGAGGAGATAGACCAAGCCTTCGACCAGGTAAATGGATCTTGCCGGGACTGCCGGAGTGCTCCCGAGGCTGGACAGTAGCTCCAAAGCCGCTGACATTAGCAAAACCCGCCATCTGTAAGTGCACGGGCCGCGGGGGCTGTGAACATGACAGGTAAGATAAGCCCTGGCAGCGGCTTCTTCCCTCTCCTGCAGGACACATGCACTCTCAGCTGGACTGAGCGTGCATGTGTATGTGGGGAGCTGTCATCCAAGCGAACGCTACACCCCCTAGTATCTAATGTGTGTTCAGCCTTAGTTGTGAGACTTTTATGAGGTCCCACCGGCCCAATCTTGGACAATCTTTATTGCCGGCGTCCTGCTGATACTTATAGCTGTGTTTTCTCAGGGGGACGATGATCTGATGACCGTCTGCATCGGGGAGGTCTTCCTGGACTTTGTGAACATGCTTCCTGCCTTCCAGACTTACTGCCTCCAGCAACCAACCTCCATGGCCACGCTGAACGCTCTGGAGAAAGAGAAGGAGCTTCTCAGGTGAGATGCGCAAGACTACCACACCTATCAGATCATAGATCAAAGGACTCAGGACCAAGGTCCATTACTGAGATCACATCCACAATTCTCACGTTCTGTGAGGTCCCTTTAAATATTAGGTGTAATTCAGATGAGAAGTTACTTTGCCAGTAAGAGGTGCTGCAGCATCTGTGTCCGCCGTCATCTTCTGCTTGTCTCCATCTGAGAAGAATGCTGCAGAACATTAAGGATTGTCCTGACCACGTCTAAGTCTTCTCCATCATTTCTCCATTTCAGGATCTTTCTGGACGTGTCTCAGAACGATAACACTGCCCTGCGCCGCATGAACCTGCGCTCCTTCCTCATGGCTCCATTGCAGAGGGTGACCAAGTACCCGCTGCTGCTGAGCCGGATCCTCAAGAGCACGACCGACTTCCATCCGGATCACAGCAGCTTGTGGGAGGCGAAGAGCAGGATCGAGTCACACCTGGAGCACATCAACATGAAGACGCGGCAGGACGGGAACCCCTGGACGCTGCGCTCCTTCCGCAGGGAGAGCCGGAAAAACAGGGAGGTGACCAACATCGAGATGAGGGAGACGGCCATCAAGCAGGTGGGCTGGCCCCGCGAGGAGACGCGCTTCATCAAAGAGGGGCCCCTGCAGATGGCTCAGCCGACAGATGGCCAATGGGTGAAGAAGGGGTGCAAGGCTCTGAAGTTCCACAATGTGCACGCGCTGCTGATGGCCAACGTGAAGAGAACGTCAGACTCCGGCCTGGACGGCAGCTCCTCCGATAGAACGGTGAACGATGCCGTCCTGGTTCTCATCAAAGACAAAAGCAATGGGAAATCTGTGCTGCTCCGGGACCCCCTGAGACTCACCCACTGTGTGGTGTCTTCTGACCCGGACGGTGACGACACCTTCGAGCTGCTGGAGGTCAGGAAGGAAGGGTTTGTATTCCGGGACTCAGACTGTTCCCGAACTCAACACTGGTTCCAGCAGATGAAGATCTATTCCAGCGAGCTCGGATCCTGGAAGAAGCGGCGAAACGCTCTGCCCAATATAATGATAAGCACGGCGCAAAACCGGTCCTGAGACCGGAGGAGGGCGGGACGGGGGTCGGGACCGGAGGAGGGCAGGACGGGGGGACCCAAAAATCAGATCCAGAAACCAGAACATGAGACGTGGACAGAAGGTACCCCAATATCTGCACAAAAATACCGAATACCGAGACTGGGACCCGGAGGAAGACAGTACCCAAAAATCTGCACACATGTACCAGACCGTGAGATTAGACCTAAGGGGGAATCCAAAAATCTGCACAATATACCAGACCATGACATTAGACCTAAGGGGGAACCCAAAAATCTGCACAATATACCAGACCATGACATTAGACCTAAGGGGGAACCCAAAAATCTGCACACATATACCAGACCATGAGATGGGACCTAAGGGGGAATCCAAAAATCTGCACAATATACCAGACCATGAGATGGGACCTAAGGGGGAATCCAAAAATCTGCACAATATACCAGACCATGAGATGGCACCGAAGGGGGAATCCAAAAATCTGCACAATATACCAGACCATGAGATTCGACCTAAGGGGGAACCCAATAATCTGCACACATGTACCAGACCATGAGATTCGACCTAAGGGGGAACCCAATAATCTGCACACATGTACCAGACCATGAGATGGGACCTAAGGGGGAATCCAAAAATCTGCACACATGTACCAGACCATAAGATGGGACCTAAGGGGGAATCCAAAAATCTGCACAATATACCAGACCATGAGATGGGACCTAAGGGGGAATCCAAAAATCTGCACAATATACCAGACCATGAGATGGCACCGAAGGGGGAATCCAAAAATCTGCACAATATACCAGACCATGAGATTCGACCTAAGGGGGAACCCAATAATCTGCACACATGTACCAGACCATGAGATGGGACCTAAGGGGGAATCCAAAAATCTGCACACATGTACCAGACCATAAGATGGGACCTAAGGGGGAATCCAAAAATCTGCACAATATACCAGACCATGAGATGGGACCTAAGGGGGAATCCAAAAATCTGCACAATATACCAGACCATGAGATGGGACCTAAGGGGGAATCCAAAAATCTGCACATATACCAGACCATGAGACAGGACCTAAGGGGGAACCCAATAATCTGCACACATGTACCAGACCATGAGAGAGGACCCACGGGGGAACCCAATAATCTGCACACATGTACCAGAACATGAGACAGAGACCTAAGGGGTAATCCAAAAATCTGCACAAAATACCAGACCATGAGACAGGGCCTAAGGGGGAACTCGATAATCTGCACACAGATACCAGATCCTGAATCTGGAACCTGGGAAGGGGGGTCAGGAACGGGAACCTAAAACTCTGCACATACATACAACAAATCCAGAAACCGAGACCTAAGGTGAGGACAGGAGGTACCCCAATATCTGCACAAAATACCAGACCCTGAGACCGGGGCCTAAGGGGGGAAACCAGACAATGGCACATATAAATATCTGCACAATAAAGCAAATCCTGAGGGTGATGCGGAGGAGGGGACGCAGACATCTGCACAAATATCCGTCCTCAGTAGAGATGAGTGAATGGATTCTGCACTGAGCGAGTCTAGAAGAAATTTTTTGAATTTTACAAATGCAGGTAATTCTCGATTTGTATTGCCATGTTACCTATTGCATAAAGCAGAGATGACGGATCACATGATGGCGCTCTGCTCGAGCACCGCACTCATCATTTCCTGCACCTCCCCAGTATCTCCCTTTACTGCACCCAATATGGCGGTATTTTCAGGGTGTCAAACTAGCAGCATTTAAACACCGCCGTTTCCTCTTGTCCAGGCTCCGGCCCTCCATTACCAGCGCGGGATCAGTGGTGACAGGACGCGGTAAAGGAAACATCCGTGCCACGTCATCTGCCAGTAAGAATGTGCAGGTAGCAGCCGCAGCCTCGGCACCAGGTGTCCGGCCGGTAGTAGCAGACGCAGGGCTCCGTGGTACTTCACCTCTGTGATGCGTAGTATTATTATTATTTAATGCAAATTTAATATATTAAAAAAATAATATTTTATTAAAAAATAATATTAATTAACAACATTTAACATTTTGTAATTTTAAACGCATAAATAGTCCGTCCTGCTCTGTGTCATGAAGAGGAACCTCTCTCCTGATTATTGCTGCCCAAACCGCGGGCAGCATGAATCGGAGCATGGCAGCACGATTGCAGCCTGGACAAAAGCCGAAGACGAGACCAGTGCGGAGCCGCGCAGACGGCTTCTCCCTGCAGCACTCCAGGTGATTGACAGGTCGGTATGTAATCACATGGGAGAGACCTGTCAATCACCTCTAGCAGATCTCTAACAGATCCTAAATGGAAAGTTTCTCTGACATTTCAGAGAGATTCAGAGAAAAATCTGCCAAACTACAATCTTGCATCCAGGCTCTGATTCCGGCTGCCGGTGGTTTCCAGCGCGCGTCAGGTGAGACGCTCCATTATTGGTCACAGCCGGTTTCCCCTCCTTTTCCGCTTAGGTCACCTGGACATTGCTCAGGCTGTCTAAGGGGTTGGGTACAGTCCAAGGGGACCACAGAATCTTTTTTGGGGCTTTTGGAGTCTTTAGAGGATTCTCGATTCTCAAGGAATCAATTTGGTCCTAATCAAAATGTTTGGAACAAATTGAGGCAGAAACAAATTTCAGGGAATGTTCTCGTCTGTAATCCTGAAACCAGAGTCTAAGGGGAGACCCAAAAATCTGCACACGAATATAACAGATCCTGGAGAGCGAACATGTAGGAGGCAGCTAAACATGTGCACATATATAAATATATATATACACCCGCTCATGGGATGTCATCTGCCCACATATAGGACAGATCCAGAAGCACAAGGGTTCCCACTAATGGAGACGCTGCGTTCTTTCCGCATGGTGTCGGCACCAAAGTGCACACCAGCAATCTGCTCTAAGTATTGCATTTTTTGATGCATTTTTCCACTTTTTAGGAATTTTTGTGTGCAGAGATGCTGGGATTCTGCACTTAAAAACGTATTTGCCTGTCATACACACTTTTTTCAGGATCTCCATAGAAATCTATAGAGAAAAATGCACCAAAACCAACACGGTACAAAGTGTCGTGAATTACACAGCGGGAGGGGGAGTTTAGTTTCGATTGTTGAACGCTGTGGATTTTGTGCATAAAAAAAATCCACAGAAAAATGCAGCATTTCTGCAGCCGGTGGAACGTGGCCTCGCACAGTGGAGGTCTCAGCCTCCGATCTCGGCTCCGCACGTGGAGCTCGGCTGAATGTCCCGTACGGCTTTATCACGTGTCCTAGTCGTTATCCGTGGCCGTCGGGTCGGTGTCTCGGGCTGAAGCACAATAACGCTCCGATCTCACGAGCTCCAAGAATCAAGTTCCTCATCTCTTGAGTAATCGCCATGTATATGTTTGTATATTGTTAATCCGGGTCTATAGGAAATGGCCATCGAGGGCTGAGGTCATCTCATGGCGATGTGTCCTCGCTGATGTCACCTCTAGACGGGAACATGTGCGCTCATGTCAGGGAGCGAAAAGGCCGATGGGTGACGGAGGGGTCCATGGTGCAAAATAATGAGACCCCCTCCTGTGTTATGTGCTGCGGCCCCGAGAACAGGATTCTGAGGTCCAGTGATGTGGAGGCTGCGTATTGGAGAAGGGCACAGGCAGCGATCACCTGGTGGTCCGATATTCCCCTGCAGGGAGCAGAACCCTTCATGCCGTCCTGCGGGTCAGTGTCGGAAATTTATCCGGATCTCGTCTGTGGTCGATCCTCCGTGCCGCAGTCCCCGTATCCTGCTGTGGTGACATCATCGCCCCGTACCCTGCAGTGGTGACATCATCGCCCCGTACCCTGCAGTGGTGACATAATCGCCCCGTACCCTGCAGTGGTGACATCATCGCCCCGTACCCTGCAGTGGTGACATCATTGCCCCGTATCCTGCAGTGGTGACATCATCGCCCCGTACCCTGCAGTGGTGACATCATCGCCCCGTATCCTGCAGTGGTGACATCATCGCCATCACCCACTTGTAAATATTTACACCCATCTTTCCATGACGTACATTTCAGTTCCGCATTGTCGGAGCGTCTGCACTTTCCCGCGTCCTCACTTTAGGTCACTGAAGGTGACGCAGATTTCAGACTCATTGTGTGTCGGTTATTAATCTATGAAATGCAAATGATGTGCAAAATCCAGCGCTGGAAAATCTCCAATAAAATCTCAGCAGCCGCGTCTCCGTCTCCTTGGTCTGTGTTCCGTGCAGTCGTGTTCTCAGCTTCTGCGTCGGCAGAATTTGCAGATCGCCCCTAATAATAGAGGATTGTACGTGTTCGACACTAAACAAACCCCATTCTAGCAACTGGTCAGACTGGTGGCTGCGGAGGATTTATCGGACCACGGACCAGCGGATCATTATACAGATGAGACCACAGCAGCATTGATTGGGGAAGTAAAACGCGTCAGGGCAAATGTGACCAGCGGATTGTTAATTCAAGGTCGAGCCTTCTCTGCGGCGCTCTCATCGCACTCATTAATGGTGAACGCTTCATTAACTTGTAGCCTTCAGCAGGAAACAAATCATATTTCCCTCTGTCTGTGGATCAGATGGATGTCAGGAAATAAAACTGTGGATCAAAAGCTCCCAGATATAACGAAGCTCCAAGGTGAGGTCAATGACCAGAAAAGAGACCCCGGAAACTCGTGCAATGTCACAGAGCGGTCCAGATATACGTTTTATTCCCATCTCAATAGAAACATTGCACAAAACCAGATCCAGATATCAGAGATAAGGAAAGAGCAAGAATCCGATCAAATGTGCAGAATGAGAGCGACACCTAGTGTTCATACCGGGAAATCACAGCTATGAGGAGGAAAAGAGGATGTAACTCAGGATCAGTAATGTAATGTATGTACACAGTGACTGCACCAGCAGAATAGTGAGTGCAGCTCTGGAGTATAATACAGGAGGTAACTCAGGATCAGTAATGTAATGTATGTACACAGTGACTGCACCAGCAGAATAGTGAGTGCAGCTCTGGAGTATAATACAGGAGGTAACTCAGGATCAGTAATGTAATGTATGTACACAGTGACTGCACCAGCAGAATAGTGAGTGCAGCTCTGGAGTATAATACAGGATGTAACTCAGGATCAGTAATGTAATGTATGTACACAGTGACTGCACCAGCAGAATAGTGAGTGCAGCTCTGGAGTATAATACAGGAGGTAACTCAGGATCAGTAATGCAATGTATGTACACAGTGACTGCACCAGCAGAATAGTGAGTGCTGCTCTGGAGTATAATACAGGAGGTAACTCAGGATCAGTAATGTAATGTATGTACACAGTGACTGCACCAGCAGAATAGAGAGTGCAGCTCTGGAGTATAATACAGGAGGTAACTCAGGATCAGTAATGTAATGTATGTACACAGTGACTGCACCAGCAGAATAGTGAGTGCAGCTCTGGAGTATAATACAGGAGGTAACTCAGGATCAGTAATGCAATGTATGTACACAGTGACTGCACCAGCAGAATAGTGAGTGCTGCTCTGGAGTATAATACAGGAAGTAACTCAGGATCAGTAATGTAATGTATGTACACAGTGACTGCACCAGCAGAATAGAGAGTGCAGCTCTGGAGTATAATACAGGATGTAACTCAGGATCAGTAATGTAATCTATGTACACAGTGACTGCACCAGCAGAATAGTGAGTGCAGCTCTGGAGTATAATACAGGATGTAACTCAGGATCAGTAATGTAATGTATGTACACAGTGACTGCACCAGCAGAATAGTAAGTGCAGCTCTGGAGTTTAATACAGGATGTAACTCAGGATCAGTAATGTAATGTATGTACACAGTGACTGCACCAGCAGAATAGTGAGTGCAGCTCTGGAGTATAATACAGGATGTAACTCAGGATCAGTAATGTAATGTATGTACACAGTGACTGCACCAGCAGAATAGTGAGTGCAGCTCTGGAGTATAATACAGGATGTAACTCAGGATCAGTAATGTAATGTATGTACACAGTGACTGCACCAGCAGAATAGTGAGTGCAGCTCTGGAGTATAATACAGGAGGTAACTCAGGATCAGTAATGTAATGTATGTACACAGTGACTGCACCAGCAGAATAGTGAGTGCAGCTCTGGAGTATAATACAGGAGGTAACTCAGGATCAGTAATGTAATGTATGTACACAGTGACTGCACCAGCAGAATAGTGTGTGCAGCTCTGGAGTATAATACAGGAGGTAACTCAGGATCAGTAATGTAATGTATGTACACAGTGACTGCACCAGCAGAATAGTGAGTGCAGCTCTGGAGTGTAACACAGGATGTAACTCAGGATCAGTAATGTAATGTATGTACACAGTGACTGCACCAGCAGAATAGTGAGTGCAACTCTGGAGTATAATACAGGAGGTAACTCAGGATCAGTAATGTAATGTATGTACACAGTGACTGCACCAGCAGAATAGTGAGTGCAGCTCTGGGGTATAATACAGGATGTAACTCAGGATCAGTAATGTAATGTATGTACACACTGACTGCACCAGCAGAATAGTGAGTGCAGCTCTGGGGTATAATACAGGATGTAACTCAGGATCAGTAATGTAATATATGTACACAGTGACTGCACCAGCAGAATAGTGAGTGCAGCTCTGGAGTATAATACAGGATGTAACTCAGGATCAGTAATGTAATGTATGTACACAGTGACTGCACCAGCAGAATAGTGAGTGCTGCTCTGGAGTATAATACAGGAGGTAACTCAGGATCAGTAATGTAATGTATGTACACAGTGACTGCACCAGCAGAATAGTGAGTGCAGCTCTGGAGTATAATACAGGATGTAACTCAGGATCAGTAATGTACAGTCATATGAAAAAGTTTGGGCACCCCTATTAATCTTAAGCTTAATGTTCTATAAAAATTGGTGTTTTTGCAACAGCTATTTCAGTTTGATATATGTAATAACTGTTGGATACAGTAATGTTTCTGCCTTGAAATGAGGTTCATTGTACTAACAGAAAATGTGCAATCTGCATTCAAACAAAATTTGACAGGTGCATAAGTATGGGCACCTCACCAGAAAAGTGACATTAATATTTAGTAGATCCTCCTTTTGCCTCTAGTCGCTTCCTGTAGCTTTTAATGAGTTCCTGGATCCTGGATGAAGGTATTTTTGACCATTCCTCTTTACAAAACAATTCCAGTTCAGTTAAGTTTGATGGTCGCCGAGCATGGACAGCCTCTTCAAATGATCCCACAGATGTTCAATGATATTCAGGTCTGGGGACTGGGATGGCCATTCCAGAACATTGTAATTGTTCCTCTGCATGAATGCCTGAGTAGATTTGGAGCGGTGTTTTGGATCATTGTCTTGCTGAAAGATCCATCCACTTTGTAACTTCAACTTTATCACTGATTCTTGAACATTATTGTCAAGAATCTGCTGATACTGAGTGGAATCCATGCGTCCCTCAACTTTAACAAGATTCCCGGTGCCAGCATTGACCACACAGCCCCAAAGCATGATGGAACCTCCACCAAATTTTACTGTGGGTAGCAAGTGTTTTTCTTGGAATGCTGTGTTTTTTTGACGCCATGCATAACGCCTTTTTGTATGACCGAACAACTCAATCTTGGTTTCATCAGTCCACAGGACCTTCTTCCAAAAAGAAATAGGCTTCTCCAAATGTGCTTTTGCATACCTCAGCCGACTCTGTTTGTGGCGTGCTTGCAGAAACGGCTTCTTTCGCATCACTCTCCCATACAGCTTCTCCTTGTGCAAAGTGCGTTGTATAGTTGACCGATGCACAGTGACACCATCTGCAGCAAGTTGATGCTGCAGCTCTCTGGAGGTGGTCTGAGGATTGTCCTTGACTGATCTCACCATTCTTCTTCTCTGCCTTTCTGATGTTTTTCTTGGCCTGCCACTTCTGGCCTTAACAAGAACTGTCCCTGTGTTCTTCCATTTCCTTACTATGTTCCTCACAGTGGAAACTGACAGGTTAAATCTCTGAGACAGCTTTTTGTATGCTTCCCCTGAACAACTATGTTGAATAATCTTTGTTTTCAGATCATTTGACAGTTGTTTTGAGGAGCCCATGATGCCACTCTTCAGAGGAGATTCAAACAGGAGAACAACTTGCAAGTGGCCACTTTAAGTAGCTTTTCTCATGATTGCATACACCTGGCTATAAAGTTCAAAGCTCCATGAGGTTACAAAACCAAAAAAAGTGCTTTAGTAAGTCAGTAAAAAGTAGGTAGGAGTATTTAAAACAAGAAAATGATAAGGGTGCCCATACTTATGCACCTGTCAAATTTTGTTTGAATGCAGATTGCACATTTTCTGTTAGTACAATAAACCTCATTTCAAGGCAGAAACATTACTGTGTCCAACAGTTATTACATATATCAAACTGAAATAGCTGTTGCAAAAACACCAATTTTTATAAAACATTAAGCTTAAGATTAATAGGGGTGCCCAAACTTTTTCATATAACTGTATGTACACAGTGACTGCACCAGCAGAATAGTGAGTGCAGCTCTGGAGTATAATACAGGATGTAACTCAGGATCAGTAATGTAATGTATGTACACAGTGACTGCACCAGCAGAATAGTGAGTGCAGCTCTGGAGTATAATACAGGATGTAACTCAGGATCAGTAATGTAATGTATGTACACAGTGACTGCACCAGCAGAATAGTGAGTGCAGCTCTGGGGTATAATACAGGAGGTAACTCAGGATCAGTAATGTAATGTATGTACACAGTGACTGCGCCAGCAGAATAGTGAGTGCAGCTCTGGAGTATAATACAGGAGGTAACTCAGGATCAGTAATGTAATGTATGTAGTCAGTGACTGCACCAGCAAAATAGTGAGTGCAGCTCTGGAGTATAATACAAGTGATAACTCAGGATCAGTAATGTAATGTATGTACACAGTGACTGCACCAGCAGAATAGTGAGTGCAGCTCTGGAGTATAATACAGGAGGTAACTCAGGATCAGTAATGTAATGTATGTGCACAGTGACTGCACCAGCAGAATAGTGAATACCGCTCTGGAGTATAATACAGGAGGTAACTTAGGATCAGTAATGTAATGTATGTACACAGTGACTGCGCCAGCAGAATAGTGAGTGCAGCTCTGGGGTATAATACAGGAGGTAACTCAGGATCAGTAATGTAATGTATGTACACAGTGACTGCGCCAGCAGAATAGTGAATGCAGCTCTGGATTATAATACAGGAGGTAACTCAGGATCAGTAATGTAATGTATGTACACAGTGACTGCGCCAGCAGAATAGTGAGTGCAGCTCTGGGGTATAATACAGGATGTAACTCAGGATCAGTAATGTAATGTATGTACACAGTGACTGCACCAGCAGAATAGTGAGTGCAGCTCTGGAGTATAATACAGGATGTAACTCAGGATCAGTAATGTAATGTATGTACACAGTGACTGCGCCAGCAGAATAGTGAGTGCAGCTCTGGAGTATAATACAGGATGTAGCTCAGGATCAGTAATGTAATGTATGTACACAGTGACTGCACCAGCAGAATAGTGAGTGCAGCTCTGGAGTATAATACAGGATGTAACTCAGGATCAGTAATGTAATGTATGTACACAGAGACTGCACCAGCAGAATAGTGAGTGCAGCTCTGGAGTATAATACAGTATGTAACTCAGGATCAGTAATGTAATGTATGTACACAGTGACTGCACCAGCAGAATAGTGAGTGCAGCTCTAGGGTATAATACAGGATGTAACTCAGGATCAGTAATGTAATGTATGTACACAGTGACTGCACCAGCAGAATAGTGAGTGCAGCTCTGGAAGATAATACAGGATGTAACTCAGGATCAGTAATGTAATGTATATACACAGTGACTGCACCAGCAGAATAGTGAGTGCAGCTCTAGGGTATAATACAGGATGTAACTCAGGATCAGTAATGTAATGTATGTACACAGTGACTGCACCAGCAGAATAGTGAGTGCAGCTCTGGAGTATAATACAGTATGTAACTCAGGATCAGTAATGTAATGTATGTACACAGTGACTGCACCAGCAGAATAGTGAGTGCAGCTCTAGGGTATAATACAGGATGTAACTCAGGATCAGTAATGTAATGTATGTACACAGTGACTGCACCAGCAGAATAGTGAGCGCAGCTCTGGGGTATAATACACAATGTAACTCAGGATCAGTAATGTAATGTATGTACACAGTGACTGCACCAGCAGAATAGTGAGTGCAGCTCTGGAGGATAATACAGGAGGTAACTCAGGATCAGTAATGTAATGTATGTACACAGTGACTGCACCAGCAGAATAGTGAGTGCAGCTCTGGAGTATAATACAGGATGTAACTCAGGATCAGTAATGTAATGTATGTACACAGTGACTGCACCAGCAGAATAGTGAGTGCAGCTCTGGAGTATAATACAGGATGTAACTCAGGATCAGTAATGAAATGTATGTACACAGTGACTCCACCAGCAGAATAGTGAGTGCAGCTCTGGAGTATAATACAGGATGTAACTCAGGATCAGTAATGTAATGTATGTACACAGTGACTCCACCAGCAGAATAGTGAGTGCAGCTCTGGAGTATAATACAGGAGGTAACTCAGGATCAGTAATGTAATGTATGTACACAGTGACTGCACCAGCAGAATAGTGAGTGCAGCTCTGGAGGATAATACAGGATGTAACTCAGGATCAGTAATGTAATGTATGTACACAGTGACTGCACCAGCAGAATAGTGAGTGCAGCTCTGGAGTATAATACAGGAGGTAACTCAGGATCAGTAATGTAATGTATGTGCACAATGACTGCACCAGCAGAATAGTGAGTGCTGCTCTGGAGTATAATACAGGATGTAACTCAGGATCAGTAATGTAATGTATGTACACAGTGACTGCACCAGCAGAATAGTGAGTGCAGCTCTGGAGTATAATACAGGAGGTAACTCAGGATCAGTAATGTAATGTATGTACACAGTGACTGCACCAGCAGAATAGTGAGTGCAGCTCTGGAGTATAATACAGGAGGTAACTCAGGATCAGTAATGTAATGTATGTACACAGTGACTGCACCAGCAGAATAGTGAGTGCAGCTCTGGAGGATAATACAGGATGTAACTCAGGATCAGTAATGTAATGTATGTACACAGTGACTGCACCAGCAGAATAGTGAGTGCAGCTCTGGAGTATAATACAGGATGTAACTCAGGATCAGTAATGTAATGTATGTACACAGTGACTGCGCCAGCAGAATAGTGAGTGCAGCTCTGGAGTATAATACAGGATGTAGCTCAGGATCAGTAATGTAATGTATGTACACAGTGACTGCACCAGCAGAATAGTGAGTGCAGCTCTGGAGTATAATACAGGATGTAACTCAGGATCAGTAATGTAATGTATGTACACAGAGACTGCACCAGCAGAATAGTGAGTGCAGCTCTGGAGTATAATACAGGATGTAACTCAGGATCAGTAATGTAATGTATGTACACAGTGACTGCACCAGCAGAATAGTGAGTGCAGCTCTAGGGTATAATACAGGATGTAACTCAGGATCAGTAATGTAATGTATGTACACAGAGACTGCACCAGCAGAATAGTGAGTGCAGCTCTGGAGTATAATACAGGATGTAACTCAGGATCAGTAATGTAATGTATGTACACAGTGACTGCACCAGCTGAATAGTGAGTGCAGCTCTGGAGTATAATACAGGATGTAACTCAGGATCAGTAATGTAATGTATGTACACAGTGACTGCACCAGCAGAATAGTGAGTGCAGCTCTGGAGTATAATACAGGATGTAACTCAGGATCAGTAATGAAATGTATGTACACAGTGACTCCACCAGCAGAATAGTGAGTGCAGCTCTGGAGTATAATACAGGATGTAACTCAGGATCAGTAATGTAATGTATGTACACAGTGACTCCACCAGCAGAATAGTGAGTGCAGCTCTGGAGTATAATACAGGAGGTAACTCAGGATCAGTAATGTAATGTATGTACACAGTGACTGCACCAGCAGAATAGTGAGTGCAGCTCTGGAGGATAATACAGGATGTAACTCAGGATCAGTTATGTAATGTATGTACACAGTGACTGCACCAGCAGAATAGTGAGTGCAGCTCTGGGGTATAATATAGGATGTAACTCAGGATCAGTAATGTAATGTATTTACACAGTGACTGCACCAGCAGAATAGTGAGTGCAGCTCTGGAGTATAATACAGGAGGTAACTCAGGATCAGTAATGTAATGTATGTGCACAATGACTGCACCAGCAGAATAGTGAGTGCTGCTCTGGAGTATAATACAGGATGTAACTCAGGATCAGTAATGTAATGTATGTACACAGTGACTGCACCAGCAGAATAGTGAGTGCAGCTCTGGAGTATAATACAGGAGGTAACTCAGGATCAGTAATGTAATGTATGTACACAGTGACTGCACCAGCAGAATAGTGAGTGCAGCTCTGCAGCATAATACAGAAAGTAACTCAGGATCAGTAATGTAATGTATGTACACAGTGACTGCACCAGCAGAATAGTGAGTGCAGCTCTGGAGTATAATACAGGATGTAACTCAGGATCAGTAATGAAATGTATGTACACAGTGACTCCACCAGCAGAATAGTGAGTGCAGCTCTGGAGTATAATACAGGATGTAACTCAGGATCAGTAATGTAATGTATGTACACAGTGACTCCACCAGCAGAATAGTGAGTGCAGCTCTGGAGTATAATACAGGAGGTAACTCAGGATCAGTAATGTAATGTATGTACACAGTGACTGCACCAGCAGAATAGTGAGTGCAGCTCTGGAGGATAATACAGGATGTAACTCAGGATCAGTAATGTAATGTATGTACACAGTGACTGCACCAGCAGAATAGTGAGTGCAGCTCTGGGGTATAATATAGGATGTAACTCAGGATCAGTAATGTAATGTATTTACACAGTGACTGCACCAGCAGAATAGTGAGTGCAGCTCTGGAGTATAATACAGGAGGTAACTCAGGATCAGTAATGTAATGTATGTGCACAATGACTGCACCAGCAGAATAGTGAGTGCTGCTCTGGAGTATAATACAGGATGTAACTCAGGATCAGTAATGTAATGTATGTACACAGTGACTGCACCAGCAGAATAGTGAGTGCAGCTCTGCAGCATAATACAGAAAGTAACTCAGGATCAGTACAATTGAAAAACTTCAGTCAGTGAAATGTCACCTATGAGTCACTGGATTTATCTGTACTGTATATACAGTTGTGCTCAAAAGTTTACATACCCCGGCAGAATTTTTCCTTTCTTGGTCTTGTTTCAGAGAATATGAATGATAACAATAAAGCTTTTTCTCCCCTCATGGTTATTGGTTGGGTGAAGCCATTTATTATCAAACTACTGTGTTTTCTCTTTTTAAATCTTAATGAAAACCAAAAATATCCAAATGACCCTGATGAAAAGTTCCCATACCCCAGTTCTTAATACCGTGTGTTGCCCCCTCTAACATCAATGACGGCTTGAAGTCTTTTGTGGTAGTTGTGGATGAGGTTCTTTATTTTCTCAGATGGTAAAGTTGCCCATTCTTCTTGACAAAAAGCCTCCAGTTCCTGTAAATTCCTGGGCTGTCTAGCATGAACTGTGGCCAAAAAGTTCAATTTTGGTCTCATCACTGTAAATTACCTTGTTCCAGAAGTTTTGAGGCTTGTCTCTGTGCTGTTTGGTGTATTGTAGGCGAGATACTTTATGGCATTTGTGCAGTAATGGCTTTCTTCTGGTGACTCCACCATGCAGCCCATTTTTCTTCAAGTGCCTCCATATTGTGCATCTTATAGCAGCCACACCGCTAGTTTTCAGAGAGTTATTTGTGGGTTTTTCTTTGCATCCCAAAGAATTTCCCTGGCAGTTGTGGCCGAAATTTTTGTTGGTCTACCTGACCGTGGTTTGGTTTTCACAGAGCCCCTGATTTTCCATTTCTTAATCACAGTTTGAACGCTGCTGACTGGCATTATCAATTCCTTGGATATTTTTTTGTATCCCTTTCCTGTGTTATACAGTTCAACTACCTTTTCCCATAGATCTGTTGACAATTCTTTTGCTTTCCCCATGATTCACAATCCAGAAACGTCAGTGGCTGGATGAAAGATGCAAGAGTCTGTCTGGATCCCAGAAACTCACTCAGCTTTTATGCACACACACTGATTACAACCAAACAGGTCACAGGTGAGAATGTTACCTTTAGTAGCCATTCAAACCCATTTGTGTCAAATTCTGTGCAGGTTATCAGGCCAAAATCACCAGGGTATGTGAACTTTTGATCAGGGTCATTTGGATATTTTTGGTTGTCATTAAGATTTAAAAAGAAAAAACATAGTAGTTTGACAATAAATGGCTTCACCCAACCAATAATCATGAGGGGAGAAAAAATTTTTTTGCTATCATTCATATTCTCTGAAACAAGGCCAAGAAAGGAAAAATTCTCCCGGGGTATGTAAACTTTTGAGCACAACTGTATACTGTGGATATAAATATCCCCCCATGTTACACAATAGTCAGTGCTCGGCCGCCATCACTTACAGCAATTCTGATTAACCCCAGAGAAAGTGGCGCTGATCTAGGAGGATTCTCCTGACATTTTCTAGTCTGTAAACAGCTGACAACACAGCAGAGGATCTCACTGTGGAAAGTTGTCAGTCAGGAGAAGGTACAAAAACATTTCCCAGGCATCAGATCTACCATGGACACTGAAGACGTCATTAAGAAGAGGCTGAAATCCGGCAGAACAGTGACATTACCCAGAACTGAACGTCCCTCTAACATTGATGAAAAGTCAAGAAGAAAATTGTCCCTGGGAGCTGCAAGAGCACAACAGCAACATTAGAGGAGCTGCAGGAATGTCGGGCCTTTTATTACAAAGAAAAACATCAAGACCCGGACAAAACCTCCATCAAGTCTTCCAAAAGCATGTGGGGATCGTTTTATGACCAATGAGACTAAGTTTTGGGCCATAATACCAGAAGGTGCAAAGCCGACACTGGTCATCACCAGAAGACAACCACCTCCACAGTGACTAACAAATAAAGCTGCACTCTGTAACGCTATAGCATGCAAAGATGAAATATATGAAATCTGAATTGCATTATTGCTCTAGAAAATAGGAAAAAACGAAGATTCTGGGCACATAATTTGGCCAATTCATGCAAGTCCAGCAGAAACCGTGTCAAAGATCCGTTCCTACAGACGTGAGACCTCCGCCAATATTTACCTGGTGGCCTAATAGTGCATTAAGTATTAGGGACCGGGGGACCCAGAAATCCATCAGGATCGGGACCAAATGCTTCACATGAACAATCACGCAGACCCTCGGTGTAATGATTCTGGGGGGTTTTGGATGTGATCTGTGTATAGAGAATGGCCAGGACGCGGTGCACGGACCTGCTCCCTGTCGTGCTGGTCTTACCGTCTGTGGGGCCCCCAATGCTGGCACATTGCCCCTTCAGATGGACACTTAGTGCATTTACACGAGCGGATTCCATCATGTTAAACAAGTACAATCGACTATTGAAGCCGCCCGGCGCCTGTTTTCTGGCCGCTCACACAGGCTGACATAGATGTAATTATCATGCTCTCGGCAGCACATCTGCACTGTACACCGGGCAACGTGCTGCCGAATACAATGACATTTGTTCTGGCATAAACGACCCGATGAATGAGCAGCATTAACTGATTGCCGACATGTTTACACCTACGAGAGCTCGTCTGCGCGGCCGAGAGTTATAAATGTGGATGCTACATACATAACACACGTCAATATAGAACACACATCACTGGGTCACGTGTATATACAGAACTTTTTTGCCAAAATCCTTTATATAGCGTCATTAATTCCCCAGCACTTTACAGACATTATCAGCACTGTCCCCATTGGGACTCACAATCTACATTCCCTATCAGTCTTTGGAGCGTGGGAGGAAACCGGAAAACCCACAAAACACAGGAAGGACATACAAGCTCCTTGTAGACGTTGTCTTTGATGGGATTTGAACCCAGGAGCCCAGCGCTGCAAGGCAGCAGTGCTAACCACTGAGTCACTGTGCTGCTCTATATATAGTACAGTGCTAAACACTGAGCCACCATGCTTCCCTATATATAGTACAGTGTTAACCACTGAGCCACCGTGCTGACCTATATATAGTACAGTGCTAACCACTGAGCCACCGTGCTGCCCTATATATAGTACAGTGCTAACCACTGAGCCACCGTGCTGCCCTATATATAGTGCAGTGCTAACCACTGAGCCACCGTGCTGCCCTATATATAGTACAGTGTTAACCACTGAGCCACCGTGCTGCCCTATATATAGTACAGTGTTAACCTCTGAGCCATCGTGCTGCCCTTTTATATAGTACAGTGCTGACCATTGAGCCACCGTGCTGCCCTATATATAGTGCAGTGCTAACCACTGAGCCATCGTGCTGCCCTATATATAGTGCAGTGCTAACCACTGAGCCACCGTGCTACCCTATATATAGTACAGTGCTGACCACTGAGCCACCGTGCTGCCCTATATATAGCACAATACTAACCACTGAGCCACCGTTCTGCCCTATATATAGTACAGTGCTGGCCACTGAGCCACCGTGCTGCCCTATATATAGTGCAGTGCTAACCACTGAGCCATCGTGCTGCCCTATATATAGTGCAGTGCTAACCACTGAGCCACCGTGCTGCCCTATATATAGTGCAGTGCTAACCACTGAGCCACCGTGCTGCCCTATATATAGTGTAGTGCTAATCACTGAGCCATCGTGCTGCCCTATATATAGTACAGTGCTAATCACTGAGCCACAATGCTGCCCTATATATAGTGCAGTGCTAACCACTGAGCCACCGTGCTGCCCTATATATAGTGCAGTGCTAACCACTGAGCCACCGTGCTGCCCTATATATAGTACAGTGCTAACCACTGAGCCACCGTGCTGTCCTATATATAGTGCAGTGCTAACCACTGAGCCACCGTGCTGCCCTATATATAGTGCAGTGCTAACCACTGAGCCACCGTGCTGCCCTATATATAGTGCAGTGCTAACCAATGAGCCACCGTGCTGCCCTATATATAGTACAGTGCTAACCACTGAGCCACCGTGCTGCCCTATATATAGTGCAGTGCTAACCACTGAGCCACCGTGCTGCCCTATATATAGTACAGTGTTAACCACTGAGCACCGTGCTGCCCTATATATAGTACAGTGTTAACCACTGAGCCATCGTGCTGCCCTTTTATATAGCACAGTGCTGACCATTGAGCCACCATGCTGCCCTATATATAGTACAGTGCTAACCACTGAGCCATCGTGCTGCCCTATATAAAGTGCAGTGCTAACCACTGAGCCACCGTGCTACCCTATATATAGTAAACTGCTAACCACTGAGCCACCGTGCTGCCCTATATATAGCACAATATTAACCACTGAGCCACCGTTCTGCCCTATATATAGTACAGTGCTGACCACTGAGCCACCGTGCTGCCCTATATATAGTGCAGTGCTAACCACTGAGCCACCGTGCTGCCCTATATATAGTGCAGTGCTAACCACTGAGCCACCGTGCTGCCCTATATATAGTGCAGTGCTAACCACTGAGCCACCTTGCTGCCCTATATACAGTGTTAACCACTGAGCCATCGTGCTGCCCTATATAAAGTACAGTGCTAACCACTGAGCCACCGTGCTGCCCTATATATAGTGCAGTACTAACCACTGAGCCACCGTGCTGCCCTATATATAGTACAGTGCTAACCACTGAGCCACCGTGCTGCCCTATATATAGTGCAGTGCTAACCACTGAGCCACCGTGCTGCCCTATATATAGTACAGTGTTAACCACAGAGCACCGTGCTGCCCTATATATAGTACAGTGTTAACCACTGAGCCATCGTGCTGCCCTTTTATATAGTACAGTGCTGACAACTGAGCCACCGTACTGCCCTATATATAGTGCAGTGCTAACCACTGAGCCACCGTGCTGCCCTATATATAGTACAGTACTGAGCCACCGTGCTGCCCTATATATAGTGCAGTGCTAACCACTGAGCCCCCGTGCTGCCCTATATATAGCACAATACTAACCACTGAGCCACCGTGCTGCCCTAAATATAGTACAGTGCTGACCACTGAGCCACCGTGCTGCCCTATATACAGTGCAGTGCTAACCACTGAGCCATCGTACTGCCCTATATATATTGCAGTGCTAACCACTGAGCCACCGTGCTGCCCTATATATAGTGCAGTGCTAACCACTAAGCCACCGTGCTGCCCTATATATAGTGTAGTGCTAATCACTGAGCCACCGTGCTGCCCTATATATAGTACAGTGCTAATCACTGAGCCACCGTGCTGCCCTATATATAGTACAGTGCTAACCACTGAGCCACCGTGCTGCTCTATATATAGTACAGTGCTAACCACTGAACCACCGTGCTGCCCTATATATAGTGCAGTGCTAACCACTGAGCCATCGTGCTGCCCTATATATAGTACAGTGCTAACCACTGAGCCATCGTGCTGCCCTATATATAGTACAGTGCTAACCACTGAACCACCGTGCTGCCCTATATATAGTGCAGTGGTAATCACTGAGCCACCGTGCTGCCCTATATCTAGTACAGTGCTAATCATTGAGCCACCGTGCTGCCCTATATATAGCGCAGTGCTAACCACTGAGCCACCGTGCTGCTCTATATATAGTACAGTGTTAACCACTGAGCACCGTGCTGCCCTATATATAGTACAGTGTTAACCACTGAGCCATCGTGCTGCCCTTTTATATAGTATAGTGCTGACCATTGAGCCACCGTGCTGCCCTATATATAGTGCAGTGCTAACCACTGAGCCATCGTGCTGCCCTATATATAGTGCAGTGCTAACCACTGAGCCACCGTGCTACCCTATATATAGTAAAGTGCTAACCACTGAGCCACCGTGCTGCCCTATATATAGCACAATACTAACCACTGAGCCACCGTTCTGCCCTATATATAGTACAGTGCTGATCACTGAGCCACCGTGCTGCCCTATATATAGTGCAGTGCTAACCACTGAGCCATCGTGCTGCCCTATATATAGTGCAGTGCTAACCACTGAGCCACCGTGCTGCCCTATATATAGTGCAGTGCTAACCACTGACCCACCTTGCTGCCCTATATAGCGTAGTGCTAATCACTGAGCCATCGTGCTGCCCGATATATACTACAGTGCTAATCACTGAGCCACCGTGCTCCCCTATATATATTGCAGTGCTAACCACTGAACCACCATGCTGCCCTATATATAGTGCAGTGCTAACCACTGAGCCACCATGCTGCCCTATATATAGTGCAGTACTAACCACTGAGCCACCGTGCTGCCCTATATATAGTACAGTGCTAACCACTGAGCCACCGTGCTGCCTTATATATAGTGCAGTGATAACAACTGAGCCACCGTGCTGCCCTATATATAGTACAGTGTTAACCACTGAGCACCGTGCTGCCCTATATATAGTACAGTGTTAACCACTGAGCCATCGTGCTGCCCTTTTATATAGTACAGTGCTGACAACTGAGCCACCGTACCGCCCTAAATATAGTGCAGTGCTAACCACTGAGCCACCGTGCTGCCCTATATATAGTACAGTGCTGACCACTGAGCCACCGTGCTGTCCTATATATAGTACAGTGCTAACCACTGAGCCCCCGTGCTGCCCTATATATAGTACAGTGCTAACCACTGAGCCACCGTGCTGCCCTATATATAGCACAATACTAACCACTGAGCCACCGTGCTGCCCTATATATAGTACAGTGCTGACCACTGAGCCACCGTGCTTCCCTATATACAGTGCAATGCTAACCACTGAGCCATCATGCTGCCCTATATATATTGCAGTGCTAACCACTGAGCCACCGTGCTGCCCTATATATAGTGCAGTGCTAATCACTGAGCCACCATGCTGCCCTATATATAGTACAGTGCTAATCACTGAGCCACTATGCTGCCCTATACATAGCACAATACTAACCAATTAGCCACCGTGCTGCCCTATATATAGTACAGTGCTGACCACTGAGCCACCGTGCTGCCCTATATATAGTACAGTGCTAACCACTGAGCCACCGTGCTGCTCTATATATAGTACAGTGCTAACCACTGAACCACCGTGCTGCCCTCTATATAGTGCAGTGCTAACCACTGAGCCATCATGCTGCCCTATATATAGTACATTGTTGACCACTGAGCCACCGTGCTGCCCTATATATTGCAGTGCTAACCACTGAGCCACCGTGCTGCCCTATATATAGTGCAGTGCTAATCACTGAGCCACCGTGCTGCCCTATATATAGTACAGTGCTAATCAATGAGCCACCTTGCTGCCCTATATTTAGTACAGTGCTAATCACTGAGCCACCGTGCTGCTCCATATATAGTACAGTTCTAACCACTCAGCCACCGTGCTGCCCTATATATAGCACAATACTAACCACTGAGCCACCGTACCGCCCTAAATATAGTGCAGTGCTAACCACTGAGCCACCGTGCTGCCCTATATATAGTACAGTGCTGACCACTGAGCCACCGTGCTGTCCTATATATAGTACAGTGCTAACCACTGAGCCCCCGTGCTGCCCTATATATAGTACAGTGCTAACCACTGAGCCACCGTGCTGCCCTATATATAGCACAATACTAACCACTGAGCCACCGTGCTGCCCTATATATAGTACAGTGCTGACCACTGAGCCACCGTGCTTCCCTATATACAGTGCAATGCTAACCACTGAGCCATCATGCTGCCCTATATATATTGCAGTGCTAACCACTGAGCCACCGTGCTGCCCTATATATAGTGCAGTGCTAATCACTGAGCCACCATGCTGCCCTATATATAGTACAGTGCTAATCACTGAGCCACTATGCTGCCCTATACATAGCACAATACTAACCACTTAGCCACCGTGCTGCCCTATATATAGTACAGTGCTGACCACTGAGCCACCGTGCTGCCCTATATATAGTACAGTGCTAACCACTGAGCCACCGTGCTGCTCTATATATAGTACAGTGCTAACCACTGAACCACCGTGCTGCCCTATATATAGTGCAGTGCTAACCACTGAGCCATCATGCTGCCCTATATATAGTACATTGTTGACCACTGAGCCACCGTGCTGCCCTATATATTGCAGTGCTAACCACTGAGCCACCGTGCTGCCCTATATATAGTGCAGTGCTAATCACTGAGCCACCGTGCTGCCCTATATATAGTACAGTGCTAATCAATGAGCCACCTTGCTGCCCTATATTTAGTACAGTGCTAATCACTGAGCCACCGTGCTGCTCCATATATAGTACAGTTCTAACCACTCAGCCACCGTGCTGCCCTATATATAGCACAATACTAACCACTGAGCCACCGTGCTGCCCTATATATAGTACAGTGCTGACCACTGAGCCACCGTGCTGCCCTATATTTAGTACAGTGCTAATCACTGAGCCATCGTGCTGCCCTATATATAGTACAGTGCTAACCACTGAGCCACCGTGCTGCCCTATATATAGTACAGTGCTAATCACTGAGCCGCCGTGCTGCCCTATATATAGTACAGTGCTAACCACTGAGCCACCGTGCTGCCCTATATATAGTACAGTGTTAACCACTGAGCCACCGTGCTGCCCTATATATAGTACAGTGCCAACCACTGAGCCACCGTGCTGCCCTATATATAGTACAGTGCTAATCACTGAGCCACCGTGCTGCTCTATATATAGTACAGTGTTAACCACTGAGCCACCGTGCTGCCCTATATATAGTACAGTGCCAACCACTGAGCCACCGTGCTGCTTTATATATAGTACAGTGCTAACCACTGAGCCACCGTGCTGCCCTATATATAGTACAGTGCTAATCAGTGAGCCACCGTGCTGCTCCATATATAGTGCAGTGCTAACCACTGAGCCATCGTGCTGCCCTATATATAGTACAGTGCTAACCACTGAGCCACCGTGCTGCTCTATATATAGTACAGTGCTGACCACTGAGTCACCGTGCTGCTCTATATTTAGTACAGTGCTAACCACTGAGCCACCGTGCTGCCCTATATATAGTATAGTGTTAACCACTGAGCCACCGTGCTGCTCTATATATAGTACAGTGCTGACCACTGAGCCACCGTGCTGCTCTATATATGTATAGTACAGTGCTAACCACTGAGCCACCGTGCTGCCCTATATATAGTACAGTGCTAATCACTGAACCACCGTGCTGCCTTATATATAGTACAGTGCTGACCACTGAGCCACTGTGCTGCCCTATATATAGTACAGTGCTAACCACTGAGCCACCATGCTGCCCTATATATAGGACAGTGCTAACCACTGAGCCACCGTGCTGCCCTATATATAGTACAGTGCTAACCACTGAGCCACCGTGCTGCCCTATAAATAGTACAGTGCTAATCACTGAGCCACCGTGCTGCCCTATATATAGTACAGTGCTGACCACTGAGCCACTGTGCTGCCCTATATATAGTACAGTGCTAACCACTGAGCCACCGTGCTGCCCTATATATAGTACAGTGCTAACCACTGATCCACCGTGCTGCCCTATATATAGTACAGTGCTAACCACTGAGCCATCGTGCTGCCCTATATATAGTACAGTGCTAATCACTGAGCCACCGTGCTGCCTTATATATAGTACAGTGCTGACCACTGAGCCACCGTGCTGCCCTATATATAGTACAGTGCTATCCACTGAGCCACCGTGCTGCCCTATATATAGTACAGTGCTAACCATTGAGCCACCGTGCTGCTCTATATATAGTACAGTGCTGACCACTGAGTCACTGTGCTGCTCTATATTTAATACAGTGCTAACCACTGAGCCACCGTGCTGCTCTATATATAGCACAGTGCTAACCACTGAGCCACTGTGCTGCTCTTTATATAGTACAGTGCTGACCACTGAGCCACCATGCTGCTCTATATACTTGTAGTACAGTGCTAACCACTGAGCCACCGTGCTGCCCTATATATAGTACAGTGCTAATCACTGAGCCACCGTGCTGCCTTATATATAGTACAGTGCTGACCACTGAGCCACTGTGCTGCCCTATATATAGTACAGTGCTAACCACTGAGCCACCGTGCTGCCCTATATATAGCACAATACTAACCACTGAGCCACCGTGCTGCCCTATATATAGTACAGTGCTGACCACTGAGCCACCGTGCTTCCCTATATACAGTGCAATGCTAACCACTGAGCCATCATGCTGCCCTATATATATTGCAGTGCTAACCACTGAGCCACCGTGCTGCCCTATATATAGTGCAGTGCTAATCACTGAGCCACCATGCTGCCCTATATATAGTACAGTGCTAATCACTGAGCCACTATGCTGCCCTATACATAGCACAATACTAACCACTTAGCCACCGTGCTGCCCTATATATAGTACAGTGCTGACCACTGAGCCACCGTGCTGCCCTATATATAGTACAGTGCTAATCAATGAGCCACCTTGCTGCCCTATATATAGTACAGTGCTAACCACTGAGCCACCGTGCTGCTCTATATATAGTACAGTGCTAACCACTGAACCACCGTGCTGCCCTATATATAGTGCAGTGCTAACCACTGAGCCATCATGCTGCCCTATATATAGTACATTGTTGACCACTGAGCCACCGTGCTGCCCTATATATTGCAGTGCTAACCACTGAGCCACCGTGCTGCCCTATATATAGTGCAGTGCTAATCACTGAGCCACCGTGCTGCCCTATATATAGTACAGTGCTAATCAATGAGCCACCTTGCTGCCCTATATATAGTACAGTGCTAATCACTGAGCCACCGTGCTGCTCCATATATAGTACAGTGCTAACCACTCAGCCACCGTGCTGCCCTATATATAGCACAATACTAACCACTGAGCCACCGTGCTGCCCTATATATAGTACAGTGCTGACCACTGAGCCACCGTGCTGCCCTATATTTAGTACAGTGCTAATCACTGAGCCATCGTGCTGCCCTATATATAGTACAGTGCTAACCACTGAGCCACCGTGCTGCCCTATATATAGTACAGTGCTAATCACTGAGCCGCCGTGCTGCCCTATATATAGTACAGTGCTAACCACTGAGCCACCGTGCTGCCCTATATATAGTACAGTGTTAACCACTGAGCCACCGTGCTGCCCTATATATAGTACAGTGCCAACCACTGAGCCACCGTGCTGCCCTATATATAGTACAGTGCTAATCACTGAGCCACCGTGCTGCTCTATATATAGTACAGTGTTAACCACTGAGCCACCGTGCTGCCCTATATATAGTACAGTGCCAACCACTGAGCCACCGTGCTGCTTTATATATAGTACAGTGCTAACCACTGAGCCACCGTGCTGCCCTATATATAGTACAGTGCTAATCAGTGAGCCACCGTGCTGCTCCATATATAGTGCAGTGCTAACCACTGAGCCATCGTGCTGCCCTATATATAGTACAGTGCTAACCACTGAGCCACCGTGCTGCTCTATATATAGTACAGTGCTGACCACTGAGTCACCGTGCTGCTCTATATTTAGTACAGTGCTAACCACTGAGCCACCGTGCTGCCCTATATATAGTATAGTGTTAACCACTGAGCCACCGTGCTGCTCTATATATAGTACAGTGCTGACCACTGAGCCACCGTGCTGCTCTATATATGTATAGTACAGTGCTAACCACTGAGCCACCGTGCTGCCCTATATATAGTACAGTGCTAATCACTGAACCACCGTGCTGCCTTATATATAGTACAGTGCTGACCACTGAGCCACTGTGCTGCCCTATATATAGTACAGTGCTAACCACTGAGCCACCGTGCTGCCCTATATATAGGACAGTGCTAACCACTGAGCCACCGTGCTGCCCTATATAGTACAGTGCTAACCACTGAGCCACCGTGCTGCCCTATATATAGTACAGTGCTAACCACTGAGCCACCGTGCTGCCCTATAAATAGTACAGTGCTAATCACTGAGCCACCGTGCTGCCCTATATATAGTACAGTGCTGACCACTGAGCCACTGTGCTGCCCTATATATAGTACAGTGCTAACCACTGAGCCACCGTGCTGCCCTATATATAGTACAGTGCTAACCACTGATCCACCGTGCTGCCCTATATATAGTACAGTGCTAACCACTGAGCCATCGTGCTGCCCTATATATAGTACAGTGCTAATCACTAAGCCACCGTGCTGCCTTATATATAGTACAGTGCTGACCACTGAGCCACTGTGCTGCCCTATATATAGTACAGTGCTAACCACTGAGCCACCGTGCTGCCCTATATATAGTACAGTGCTAACCATTGAGCCACCGTGCTGCTCTATATATAGTACAGTGCTGACCACTGAGTCACCGTGCTGCTCTATATTTAATACAGTGCTAACCACTGAGCCACCGTGCTGCTCTATATATAGCACAGTGCTAACCACTGAGCCACTGTGCTGCTCTTTATATAGTACAGTGCTGACCACTGAGCCACCATGCTGCTCTATATACTTGTAGTACAGTGCTAACCACTGAGCCACCGTGCTGCCCTATATATAGTACAGTGCTAATCGCTGAGCCACCGTGCTGCCTTATATATAGTACAGTGCTGACCACTGAGCCACTGTGCTGCCCTATATATAGTACAGTGCTAACCACTGAGCCACCGTGCTGCCCTATGTATAGTACAGTGCTAACCACTGAGCCACCGTGCTGCCCTATATATAGTACAGTGCTAACCACTGAGCCTCCGTGCTGCCCTATATATAGTACAGTGCTATTCACTGAGCCACAGTGCTGCCTTATATATAGTACAGTGCTGATCACTGAGCCTCCGTGCCACCCTATATATAGTACAGTGCTATTCACTGAGCCACCGTGCTGCCCTATATATAGTACAGTGCTGACCACTGAGCCACCGTGCTGCCCTATATATAGTACAGTGCTAATCACTGAGCCACCGTGCTGCCTTATATATAGTACAGTGCTGACCACTGAGCCACCGTGCTGCCTTATATATAGTACAGTGCTGACCACTGAGCCACTGTGCTGCCCTATATATAGTACAGTGCTAATCACTGAGCCACCATGCTGCCCTATATATAGTACAGTGCTGACCACTGAGCCACCGTGCTGCCCTATATATAGCACAATACTAACCACTGAGCCACCGTGCTGCCCTATATATAGTACAGTGCTGACCACTGAGCCACCGTGCTGCCCTATATTTAGTACAGTGCTAATCACTGAGCCACCGTGCTGCCCTGCATATAGTACAGTGCTAACCACTGAGACACCGTGCTGCCCTATATATAGTACAGTGCTAATCACTGACCCACCGTGCTGCCCTATATATAGTACAGTGCTAACCACTGAGCCACCGTGCTGCCCTATATATAGTACAGTGCTAACCACTGAGCCACCGTGCTGCCCTATATATAGTACAGTGCTAATCACTGAGCCACCGTGCTGCTCTATATATAGTACAGTGTTAACCACTGAGCCACCGTGCTGCCCTATATATAGTACAGTGCTAACCACTGAGCCACCGTGCTGCTCTATATATAGTACAGTGCTAACCACTGAGCCACCGTGCTGCCCTATATATAGTACAGTGCTAATCACTGAGCTACCGTGCTGCTCCATATATAGTGCAGTGCTAACCACTGAGCCATCGTGCTGCCCTATATATAGTACAGTGCTAACCACTGAGCCACCGTGCTGCTCTATATATAGTACAGTGCTGACCACTGAGTCACCGTGCTGCTCTATATTTAGTACAGTGCTAACCACTGAGCCACCGTGCTGCTCTATATATAGTACAGTGCTAACCACTGAGCCACCGTGCTGCCCTATATATAGTACTGTGCTAACCACTGAGCCACCGTGCTGCTCTATATATAGTACAGTGCTGACCACTGAGCCACCGTGCTGCTCTATATATAGTGCAGTGCTGACCACTGAGCCACCGTGCTGCTCTATATACGTATAGTACAGTGCTAACCACTGAGCCACCGTGCTGCCCTATATCTAGTACAGTGCTAATCACTGAGCCACCGTGCTGCCCTATATATAGTACAGTGCTGACCACTGAGCCACCGTGCTGCCCTATATATATTGCAGTGCTAACCACTGAGCCACCGTGCTGCCCTATATATAGTGCAGTGCTAATCACTGAGCCACCGTGCTGCCCTATATATAGTACAGTGCTAATCATTAAGCCACCGTGCTGCCCTATATATAGTACAGTGCAAATCACTGAGCCACCGTGCTGCTCTATATATAGTACAGTGCTAACCACTGAGCCACCGTGCTGTCCTATACATAGCACAATACTAACCACTGAGCCACCGTTCTGCCCTATATATAATACAGTGCTGACCACTGAGCCACTGTGCTGCCCTATATATAGTACAGTGCTAATCACTGAGCCACCGTGCTGCCCTATATATAGTACAGTGCTAACCACTGAGCCACCGTGCTGCCCTATATATAGTACAGTGCTAATCACTGAGCCACCGTGCTGCCCTATATATAGTACAGTGCTAACCACTGAGCCACTGTGCTGCCCTATATATAGTACAGTGCTAACCACTGAGCCACCGTGCTGCCCTATATATAGTGTAGTGCTAATCACTGAGCCACCGTGCTGCTCTATATATAGTACAGTGTTAACCACTGAGCCACCGTGCTGCCCTATATATAGTACAGTGCTAACCACTGAGCCACCGTGCTGCTCTATATATAGTACAGTGCTAACCACTGAGCCACCGTGCTGCCCTTTATATAGTACAGTGCTAATCACTGAGCCACCGTGCTGCTCCATATATAGTGCAGTGCTAACCACTGAGCCATCGTGCTGCCCTATATATAGTACAGAGCTAACCACTGAGCCACCGTGCTGCTCTATATATAGTACAGTGCTGACCACTGAGTCACAGTGCTGCTCTATATTTAGTACAGTGCTAACCACTGAGCCACCGTGCTGCTCTATATATAGTACATTGCTAACCACTGAGCCACCGTTCTGCCCTATATATAGTACAGTGCTAACCACTGAGCCACCGTGCTGCCCTATATATAGTACAGTGCTAACCACTGAGCCACCGTGCTGCCCTATATATAGTGTAGTGCTAATCACTGAGCCACCGTGCTGCTCTATATATAGTACAGTGTTAACCACTGAGCCACCGTGCTGCCCTATATATAGTACAGTGCTAACCACTGAGCCACCGTGCTGCTCTATATATAGTACAGTGCTAACCACTGAGCCACCGTGCTGCCCTTTATATAGTACAGTGCTAATCACTGAGCCACCATGCTGCTCCATATATAGTGCAGTGCTAACCACTGAGCCATCGTGCTGCCCTATATATAGTACAGAGCTAACCACTGAGCCACCGTGCTGCTCTATATATAGTACAGTGCTGACCACTGAGTCACAGTGCTGCTCTATATTTAGTACAGTGCTAACCACTGAGCCACCGTGCTGCTCTATATATAGTACATTGCTAACCACTGAGCCACCGTTCTGCCCTATATATAGTACAGTGCTAACCACTGAGCCACCGTGCTGCTTTATATATAGTACAGTGCTGACCACTGAGCCACCGTGCTGCTCTAAATATATTGCAGTGCTAACCACTGAGCCACCGTGCTGCTCTTTATATAGTACAGCTCTGACCACTGAGCCACCGTGCTGCTCTATATATGTATAGTACAGTGCTAAACACTGAGCCACCGTGCTGCCCTATATATAGTACAGTGCTAATCACTGAGCCACCGTGCTGCCTTATATATAGTACAGTGCTGACCACTGAGCCACCGTGCTGCCCTATATATAGTACACTGCTAACCACTGAGCCACCGTGCTGCCCTATATATAGGACAGTGCTAACCACTGAGCCACAGTGCTGCCATATATAGTACAGTGCTAACCACTGAGCCACTGTGCTGCCCTATATATAGTACAGTGCTAACCACTGAGCCACCGTGCTGCCCTATATATAGTACAGTGCTGACCACTGAGCCACTGTGCTGCCCTATATATAGTACAGTGCTAACCACTGAGCCACCGTGCTGCCCTATATATAGTACAGTGCTAACCACTGTGTCACCGTGCTGCCCTATATATAGTACAGTGCTAACCACTGAGCCACCGTGCTGCCCTATATTTAGTACAGTGCTAATCACTGAGCCACCATGCTGCCTTATATATAGTACAGTGCTGACCACTGAGCCACTGTGCTGCCCTATATATAGTACAGTGCTAACCACTGAGGCACCGTGCTGCCCTATATATAGTACAGTGCTAACCACTGAGCCACCGTGCTGCTCTATATATAGTGCAGTGCTAACCACTGAGCCACCGTGCTGCTCTATATATAGTACAGTGCTAACCACTGAGCCATCGTGCTGCTCTTTATATAGTACAGTGCTGACTACTGAGCCACCGTACTGCTCTATATACTTATAGTACAGTGCTAACCACTGAGCCACCGTGCTGCCCTATATATAGTACAGTGCTAACCACTGAGCCACTGTGCTGCCCTATATATAGTACAGTGCTAACCACTGAGCCACCGTGCTGCCCTATATATAGTACAGTGCTAATCACTGAGCCACTGCGCTGCCTTATATATAGTACAGTGCTGACCACTGAGCCACTGTGCTGCCCTATATATAGTACAGTGCTAACCACTGAGCCACCGTGCTGCCCTATATATAGTACAGTGCTAACCACTGAGCCACCGTGCTGCCCTATATATAGTACAGTGCTAACCACTGAGCCATCGTGCTGCCCTATATATAGTACAGTGTTGACCACTGAGCCACCGTGCTGCCCTATATATAGTACAGTGCTAACCACTGAGCCACCGTGCTGCCCTATATATAGTACAGTGCTAACCACTGAGCCACTGTGCTGCCCTATATATAGTACAGTGCTAACCACTGAGCCACCGTGCTGCCCTATATATAGTACAGTGCTAATCACTGAGCCACCGTGCTGGCTTATATATGGTACAGTGCTAACCACTGAGCCACCGTGCTGACCTATATATATAGTACAGTGCTAACCACTGAGCCACCGTGCTGCCCTATATATAGTACAGTGCTGACCACTGAGCCACCGTGCTGCCCTATTTATAGTACAGTGCTGACCACTGAGCCACCGTGCTGCCCTATATATAGTACAGTGCTAACCACTGAGCCACCGTGCTGCCCTATATATAGTACAGTGCTAACCACTGAGCCACCGTGCTGCCCTATATATAGTACAGTGCTGACCACTGAGCCACCGTGCTGCCCTATATATAGTACAGTGCTGACCACTGAGCCACCGTGCTGCCCTATATATAGTACAGTGCTAACCACTGAGCCACCGTGCTGCCCTATATATAGTACAGTGCTGACCACTGAGCCACCGTGCTGCCCTATATATAGTACAGTACTAACCACTGAGCCACCGTGCTGCCCTATATATAGTACAGTGCTAATCACTGAGCCACCGTGCTGCCTTATATATAGTACAGTGCTGACCACTGAGCCACCGTGCTGCCCTGTATATAGTACAGTGCTGACCACTGAGCCACCGTGCTGCCCTATATATAGTACAGTGTTAACCACTGAGCCACCGTGCTGCCCTATATATAGTACAGTGCTGACCACTGAGCCACCTAGTTGCCCTATATATAGTACAGTGCTAATCACTGAGCCACCGTGCTGCCTTATATATAGTACAGTGCTGACCACTGAGCCACCGTGCTGCCCTATATATAGTACAGTGCTAACCACTGAGCCACTGTGCTGCCCTATACATAGTACAGTGCTAACCACTGAGCCACCGTGCTGCCCTATATATAGTACCATGCTAACCACTGAGCCACCGTGCTGCCCTATATATAGTACAGTGCTGACCACTGAGCCACCGTGCTGCCCTATATATAGTACAGTGCTGACCACTGAGCCACCGTGCTGCCCTATATAACGTACAGTGCTAACCACTGAGCCCCCGTGCTGCCCTATATATAGTACAGTGCTGACCACTGAGCCATCATGCTGCCCTATATATAGTACAGTGCTAACCACTGAGCCACTGTGCTGCCCCATATATAGTACAGTGTTAACCACTGAGCCACTGTGCTGCCCCATATATAGTACAGTGTTAACCACTGAGCCACTGTGCTGCCCCATATATAGTACAGTGTTAACCACTGAGCCACCGTGCTGCCCTATATATAGTACAGTGCTGACCACTGAGCCACCGTGCTGCCCTATATATAGTACAGTGCTAACCACTGAGCCACCGTGCTGCCCTATATATAGTACAGTGCTAACCACTGAGCCACTGTGCTGCCCTATATATAGTACAGTGCTAACCACTGAGCCATCGTGCTGCCCTTTTATATAGTACAGTGTTAACCATTGAGCCACCGTGCTGCCCTATATATAGTACAGTGCTGACCACTGAGCCATCGTGCTGCCCTTTTATATAGTACAGTGTTAACCACTGAGCCACCGTGCTGCCCTATATATAGTACAGTGCATGGTAAACGATTAGTTGTAACATCAGTGAACAGAATGTTCTTGAGGCAGAGATTGTAACAGGATCAGCTGAAGGTTATGCGGCATACAGAGAGATTTCCACGCAATCTGCCGTGGATAATTCACTTTTTGAATTGGTGAACGTCTCTGTAATCTTCTAAATTGTATTTTTGTTTTCTGTAATGCCATTTACTAATTTATTAATTACAACAACTTTGTTGTTTATCGTGTAAAAAGGCTGAAAGTGGATTCACATGGGTAGTTTGAGTTGGTTTTTACTATACCGCACACTCTTCTAGCTTCCAAAACATATTTGTTTCAGAACTTGGGCTGCTGGTATAACACAAACAACCAAAGGATTTGCAGGTTCAAGTCCCCCTGTGTTACCTAAAGAAAAGTAAATAAAAAAGAGTTTATTGTGGAAAAAAACCCCAAAACTTAATATTACCCCCGCACACTTTCCCACAGTTAAAAATAAAGAAATGTAACAAAAAAAAAAAAAAAAATAAAAAACATTATACGTATTTGGTATCAGAGTGCCCATAAAAGTATGATCTCTCAAAATGTAAAATCCTATAACCAGTGCGGGAAATGTAAAGAAGCAAAACACCAAAATTGCTGTTTTTGGTCATTTCACCATCTACAACTAATGCAATAAAAAGCGAACATAATTTAGGAATAGACCCTAAAGTGGCAGCAGTAACATCTACATCTCCCCGCACCAAAAAACATCCCTCACCCAGGTCTATTCACGGAAAATGTGAACTTTATGGCTTTCAGTAATTGGTGACAAAAAATATTTTTGTTACCAATCTTAGATTTTTTTAAATCCACTAAAATATTTTAAAAAATGTTCTGGTCTCGCCCTAATCCTGCCGATATGCAGAATCTTGCTACCAGCTCATTTTTTACTGCACAATCAACATAAAAATGAAACCTCAAAACATGGTGGAATTACTTTTTTCATAACTGTATCTCACTATTTCCCCCCATTTTCCAGAACATTATATGATAAAGTGAATGGTGTCATTCAAAACTACAACTCGTCCCAAAAAAACGAGCCTCATACAGCGATGTCAGCGGAAACAAACAAAATTAGACTCTTTGGCCACGGCCCCACTATCATTATTCGCTCAGTAGGTTTTCTCAGGAGTGGGAACCAAAACCAGGAGTGGGAGATAAATGCACAGGGCCGCCATCAGGGCATTACTGCCCTTACTTCTGTATGGGGCCCGGTGAGCAGAGGGGCCCGGGCCCAGTCAGGGCCCCTCCTCTTGTGCTTCTGGCCGTTGCCACTTGCGAAGACATCAGAAGCGGAGCTGCGCCTGCAGGGAATCGTAACTGAGGTAAGTATGAAAAACTTTTTTCTTTATAAAATGGATTGAATGGGTGAGGGGGGAAACTACAAATGATGAAGTGAGAGGAGGGGGGCTGCAAATGATGGAGTGAGAAGAGGTGGGGCTGCAAATGATGGAGTGAGGGGAGGGGGGCTGAAATGGATGGAATGAGAGATGGGGGGGCTGCAAATGATGGAGTGAGGGGAGGGGGGCTGCAAATGATGGAGTGAGGGGAGGGGGGCTGCAAACGATGGATTGAGAGGAGGGGGGGCTGCAAATGCTGAAGTGAGGGGAGGGGGGATGCAAATGCTGAAGTGAGGGGAGGGGGGATGCAAATGCTGGAGTGAGGAGAGGAGGGCTGCAAATGATGGAGTGAGAGGAGGGGGGGCTGCAAATGATGGGGTGAGGGGAGGAGGGCTGCAAATGATGGAGTGAGAGGAGGGGGGTGCAAATGCTGAAGTGAGAGGAGGGGGTTGCAAATGATGGAGTGAGGAGAGGAGGGCTGCAAATGATGGAGTGAGAGGAGGGGGGGCTGCAAATGATGGGGTGAGGGGAGGAGGGCTGCAAATGATGGAGTGAGAGGAGGGGGGTGCAAATGCTGAAGTGAGGGGAGGGGGGATGCAAATGCTGGAGTGAGGGGAGGGGGTTGCAAATGATGGAGTGAGAGGAGGGGGGGCTGCAAATGATGGGGTGAGGGGAGGAGGGCTGCAAATGATGGAGTGAGAGGAGGGGGGGCTGCAAATGCTGAAGTGAGGGGAGGGGGGATGCAAATGCTGGAGTGAGGGGAGGGGGCTGCAAATGATGGGGTGAGGGGAGGGGGGCTGCAAGTGATGGAGTGAGAGGAGGTGGGGCTGAAAATGATGGAGTGAGGGGAGGGGGGTGCAAATGATGGAGTGAGAGGAGGGGGGGCTGCAAATGATGGAGTGAGGGGAGGAGGGCTGCAAATGATGGAGTGAGGGGAGGAGGGCTGCAAATGATGGAGTGAGGGGAGGAGGGCTGCAAATGATGGAATGAGAGGGGGGGGCTGTAAATGATGGAGTAAGGGGAGGGGGGCTGCAAATGATGGAGTGAGAAGAGGTGGGGCTGCAAATGATGGAGTGAGGGGAGGGGGGCTGAAATGGATGGAATGAGAGATGGGGGGGCTGCAAATGATGGAGTGAGGGGAGGGGGGCTGCAAACGATGGAGTGAGAGGAGGGGGGGCTGCAAATGCTGAAGTGAGGGGAGGGGGGATGCAAATGGTGAAGTGAGGGGAGGGGGGATGCAAATGCTGGAGTGAGGGGAGGGGGCTGCAAATGATGGAGTGAGGGGAGGGGGCTGCAAATGATGGGGTGAGGGGAGGAGGGCTGCAAATGATGGAGTGAGAGGAGGGGGGGCTGCAAATGATGGGGTGAGGGGAGGAGGGCTGCAAATGATGGAGTGAGAGGAGGGGGGGCTGCAAATGCTGAAGTGAGGGGAGGGGGGATGCAAATGCTGGAGTGAGGGGAGGGGGCTGCAAATGATGGGGTGAGGGGAGGGGGGCTGCAAGTGATGGAGTGAGAGGAGGTGGGGCTGAAAATGATGGAGTGAGGGGAGGAGGGCTGCAAATGATGGAGTGAGGGGAGGAGGGCTGCAAATGATGGAGTGAGGGGAGGAGGGCTGCAAATGATGGAGTGAGGGGAGGAGGGCTGCAAATGATGGAGTGAGGGGAGGAGGGCTGCAAATGATGGAGTAAGGGGAGGGGGGCTGCAAATGATGATGAGGGGGGGGGACTGAAAATGAAGTGAGGGGACGGGGGTTGGGGGACGGGGAGCAGCAATTAATTTGAAGGTAGGGAGTGCAAATGAATTGAAGGTGGGGGGTGGGGAGAGCAAATGATGTATTGAATATGGGGGAGAGCGGTTGATAATGAATAGAGGGTGGGGGTGGGAGAGAGGACATGACATGACAATGAATTTGGACGTAGGGGGGGGCATGTAAATCTAATGAATCGGAGGAGCAGGAGGTACAGAGTGGGGGGCGTTGAGGGTGGAGTAACTGGTATTGAACTGGGGAAGGAGTACAGATTCTAAGTAATTTATATATTTATTAGATGGGGAAAGTGGCTATTTATAGTTAGTGGGGGCACCGTGGTGGATTACAATTTATATTTGGAATGGTGGGTTGCATAATAACTAATTATATATTGATGGTGGGTGCACGTCTGTATTCAGCTGTGTAGTGTAGAAGTTGGTGAATGTGCTCTAGATAACTGTGTTATTTTATGCAGAAACGACTCCTGGCTGGAAGAAGAGATGGCGTTCTGTGCTGGATGAAAAGCGAAGATGAATATCTTCAAAATAGAGACGTCACTGGTGAGTCAGTGTGTTACTTGTACATTGACACTATACACTGTATACTATGTACAGAGCTTCTGTGTATAATGTCACCGGTGATCACTGTATTACCTGTACACTGACACTATATACAGAGCTCCTGTGTATAATGTCACTGGTGATCACTGTATTACCTGTGCACTATACACTATATACAGAGCTCCTGTGTATAATGTCACTGGTGATCACTGTATTACCTGTACACTGACACTATATACAGAGCTCCTGTGTATAATGTCACCGGTGATCACTGTATTACCTGTACACTGACACTATATACAGAGCTCCTGTGTATAATGTCACCAGTGATCACTGTATTACCTGTACACTGACACTATATACAGAGCTCCTGTGTATAATGTCACCGGTGATCACTGTATTACCTGTACACTGACACTATATACAGAGTTCCTGTGTATAATGTCACTGGTGATCACTGTATTACCTGTACACTATACACTATATATAGAGCTCCTGTGTATAATGTCACCAGTGATCACTGTATTATCTGTACACTGACACTATATACAGAGCTCCTGTGTATAATGTCACTGGGGATCACTGTATTACCTGTACACTATACACTATATACAGAGCTCCTGTGTATAATGTCACTGGTGATCACTGTATTACCTGTACACTATACACTATATATAGAGCTCCTGTGTATAATGTCACTGGTGATCCCTGTATTATCTGTACACTGACACTATATACAGAGTTGCTGTGTATAATGTCACTGGTGATCACTGTATTACCTGTACACTGACACTATATACAGAGCCCCTGTGTATAATGTCACTGGTGATCCCTGTATTACCTGTGTTATGGTAAATACTTATACTTTGCCTTGATTATTATTTAGACAATTAAATATACACAATTTTGCATTTTAATATTAGCTTTATATGTGTTATTCGTAAAGGCAAATAACATAAGGCGTATCTAATAGAGCTGACTTTGCATTAAAGCCTTCCTTTGTTCTGAAAGTATAGTAAAACTAGATATAGTCAGTTTCTAAGGAATTTTGACATAATTTACAACTTTGTTTTTCCCAACTTAAAGGGGTTGTCCAGTACTTTTAAAAATATACCAATGTGTTTTAATGATAAATAGAAGCTTCTTCATAATTACCTCCTCGTGCTGTTTCTGCCTGTGAGCGGCCCTATCGCTGGCCGCTCACAGGCACCACGTGACCTCCGGCTGCAGCCACCTCTGACATCCGCTGACGTCACGACAAGTCCAGGCTGCAGCCGAGAGTCCCTCTTCTGTGTTCCACCGGTGGCTGCTGGGTTGTGGGCAGGGTTACCGCGTGAGTCACACCCGGCATCCACCACATGCTCTCCCTGTCCCCATTCATTGGGAAAGCACGTGGTGGATGCTGGGTGTGACTTGGGGAATAAACCCACCCACAACCCAGCAGCCACCACGGGGACCCCAGCGCTGAGTCACACCTCACTTGACGTGATGTCAGCGGGGGGTTACGTGCTGCCTGTGAGCGGCCATCGATAGCGCCGCTCACAGGCAGAAACAGTACCAGGAGTTAATTAGAAAGAAGCTTCTATTTATCCTTAAAACAAATTGGCATGTTTTTAAACGTACTGGACAACGCTTTTGAATATTCCTTTTTATGCAATGAAATGTAAGCCATTCCCACTTTCCTTATCTTTGTGGATAGTAATAAAAACGTGTGACCAGGCATCTGAGAGGAGACAAGTCTGGGACACAGACAGAATTGGTGTGTTTCTCTTGTCTCCGATCGATCGACTCCCAGATTTGATCAAAACTGGCAAACGTGTGAAACCCTTTGAGTTTCTCCTAAAATTTTGTATACAGGTTTCCACATCACCTGTACACTATACACTATATACAGAGCTCCTGTGTATATTGTCACTGGTGATCACTGTATTACCTGTACACTATACACTATATACAGAGCTCCTGTGTATATTGTCACTGGTGATCACTGTATTACCTGTACACTGACACTATATACTGAGCTCCTGTGTATATTGTCACTGATGATCACTGTATTACCTGTACACTATACACTATATACAGAGCTCCTGTGTATATCGTCACTGGTGATCCCTGTATTACCTGTACACTATACACTATATACAGAGCTCCTGTGTATATTGTCACTGATGATCAAAGTGTTACTTGTACACTGACACTATATACAGAGCTCCTATGTATAATGTCACTGGTGATCACTGTATTACCAGTACACTATACACTATATACAGAGCTGCTGTGTATAATGTCACTGGGGATCCCTGTATTACCTGTACACTATATACAGAGCTCCTGTGTATAATGTCACCAGTGATATCTGTATTACCCGTACAATGATACTATATACAGAGCTCCTGTGTATAATGTCACTGGTGATCACTGTATTACCTGTACACTATACACTATATACAGAACTCCTATGTATAATGTCACTGGTGATCCCTGTATTACCTGTACACTGACACTATATACAGGGCTCCTGTGTATAATGTCACTGGTGATCACTGTATTACCTGTACACTGACACTATATACAAAGCTAATGTGTATAATGTCACTTGTGATCCCTGTATTACCTGTACACTATACACTATATACAGAGCTCCTATGTATAATGTCACTGGTGATCCCTGTATTACCTGTACACTGACACTATATACAGAGCTAATGTGTATAATGTCACTGGTGATCCCTGTATTACCTGTACACTATACACTATATACAGAGCTCCTATGTATAATGTCACTGGTGGTCACTGCATTAACTGTACACTATATACAGAGCTCCTGTGTATAATGTCACTGGGGATCACTGTATTTCCTGTACACTATATATAGAGCTCCTGTGTATAATGTCACTGATGATCCTTTTATTACCTGTACACTATACACTATATACAGAGCTCCTATGTATAATGGCACTTAGTATTGTGTTTTTTTTTATTATTAATGATCAGCATTTTAATATTCGGTCACTATGTGGTGGTAATATGTGGTCTGGCCGTGGTGTGGCGGTATTTGTCCGTTGTATGTGAGATTATTGGTCATTTTAAAAAATGTATGTGACACATTCCCTTAAAGAAAAAAAATAATAAAAACATACCCAAAAGAGTATTGGGAATTTTAAGAAATGTTTAATAGGTTAGAGTAGAGTAGGACCCGGCCAGAAGAGTCTCCTTGTTGTGGTGGCGGCTCAAAAAATCTTTTGGCCAAAACAAAAGCTGCTGGTTATGTATGTGACATGGTGTTCAATGGGACGTGCTATTGTGTGATTGGTGAGGACGTGGTGAAGAAGTGGAGTTTTTCCAAGAGTGAGCGGTGAGACTGTGGAAGGTGAGAGGGGTGGAGGCGGAGCTGAGGTGGAGGAGGAGCTGGGGTGGAGCCTGGGCGGAGTCTCAAGGCGGCCCGAAAATGTTGCCAGTATGGGCCCCGAAATTCCTGGTGGCAGCCCTGTAAATGCAGAATTGGTGACTTGTTTCTATTCTACCTTTTCTCTGATTGTTCCTCGCCTGGTTTTGTCTCCCACTCCTGAGAAAAAATACTGACCGAATACTGACCAAATACTGACCAAATACTGATAGTGGGGGCGTGGCCTTAGAAGAAGGAATGGGGGAAATGAAAACATTAACAAATGAACATTGGCCGCATCCTTAAAAGGATTCTCACCATTGATAAAATCATCGTCCCCGGCTGCAGTTCTTCACCTTTATTGAGTCTCAGCCATTGCAGCCGCTGCTTCCCTGGCATCACATTGACAGCGCGGCAGCCAATCAGTGTCTCTGTCCGTGTTGATTTATCACCCCTCCTCAGAGCTGCTAAGATCACTGATTGCCTGCTACTCAGTCCTGGATTCAGGGACAGTGAGCAAAGTGCGGTTTATTATTTTTTTTATAACAGATTGCGTCCAGGATTTTTTGAAAGAGGACAATCCCTTTAATAATAAAATTGTAGTTTTTTAGTTTCACCACTAGGTGTCACTTTATTACAACATTTCTGCTTTTTTGCAGTTTGACCACTAGGTGTCACTTTTTTTTCCAGGCGATCTGCTGTTGTTTTGCTGATCACCACCAGGTGTCATAGTTACATAGTTACATAGTTTATAAGGCCGAAAAAAGACAAGCGTCTATCCAGTTCAGCCTATTTCTTGTGCACTGCAGCTATTCCGCAGCGTTGATCCAGGGGAAGGCAAAAAAAAAACAAAACAAGCAAAAAAAACCCATGCGGTATAGACCAATTGACATCATTGAGGAAAAAATTCACTTCCCGACACCAATCTGGATTAATTAACTATCACTAAGCATAAGATGTAATTTTATTGTTCTCAAGAAAGGCGTCCAGGCCTCTCTTGAACTCATTAAGTGAGTTGGACATCACCACTTCCTCTCCCAGAGAGTTCCAGAGTCTCACGGCTCTGACCGTAAAGAATCCCCTTCTATGCTGGTGCAGGAACCTCCTTTCCTCCAGACGCATAGTGTGCCCCCTCGTCTTTGTCACCATCCTTGGTATAAACAGGTCATGGGAGAGATCTCTGTACTGCCCCCTGATGTATTTATACATGTTTATGAGGTCTACCCTAAGCCTTCTCTTTTCCAATGTAAATAGGCCTAATTTTGACAACCTCTCTGGGTATTCTAGTCCCTCCATTCCCTTTATTACCTTAGTCGCCCTCCTTTGTACCCTCTCTAGCTCCAATATGTCTTTCCTGAGCACCGGAGCCCAGAACTGTGCACAATATTCTCTGTCGCTCTGTTAGGATATTTCATCAGAACTTCGTTTTCAGAAAACTGGATAGAACTGAAGCAAATTGTGCAAATGATGGAAGATACTTTGATTAACAGCAGCACAGAGTATTAGTAGGATTTACTCTGGAGTGAAAATGACAAATATTACAATCAATATGTAAAGGACAAGCGTTAAATAAATCACAGACACTGGAAAAGCTAAAACTTGTTACAGATTGTTCATAAAATCATGGATGGCATGTGAAAAATGGATATAATGAATTAGGGTCTGTGCACACGATCAGTATTTGCCGCGGATTGGACGCAGCGGCCAGGTGAGCATATACCCTTATTGTGTCATTTGTGTTGTGCTCGGGCCTCGTCAGTCAATAATAATGTCATTTTGTAAGCCTAGAAGTTTTATTGCTCAGATATTGTTATTTCTGAGAAATTCCACCAGATTTCACTTTCTTCAAAATCTTCTGATGCCATGTTACAGAGTCACCACTAGGTGTCGCTTCAGTAATTGTTAATTCCAGTGTTTAGCAGTTTAGGTGTCTCTTCATCAAGAATCTGTGGATGTCATTTTGTAGATTTACCACTAGGTGTCGCTTCCTTTATTACGATCCTTGTGCTATGTTGAAGATTCACCACCAGATGTCGCTTATTGAGAAAAATTACTGCTGTCATACTAGAGATTCAGCAATAGGTGTCGCTTCATTATTACGATACAGTTGCAATGTTCAAAATTTACCACCGGGTGTCGTCTTCTCAGGATATTATTATAGTCATTTCACAGATTTTACCACCAGGTGTCGCATTAGTATTGTTCTGCTGTCGTTAAATTCAAGTTTAACCAGCAGGTGTCGCATTTATAAGAACAATACATTTCGCTTTTGTTATTTTGGACATTCACCACCAGGGGTCACGTTACAAGTGAATGGCCGATGTAATTTAAAAAATGTACCACAAGGTGTCGCTTCCTGCAAATAACTGCTACGTGTTATGCTGCATTTCCACCACCAGGTGTCTCCCATTCTAGAATTTGCTTGTTATTTGTCGCTCTCCAGCTATTCCCCATCGTGTTCGCCAGGTGTCGCTGTTTCCGGCGGTGGCGGTCGCTACGCTCCTCCAGCCGCTGGGGGGCGATGTTGGGGGTTTGGATCCACGTGTTGCAGTCGCAGTAGGTGAAGATGGCGCAGGTTGCGGAGCAGCAGAGCTCGGGGGGTCCTCTGCTCTCCCTGGACCCCAAACTGCAGGACGTTTTCCAGAAGAAAGTGCAGAAAATCCGCAAGAAACCGCAGGTAGCGCCGACTGTGTACAGCCATGTGTGCGGGAGAAAGGCGCAGTGTGTGTACAGGATGCTGTGTCCAGGGGTATATAGATATATAGACTGTGTGTGTGTTATGTCCCTGTATACGTGCATACATGTGGCCGGGGGTAGGTGTGTATGTGTGTGTGTATATATATATATACACACACACACACATACGTGTTGTGTCCCCGTATACATGTGTCCGGGGGGGTGTATACATGTGTGTGGTATGCCCCCGGGGGCGTGTAGACTTGTGGCTGGGATATATCTCTGTCCGTGTTTCCTCGTTGATTCGTCTTTTTTCGTCTTTGCTGCGTACACAGAACGGGACGCCGTCTGGGATGAGTCGGACGCGCGTTGTGGGTCAGGTGACTCGCGGGTCGGGGTCTTTTCCGCCAGGTTCTGGTTGTGTCGCCGTCTCTGCCGCGTGGCGTCTTCCTCACCTCGGGAGGCGCCGCTGATCTCTGGGCAGGATGTTAGGGGGTCCGCAGTGGTGACCCCCGCACACTTCTCTGCTTCGCGCCTCCATTCTTCTCTCCTCGGGGGATTTTTAGGGGCGACGTTTCCTGCTGTCGGTGATGATATAAACGCTGGGCGATCGCTGCCGCCTCTGTGCTCCGGCGCCCCCCCCCCGCCCTTATTGCGCTGTGCGGGGTGGGTGGGGGTCTGTGGTTTCCATGGTTACTGATTCCTCGCTCTTCCTGCAGGCGGAGGCCGTCACCCCGGGCGTCCTGTACGTCGGACACATTCCCCGCTCTCTGTTCGAGCCGCAGCTCCAGGAATATTTCAGCCAATTTGGGACGATCTCCCGCCTGCGACTGTCCCGGAGCAAAAAGGTAAAGAGCCACATGACAGAGCAAATACCCCTCCTTAAAGGGGCGGCGGAGGAGGAAAGGACTCCGACTGGTAATACCTTTCCCCACTGACCGGCCGCCGCTCCTCTGCCTCTCCCCTTCCTGGCTGCAGGGGGCGCTGTACCCCTGATGACTGACAACTGGGGCCGGCGGCTGCATCACTGCTGAAAACTGTGCGCTCTCCTGTGCTGCAGAGACAACCTCACCCCTGCAGCATCAGAGCGGGCAGAGCAGAGCTTACTAGCTGTATAGCACAGAGCATGTAAGTGCTGCGCTCCTCACCTAGGAGACAGACCACCACTGATAATCACTGACCTCCTAGGACTTGTGTTGTATGCACCAGCACTGAGCCCAGTGATTGGCTGCAGCGGTCACGTGTTGCTGACAGGATGTCCCCACTGCAGCCCAATCCACAGAGGTCGATGGGAGCAATGCTTATCTTGTTATATAAAATTTTTATCAGTGGTTCTTGTAGCTGCTTCGTGCCGTATACCATCCTGTAGGTGAGGGTAGAGCTGGTCGTGCAGCGGTATGGTGGAGCGAGGACCCTGCCCGCGAGGGCTCACAGTCTACAGGGGATGGGTGAGGATACAGTAGGTGAGGGTAGAGCTGGTCGTGCAGCGGTATGGTGGAGCGAGGACCCTGCCCGCGAGGTCTCACAGTCTACAGGGGATGGGTGAGGATACAGTAGGTGAGGGTAGAGCTGGTCGTGGAGCGGTATGGTGGAGCGAGGACCCTGCCCGCGAGGGCTCACAGTCTACAAGGGATGGGTGAGGATACAGTAGGTGAGGGTAGAGCTGGTCGTGGAGCGGTATGGTGGAGCGAGGACCCTGCCCGCGAGGGCTCACAGTCTACAGGGGATGGGTGAGGATACAGTAGGTGAGGGTAGAGCTGGTCGTGCAGCGGTATGGTGGAGAGAGGACCCTGCCCGCGAGGGCTCACAGTCTACAGTGGATGGGTGAGGATACAGTAGGTGAGGGTAGAGCTGGTCGTGCAGCGGTATGGTGGAGAGAGGACCCTGCCCGCGAGGGCTCACAATCTACGAGGGATGGGTGAGGATACAGTAGGTGAGGGTAGAGCTGGTCGTGCAGCGGTATGGTGGAGCGAGGACCCTGCCCGCGAGGGCTCACAGTCTACAAGGGATGGGTGAGGATACAGTAGGTGGGGGTAGAGCTGGTCGTGCAGTGGTATGGTGGAGCGAGGACCCTGCCCGCGAGGGCTCACAATCTACGAGGGATGGGTGAGGATACAGTAGGTGAGGGTAGAGCTGGTCGTGCAGTGGTATGGTGGAGCGAGGACCCTGCCCGCGAGGGCTCACAATCTACGAGGGATGGGTGAGGATACAGTAGGTGAGGGTAGAGCTGGTCGTGCAGTGGTATGGTGGAGCGAGGACCCTGCCCGCGAGGGCTCACAATCTACGAGGGATGGGTGAGGATACAGTAGGTGAGGGTAGAGCTGGTCGTGCAGCGGTATGGTGGAGCGAGGACCCTGCCCGCGAGGGCTCACAGTCTACGAGGGATGGGTGAGGATACAGTAGGTGAGGGTAGAGCTGGTCGTGCAGCGGTGGTCACTGCAGGTTGTAGGCTTGTCGGAAGAGCTGGGTCTTCAGGTTCCTTTTGAAGGTTTCCACAGTCGGCGAGAGTCTGATGTGTTGGGGTAGAGAGTTCCAGAGTAGGGGGATGCACAGGAGAAATCTTGTATGCGATTGTGGGAAGAGGAGATAAGAGGGGAGTAGAGAAGAAGGTCTTGTGAGGATCGGAGGTTGCGTGCAGGTAAGTACCGGGAGACTAGGTCACAGATGTATGGAGGAGACAGGTTGTGGATGTAACTCAGGATCAGTAATGTAATGTACAGTTGAAACCAGAAGTTTCCATCCACTATATATAAAGACACATCTCCATGTTTTCCTCAATATCTGACATGAAATCAGAATAAACCTTTCCTGTTTTAGGACAATTAGGATTATACTATAATGTTTAATATTTGCCAAATGCCAGAATAATGAGAGAGAGAGAAGGTTTAAGGAATTTTTATTACTTACTGCAAAGTGAAAAGTTTCCATACACTAAGATTACTATGCCTCTAAACAATTCTGGACGGCCCATATGATGATGTCAGGTGTTTGGAAACTTCTGAGTTAATTAGAGACACAGCTGTGGATGTAGTTGAATGCACACCTGAAACACACTGCTTCTTTGTGCAGCATCATGGGAAAGTCTAAAGAAATCAGCCAAGATATCAGAAAGAGAATTGTGGACTTGCACAAGTCTGGCTCATCCTTGGGTACAATTTCAAGATCCATGAAGGTGTCTCAATCATCTGTACAAACAATTATACGCAAGTACAAACAAGATGGGAATGTCCAGCCATCATACCGCTCAGGAAGGAGACGGGTTCTGTGTACCAGAGATGAATGTGGTTTGGTCCGACATGTGCATATCAACCCAAGGACAAAAGCAAAAGACCTTGTGAAGATGATGGCGGAAGCTGGTAAGATTGTGTCAATATCCACAGTGAAATGAGTACTGTATCAACATGGGCTGAAAGGCCGCTCTGCCAGGAAGAAGCCATTACTCCAAAAGAAACATAAAAAGCCAGATTTGCAAATGCACACAGGAACAAAGACCTTAATTTTTGGAGACACGTTCTGTGCTGTGATGAAACTAAAATTTAACTTTTTGGGCCATAATGGACATCGTTACGTTTGGAGGAAAAAGGTAGAAGCTTAGAAGCCTAAGAACACCATCCCAACTGTGAAACATGGGGGTGGCAGCATCATGTTGTGGGGTTGTTTTGCTGCAGGAGGGACTGGTGCACTTCACAAAATAGATGGCATCATGAGAAAAAAAGATTATGTGGCAATACTGAAGCAACATCTCAAGACATCAGCCAGGAAGTTAAAGCTTGGACAGAAATGGGTCTTCCAAATGGACAATGACCCGAAGCATACTGGCGAAATGGTAACAAAGTGGCTTAAGGATAACAAAGTCAATGTTTTGGAGCGGCCATCACAAAGCCCTGATCTCAATCCTATTGAAAATTTATGGGCAAAGCTGAAAAGGCTGCGAGCGCCGAGCAAAGCGACCTGCAAACCTGGATCAGTTACACCAGTTCTGTCAGGCTATCTCCTGTGCCCGCTGTTAAAGGACATGAATATTCAACCTCTCTCCATGCCCATGGGCGTAGGGAGGGGGTGCATATTCATGCCCTTTAATGAGCGGGTACAAGAGATAGCCGGCAGCAGCCGCAGCGCGGCTCCGCTGTGTGCCGGCTATGAAGGAGAGTGAAGTCCCTGCTCCCCGCGCACACAGTCCCGGCGTGGGGAGCAGTGACTTCCGGCAGCTGATCTCTCCATGTGAGCCGCGCATGGCAGTGACGTCATGCGCTGCTCACATGGAGAGATCAGTGCAGGCAGACAGGACGCAGTGCTGGAGGAGAGAAGAGAGGTGAGTAGGAGTGTGGGTTTTTTTTTTGTTTTTTTTTAATGTGCAGCCTGATGGGGATTAGGGGGGCCATGCATACTAGGACAGGGATTAGGGGGACCATGCATACCAGGACAGGGATTAGGGGTGTCATGCATACCAGAATAGGTATGTGGGGTGCCATGGATACCAGGACAGGGATTAGGGGGACCATGGATACCAGGACAGGGATTAGGGGTGCCATGCATACCAGGACAGGGATTAAGGGTGCCATGCATACCAGAATAGGTATGTGGGGTGCCATGCATACCAGTACAGGGATTAGGGGGACCATGCATACCAGGATAGGGATGATGGGTGCCATGCATACCTGGATAGGGATGATGGGTGCCATGCATACTAGGACAGGGATTAGGGGGACCATGCATACCAGGACAGGGATTAGGGGTGCCATGCATACCAGAATAGGTATGTGGGGTGCCATGGATACCAGGACAGGGATTAGGGGGACCATGGATACCAGGACAGGGATTAGGGGTGCCATGCATACCAGGACAGGGATTAAGGGTGCCATGCATACCAGAATAGGTATGTGGGGTGCCATGCATACCAGTACAGGGATTAGGGGGACCATGCATACCAGGATAGGGATGATGGGTACTATGCATACCAGGACAGGGATTAGGGGGACCGTGCATACCAGGACAGGGATGAGGGGTGCCGTGCATACCAGGACAGGGATGAGGGGTGCCGTGCATACCAGGACAGGGATGAGGGGTGCCATGCATACCAGGACAGGGATGAGGGGTGCCATGCATACCAGGACAGGGATGAGGGGTGCCATGCATACCAGGACAGGGATGAGGGGTGCCATGCATACCAGGACAGGGATGAGGGGTGCCATGCATACCAGGATGGGGATGGGGACCACATATAAAAGGAAGGGGGGCTGCATATATACCAGGATGGGGGATATTGTCAGAATTGGGGGACATTACCCCTATACCAGTGTCAGCAGAAGACCGCCCTCCCCCTTAAAAGTGCATCATGACCACATTTTTTGCTTAAATTTTTAGTTTTTTATTTTCCTCCTCTAAAACCTAGGTGCGTCTTATAGTCCGAAAAATACGGTAACTCAGGATCAGTAATGTAATGTATGTACACAGTGACTGCACCAGCAGAATAGTGAGTGCAGCTCTGGAGTATAATACAGGATGTAACTCAGGATCAGTAATGTAATGTATGTACACAGTGACTGCACCAGCAGAATAGTGAGTGCAGCTCTGGAGTATAATATAGGATGTAACTCAGGATCAGTAATGTAATGTATGTGCACAGTGACTGCACCAGCAGAATAGTGAGTGCAGCTCTGGAGTATAATACAGGATGTAACTCAGGATCAGTAATGTAATGTATGTACACAGTGACTGCACCAGCAGAATAGTGAGTGCAGCTCTGTAGTATAATACAGGATGTAACTCAGGATCAGTAATGTAATGTATGTACACAGTGACTGCACCAGCAGAATAGTGAGTGCAGCTCTGGAGTATAATACAGGAGGTAACTCAGGATCAGTAATGTAATGTATGTACACAGTGACTGCACCAGCAGAATAGTGAGTGCAGCTCTGGAGTATAATGCAGGATGTAACTCGGGATCAGTAATGTAATGTATGTACACAGTGACTGCACCAGCAGAATAGTGAGTGCAGCTCTGGAGGATAATACAGGATGTAACTCAGGATCAGTAATGTATGTACACAGTGACTGCACCAGCGAATAGTGAGTGCAGCTCTGGAGTATAATGCAGGAGGTAACTCAGGATCAGTAATGTAATGTATGTACACAGTGACTGCACCAGCAGAATAGTGAGTGCAGCTCTGGAGTATAATACAGGATGTAGCTCAGGATCAGTAATGTAATGTATGTACACAGTGACTGCACCAGCAGAATAGTGAGTGCAGCTCTGGAGGATAATACAGGATACACTTCAGTAACATTTGGTGTTCATCATCTTTGTGTTTTTTTGCAGACAGGGGGCAGTAAAGGTTACGCTTTTGTGGAGTTTGAATGCGATGAAGTTGCTAAAATCGTTGCGGACACGATGAACAATTACCTGTTCTGTGAGCGGCTGCTGAAGTGTAAGTGTCGGGGTCCCGGCGTCGTCTCCTCGTTGTGGAGCTGGAGGTTCATTGTCTTCTCTCTTCAGGTGAATTTCTGCCCCCGGAGAAGGTCCACCCCAGGCTTTTCGTTGGCTGTAACTCCATATTTAAGAAGCCTTCCCTTCCGGCTGTGGCGAGATACAACATGAAGCGCAGCACAAACCAGGAGCAGAAAATGACGACGAGGCTTCTGGAGAAGGAGAAGAAGCTGAGGAAACGTCTGGCGGAGAAGGGCATCGACTACGACTTCCCGGGATTTGTAAGTCCTGACGCGTTGGTGCAGATGGCGCCTCGTCTCCCCATCGTCTCCTGTTGTGGACACTTCGGTGTCCTGCGTTATGAGAAGTTCTGTATCTTTCTAATAGACTTTGTGTTTGTCTCTCACCATCTTTAAGCCTCTGCTTGCTGTCCTTGAATAGAGACTGAAGGTTTCTGCAGATCTAATACTTCTCACAGCTGTTGGTTGGCACAATGTGTCAGTGCAGATAAAATGTATCCGTCTGAAATCCGGGTTCTCCAGGATTGTCCGGTCATTCTTCCAGTGTGCATTGCACCGTAAATCGCTGGAGATTTTCTGCTTCTTGTGATTTCACCGCAGATTTCGGCCTTTCGCTTTCATTCTCTCACAGAAGACAAGGTGCAGGAACCGGTGCAGGAACCCGGTGCAGAAGTGAAGTGCGAGGTCCATGAACGTCTGCAGGTTCCTCCGCTGCGGTCAGATCTGCCGCAGGTTCTAATCGTGTTTTTATTCTCTTCTCTCCCAGACCGCGGAGAAGAAGCAGCAGAAAGCGTCCCCGACCGACGCTGACACCTCTGTGACCAGTCAGGTGAGTGGACGCTGACCCCGAGCTGCTGACGTCGCCCCTCACTGGTTGATATTAATGAGCAGTTTCTGTTTAGGACTTGACCCCAGTGTGCACCCCGTCCGTGCTGGAGAGGAGGAAATCTGCACATTTCAATGCTGCCGAGGACAGCGACGATGAGATTGTGCTGAAATTACCAGAAGTGGAAACTCCCGCCAGAAAAGAAAAAGAGCCGAGGAAGACGGGAAAGAGGAGGAAAACTAAAAGTGTGAAATAATAAAGAACGGGGGAGGCTGCATGGACTCAGCGGACACCTCCTGACCGCAGGTGGAGTGGACGCCTCTCCCGATAACTCGGCGCATACAGACTCCTCCAGAGCTTCGCTCCGAGAAAGCGGGAGCCGCCGGGCACAGAGGGAGCAGCGCACGGACTCCATATCGGGTCTCTCCGTTCTGCCGCATGGACCCAGCTCTTCTGTCCCGGCATCACCCGGTTATTTTGTGCCGTCGCCCTGGGAATCGCGGTTCTGCTGCTGATTTCGTTGATCAGTTTTGGGGACCGGCAGACTTAATCGGGGCTTCACATGATTGTAATAAACCTGGATTGTGTCACTTTCTGTAACCCGAGGTTGTCATCCTTCTCGGTCACTATTAGTCTCTGAATCTGTTTTCGTCCTCAGTGATCCGCTCTGTTCCCTGGCGGTGACGCTGCACGTGAGGATCCACTACTGTCAGTGCAAGTTGTAATGCTAGAAGATCTGCACTTATTGAAGCTCTGCCATGCGCCATAGTGCAGTGCTGATGCCCCGCCCCCTCCTGTCTCTGCCCCGCCTCCTCTGCCCCGCCCCTCCTGTCTCTGCCCCGCCTCCTCTGCCCCACCCCCTCCTGTCTCTGCCCCGCCTCCTCTGCCCCACCCCCTCCTGTCTCTGCCCCGCCTCCTCTGCCCCGCCCCCTCCTGTCTCTGCCCTGCCTCCTCTGCCCCACCCCCTCCTGTCTCTGCCCCGCCTCCTCTGCCCCGCCCCCTCCTGTCTCTGCCCCGCCCCCTCCTGTCTCTGCCCCGCCCCCTCCTGTCTCTGCCCCCCCCTCTTCCTGTGCATTCATTATAAGTAATGTTGTGTCCTAATATTTTTAATCCCAGCCCCGGTGACGAGTCGCCCCAGGTGTATACAGCACAGGAGGGGATATCGGTGCTGTCCACAAACATGGAGGTCCGGTGTCCTCTGGGTCCTTGGCGGCTGCACAGTCCCTCCGGTTGCCGCCGGTCAATCTTGGCATTTGCAGAGATCACACATTCTGTCAGGGCTGTGGAGTCTGTAAGCCAAACCTCCGACCCCCTCATACACGGCTCCGACCCCCTCATACACGGCTCCGACCCCCTCATACACGGCTCCGACCCCCTCATACACGGCTCCGACCCCCTCATACACGGCTCCGACCCCCTCCTACACGGCTCCGACCCCCTCCTACACGGCTCCGACCCCCTCCTACACGGCTCCGACCCCCTCCTACACGGCTCCGACCCCCTCCTACACGGCTCCGACCCCCTCCTACACGGCTCCGGCCCCCTCCTGCACGGCTCCGGCCCCCTCCTGCACGGCTCCGGCCCCCTCATACACGGCTCCGACTCCCTCATACACGGCTCATGTGTAGGTGATAAATTTCCTGTAGCACAGATTCATCTCAGATAAAAGTCCAGACCCTGAGATCAGGAATAGGACGGACATTTATAGGACATTTCATGACTTTCCCAAATTCCTATGAAAAAATATTCCCCACAAACTGCATTGAACTACTGCACCCAATATATTATATATTATAGGAGTCGGAGTCGCTCCATTTTATACCCACTCCGACTCCACAGCCCTGCATTTTGTCACCACTGACTCCGTAGTAAAATCTGTATAATGGAAGCTTATTCACAGAAACAATGTTTCTGCGCTGTATAATGGAAGATTGCTTTCTAGTCGGGTGCCTGAGGCCGGCGCGAGCCTTGTAGTGGTCACTGACTTTCATCTGCTGTACAGGAGCCTGCCTCCTTGCTGCACAGACTTGTTTAGGTCTCTGACACCTGGAAACAGATGTTTCTACAGTAATCAGACATTTTCCTCACAAGGCGGAATCTGCAGTAAGGCTGCTTTCTCACGCTGCACACATTGCATGTGGATTTGGTGCTGATTTCATACAATATCTGCGATGTGATGTTTGCTGAAATCTCATTTACTGGCCATGTGCAGCGTCTACAGGGGGTGCAGCGTCTACAGGGGGTGCAGCGTCTACAGGGGGTGCAGCGTCTGGCCGGATTGAGCCGTACAGCTCTAGGTGCCTATTGCCGCGATTGTTACGTCATTTTCTAAATTACATTACGGCGCTGGGATTATTTTTATCCTTAAACTGACCAAATATGTAAGGAAAGTATTGGCCAAAATATTGCAGTCGATTGTATAACACATCATTCGTGCATTGATCTGACAAAACCATCTAACAGGTCCCTGTCATCTCTGCTCCTGTGCGCACAGTCTGGGGTTCGGGGCAGCCTCGGGCCGGTGGTGCTGCAGTTTTCACTGATGTCAGGTCGCTGTAGTCACAGTCTGGGGTTCGGGGTGGCCCTGGGGTGGTGGTGCTGCAGTTTTCTCTTACCCAGACTGTGACTACAGCGACCTGTAGTATCAGGGCGGCCCTGGGATGGTGGTGCTGCAGTTTACTCTGCTCATAGGTCGCTGTAATCAGTTTGGGTATCAGGACGGCCCTGTAGTGGTGCTGCAGTTTTTTCTGATTACAGGGAGCTGTAGTCAGTCTGGGGTTCGGGACGGCCCTGGGGTGGTGGTACTGCCGTTTTTTCTGATTACAGGTTCTTGTAGTCACAGTCTGGGGTTCGGGGCAGCCCTGGGAATGTGGTGCTGCAGTTTTCTCTGATTACAGGTCGCTGTAGTCACAGTATGGGTATCATGATGGCCCTGGGGCGGCGGTGCTGCAGTTTTTTTGATTACAGGTCGCTGTAGTCACAGTGTGGGGTTCGGGGCGGCCCTGGGGCGGTGGTGCTGCTGTTTTTTTCTGATTACAGGTTCCTGTAGTCACAGTCTGGGGTTCGGGGCGGCCCTGGGGCGGTGGTGCTGCAGTTTTTTTTTAACTACAGGTTCCAGTAGTCACAGTGTGGGGTTCGGGGCTGCCCTAGGGTGGTGGTGCTGCAGTTTTTTCTGATCACAGGTCGCTGTAGTCACAGTCTGGGGTTCGGGGCGGCGGTGCTGCAGTTTTTTCTGATTACAGGTTCCTGTAGTCACAGTCTTGGGTTCGGGGCGGCCCTGGGGTGGTGGTGCTGCAGTTTTTTCTGATCCCAGGTCGCTGTAGTCACAGTCTGGGGTTCAGGACGGCCCTGGGGCGGTGGTGCTGCAGTTTTTTCTGATTACAGGTTCCTGTAGTCACAGTCTTGGGTTCGGGGCGGCCCTGGGGTGGTGGTGCTGCAGTTTTTTCTGATCCCAGGTCGCTGTAGTCACAGTCTGGGGTTCAGGGCGGCGGTGCTGCAGTTTTTTCTGATTACAGGTTCCTGTAGTCACAGTCTTGGGTTCGGGGCGGCCCTGGGGCGGTGGTGCTGCAGTTTTTTCTGATTACAGGTTCCTGTAGTCACAGTCTTGGGTTCGGGGCGGCCCTGGGGCGGTGGTGCTGCAGTTTTCTCTGATTACAGGTTCCTGTAGTCACAGTCTTGGGTTCGGGGCGGCCCTGGGACGGTGGTGCTGCAGTTTTTTCTGATTACAGGTCGCTGTAGTCACAGTCTGGGGTTCGGGGCGGCCCTGGGGTGGTGGTGCTGCAGTTTTTTCTGATCACAGGTCGCTGTAGTCAGTCTGGGGTTGGGGGCAGTCGGTGATGCCTCAGTTTCCTCTCTGATTACCATCCACTCTTTTCTCTGTGATCTACATAACGGATGTTATAATTTGACGTGACACAAGCAGATGTGCAGGATGTAGATCTCACCTGCTGCCGGCCTGGATGGCGCGTTGCTTACATCCTACTGCTGGTATCCACATATCGGGTGTTAGTACATACCGGCTCACCTGTGCAGGGACAGTTCACCTATCAATTTTGGATTTACCAATGTTCTGCTGATGAGATTAAGAACAGCAAATATGCCTCTAAGGGCACAATCAGACGGCCGTATTACTCGCGTGAGGTTCGCATTGCAATCCTCGGACTGGCCGGCGGCTCTCCTGACCTGCGTGTGACGGCATGTATTTCTATGCAGCTGCCACACTGAGGTCAGGAGAGCTGACGGCCAGTCCGGGGATTGCAATGCTAACCTCACGTGAGTAATACGGCCGTATGACTGTCCTTATTCTGCTTGCAGTTGTCTAGAAAGTCCAGTAATTCGATTTGTTTCTCTCACTGAGCTGCCCAATGATCAGGAGTCTTCAACTGCTCGTTAGCGATCACCGATCACCTATATATAAATCCTGTTCAGAGACTCTAAAAACCGTGCAGGAGGGAAATCCGCCTCGTCTGCACCTTCAGGTGACTGCTGAGAATACGCGTCCTGTGCACGAGGAATGGCGCCATCTCTGGTCATTACATGACTTGTATTCTGTGTTTTTCCGGTTTCCCCTCTGCTCCATCTCGAATTGTCAGTTGTTTGAGCTTGTGGTGACGACGAGCTGCTATGATGTCTCCCATACACGGCAATCCGTTCATGTCCAGAAGCTGCAGCAGGGAGGAAATTATACAGCAGTACTGAGCTGTGTAGCTGTGAACCCAACTCTGGGATAAGGTAAATCACTCACTGCAGCGCGGTCCGCCTGCTTCCACCTCTACTTCATTATCACTCTCCATAGACTTCCATGGGCAGCTGTAATCAGTCAACGCACTGTGCTGCCGGCTTGTGTTCACAGCCTTTAGCAGTGCTTCAGAGTGAATGATGAGATCAGAAAGCTGTGGGGATGAGGCTCATAGGTGGAGAAAGATTGCCTGATGGTTTCTTGTATTCTGCTGCCTCACTGATCAGTCTCAGGGTAAGTTCACGTTCACAGATGGCAGATTTGTATCAGACATTTTTGACGTCTCATTGCCGTGTGCTCCATGTGAGGGGTGAATCTGTCCACTGAGACCCCCAAGAATTGGGGGACCTGGGGTATATAGCAACAGGCGGGTGCACCCCCCATGTGGTGAGAGGAGCTCCAGCTATTCGCTGATGTCACGCTGCAACAGAATGGCGTCATAAAGGGAACGGCGCAGCTCCAGACTACTGTACTAGAAAGGAGCTAGAAGTGACTGCTCTACACCTACATCTTAACATGCCCCTATATGATGTCTCTGCCTCAGATGTCACCTCTTTTCCCCAAGTAATATCTCTGCCCCTTGTGACGTCTCTGCTCGGTGTGACATCTCTGCCCTGTGTGACGTCTATGCCCTATATGATGTCTCTGCTCTGTTTGAAATCTCTGCCCCCCCTCCATGTGATGTCTCTGCCTCCGTGTGATGTTTCTGCTCCCTGTGTAACGTCTCTGCCCTCCGTGAGATATCTTCTGCTCTCGTGTTATGTCTCTGCCCCCTGTCATTTCTGTCCTCCGTGTGCAGTCTCTGCTGCCCCTGTATGAGTCTGCCCCCCGTGTGAGGGGTCTGCCCCCCCGTGTCCCTTCTCTGCACCCGTATGACGTCTCTACCCCGTGTGACGTCTCTGCCCTTTGTACGATCATTTGCGCATCGCGGTGCTGAGGACTTTTTACTATTAAAGTGCACCTGTCAGCAGGATTGTGCTCAGTAACTGCATACACTGTCAGGTGGGTGACATTACACTGATTAATATGACACCTTTGTTGTTGAAATACGTCCTGTGGTTCTTGTGTAATCTTTAATTTCAGTTTGGAGATAATGATATGCTCGTGCTCCAGGGCGGCCTGTGGGGGGCGCTCTATCTGGTGCTCAGGGGTGGCCTGTGGGGGGCGCTCTAGTGATCTGCTTACATATTCATCTGTATGCTCTTATGACAGCTCACGGACCGGCCTCCTATTACCTCTCCCCGCACTACTAGATTCATTATGTAACATAGGAGGCCGGTCAGTGACCAATCAGTGAGCTGTCATAAGAACATACAGATGAATATGTAAGCAGAGCACCAGATAGAGCGCCCCCCACAGGCCGCCCCTGAGCACCAGATAGAGCGCCCCCCCCCACAGGTCGCCCCTGAGCACCAGATAGAGCGCCCCCCCACAGGCTGCCCTGAAGCACGAGCATTTCATTACCTCCAAACTGAAAGTAAAGATTACACAAGAACCACAGGACGGATTTCATCACCAGGTGTCATATTAATCAGTGTAATGTCGCCCTCCTGACTGTATGTATGAAGAAAAGGCTGAGGTTTTTATTTTTAACTATGTACCAATAAAGTTTTTCAATTTTTATTTTACACTGCTCAAAAAAATAAGGGGAACACTTAAACAACAGAATATAACTCCAAGTAAATGAAACTTCTGTGAAATCAAACTGTCCACTTAGGAAGCAACACTGATTGACAATCAATCTCACCTGCTGTTGTGCGAATGGAATAGACAATAGATGGAAATTATTGGCAATTATCAAGACACCCTCAATAAAGGAGTGGTTCTGGAGGTGGGGACCACAGACCACATCTCAGTACCAATGCTTTCTGGCTGAAGTTTTGGTCACTTAAATGTTGGTTGTGCTTTCACATTCGTGGTAGCATGAGACGGACTCTACAACCCACAGAAGTTGCTCAGGTAGTGCAGCTCATCCAGGATGGCACATCAATGCGAGCTGTGGCAAGAAGGTTTGCTGTGTCTGTCAGCGTAGTGTCCAGAGGCTGGAGGCGCTACCAGGAGACAGGCCAGTACACCAGGAGACGTGGAGGAGGCCGTAGGAGGGCAACAACCCAGCAGTAGGACCGCTACCTCCGACTTTGTGCAAGGAGGAACAGGAGGAGCACTGCCAGAGCCCTGCAAAATGACCTCCAGCAGGCCACAAATGTGCATGTGTCTGCACAAACGGTTAGAAACCGACTCCATGAGGGTGGTATGAGGGCCCGACGTCCACAGATGGGGGTTGTGCTCACAGCCCAACACCGTGCAGGACGCTTGGCATTTAGCACAGAATACCAGGATTGGCAAAGTGGCCACTGGCGCCCTGTGCTCTTCACAGATGAAAGCAGGTTCACACTGAGCACATGTGACAGACGTGACAGAGTCTGGAGACGCCGTGGAGAGTGATCTGCTGCCTGCAACGTCCTTCAGCATGACCGGTTTGGCAGTGGGTCAGTAATGGTGTGGGGTGGCATTTCTTTGGAGGGCCACACAGCCCTCCATGTGCTCGCCAGAGGTAGCCTGACTGCCATTAGGTACCGAGATGAGATCCTCAGATCCCTTGTGAGACCATATGCTGGTGCATTTGGCCCTGGGTTCCTCCTAATGCAGGACAATGCCAGACCTCATTTGGCTGGAGTGTGTCAGCAGTTCCTGCAAGATGAAGGCATTGAAGCCATGGACTGGCCGCCCGTTCCCCAGACCTGAATCCGATTGAGCACATCTGGGACATCATGTCTCGCTCCATCCACCAACGTCACATTGCACCACAGACTGTCCAGGAGTTGTCGGATGCTTTAGTCCAGGTCTGGGGGGAGATCCCACAGGAGACCATCCGCAACCTCATCAGGAGCATGCCCAGGCGTTGTAGGGAGGTCATACAGGCACGTGGAGGCCACACACAATACTGAGCCTCATCAGGAGCATGCCCAGGCATTGTAGGGAGGTCATACAGGCACGTGGAGGCCACACACAATGCTCAGCCTCATCAGGAGCATGCCCAGGTGTTGTAGGGAGGTCATACAGGCACGTGGAGGCCACACACAATACTCAGCCTCATCAGGAGCATGTCCAGGCGTTGTAGGGAGGTCATACAGGCACGTGGAGGCCACACACAATACTCAGCCTCATCAGGAGCATGCCCAGGCGTTGTAGGGAGGTCATACAGGCAGGTGGAGGCCACATACAACATCAGCCTCATCAGGAGCATGCCCAGGCGTTGTAGGGAGGTCATACAGGCACGTGGAGGCCACATACAACATCAGCCTCATCAGGTGCATGCCCAGGCGTTGTAGAGAGGTCATACAGGCACGTGGAGGCCACACACAATACTCAGCCTCATCAGGAGCATGCCCAGGCATTGTAGGGAGGTCATACAGGCACATGGAGGCCACACACAATACTCAGCCTCATCAGGAGCATGCCCAGGCGTTGTAGGGAGGTCATACAGGCACGTGGAGGCCACACACAATACTCAGCCTCATCAGGAGCATGCCCAGGCGTTGTAGGGAGGTCATACAGGCACGTGGAGGCCACACACAATGCTGAGCCTCATCAGGAGCATGCCCAGGCGTTGTAGGGAGGTCATACAGGCACGTGGAGGCCACACACAATACTCAGCTTCATCAGGAGCATGCCCAGGCGTTGTAAGGAGGTCATACAGGCACGTGGAGGCCACACACAATACTCAGCCTCATCAGGAGCATGCCCAGGCATTGTAGGGAGGTCATACAGGCACGTGGAGGCCACACACAATACTCAGCCTCATCAGGAGCATGCCCAGGCGTTGTAGGGAGGTCATACAGGCACGTGGAGGCCACACACAATACTCAGCCTCATCAGGAGCATGCCCAGGCGTTGTAGGGAGGTCATACAGGCACGTGGAGGCCACACACAATACTCAGCCTCATCAGCAGCATGCCCAGGCATTGTAGGGAGGTCATACAGGCACGTGGAGGCCACACACAATACTCAGACTCATCAGGAGCATGCCCAGGCGTTGTAGGGAGGTCATACCGGCACGTGGAGGCCACACACAATACTCAGCCTCATCAGGAGCATGCCCAGGCGTTGTAGGGAGGTCATACAGGCACGTGGAGGCCACACACAATACTCAGCCTCATCAGGAGCATGCCCAGGCGTTGTAGGGAGGTCATACAGGCACGTGGAGGCCACACACAATACTCAGCCTCATCAGGAGCATGCCCAGGCGTTGTAGGGAGGTCATACAGGCACGTGGAGGCCACACACAATACTCAGCCTCATCAGGAGCATGCCCAGGCGTTGTAGAGAGGTCATACAGGCACGTGGAGGCCACACACAATACTGAGCCTCATCAGGAGCATGCCCAGGCGTTGTAGGGAGGTCATACAGGCACGTGGAGGCCACACACAATACTCAGCCTCATCAGGAGCATGCCCAGGCGTTGTAGGGAGGTCATACAGGCACGTGGAGGCCACACACAATACTCAGCCTCATCAGGAGCATGCCCAGGCGTTGTAGGGAGGTCATACAGGCACGTGGAGGCCACACACAATACTCAGCCTCATCAGGAGCATGCCCAGGCGTTGTAGGGAGGTCATACAGGCACGTGGAGGCCACACACAATACTCAGCCTCATCAGGAGCATGCCCAGGCGTTGTAGGGGGGTCATACAGGCACGTGGAGGCCACACACAATACTCAGCCTCATCAGGAGCATGGCCAGGCGTTGTAGGGAGGTCATACAGGCACGTGGAGGCCACATACAATACTCAGCCTCATCAGGAGCATGCCCAGGCGTTGTAGGGAGGGTATACAGGCACGTGGAGGCCACACACAATACTCAGCCTCATCAGGAGCATGCCCAGGCGTTGTAGGGAGGTCATACAGGCACGTGGAGGCCACACACAATACTGAGCCTCATCAGGAGCATGCCCAGGCGTTGTAGGGAGGGTATACAGGCACGTGGAGGCCACACACAATACTCAGCCTCATCAGGAGCATGCCCTGGCGTTGTAGGGAGGTCATACAGGCACGTGGAGGCCACACACAATACTCAGCCTCATCAGGAGCATGCCCAGGCGTTGTAGGGAGGGTATACAGGCACGTGGAGGCCACACACAATACTCAGCCTCATCAGGAGCATGCCCTGGCGTTGTAGGGAGGTCATACAGGCACGTGGAGGCCACACACAATACTCAGCCTCATCAGGAGCATGCCCAGGCGTTGTAGGGAGGTCATACAGGCACGTGGAGGCCACACACAATACTCAGCCTCATCAGGAGCATGTCCAGGCGTTGTAGGGGGGTCATACAGGCACGTGGAGGCCACACACAATACTCAGCCTCATCAGGAGCATGCCCAGGCGTTGTAGGGAGGTCATACAGGCACGTGGAGGCCACATACAATACTCAGCCTCATCAGGAGCATGCCCAGGCGTTGTAGGGAGGTCATACAGGCACGTGGAGGCCACACACAATACTCAGCCTCATCAGGAGCATGCCCAGGCGTTGTAGGGAGGTCATACAGGCACGTGGAGGCCACACACAATACTCAGCCTCATCAGGAGTATGCCCAGGCGTTGTAGGGAGGTCATACAGGCACGTGGAGGCCACACACAATACTCAGCCTCATCAGGAGCATGCCCAGGTGTTGTAGGGAGGTCATACAGGCACGTGGAGGCCACACACAATACTCAGCCTCATCAGGAGCATGCCCAGGCGTTGTAGGGAGGTCATACAGGCACGTGGAGGCCACACACAATACTCAGTCTCATCAGGAGCATGCCCAGGCGTTGTAGGGAGGTCATACAGACACGTGGAGGCCACACACAATACTCAGCCTCATCAGGAGCATGCCCAGGCGTTGTAGGGAGGTCATACAGGCACGTGGAGGCCACACACAATACTCAGCCTCATCAGGAGCATGCCCAGGCGTTGTAGGGAGGTCATACAGGCACGTGGAGGCCACACACAATACTCAGCCTCATCAGGAGCATGCCCAGGCATTGTAGGGAGGTCATACAGGCACGTGGAGGCCACACACTATACTCAGCCTCATCAGGAGCATGCCCAGGCGTTGTAGGGAGGTCATACAGGCACGTGGAGGCCACACACAATACTCAGCCTCATCAGGAGCATGCCCAGGCGTTGTAGGGAGGTCATACAGGCACGTGGAGGTCACACACAATACTCAGCCTCATCAGGAGCATGCCCAGGCGTTGTAGGGAGGTCATACAGGCACGTGGAGGCAACACACAATACTCAGCCTCATTGTGACTTGTTTTAAGGACATTACATCACAGTTGGATCAGCCTGTAGTTTGTTTTTCCAGGTTATTTTTTGGGGTGACTCCAAATCCAGGCCTCCATTGGTTAATAAATGTGATTTCCATTGATGATTTTTGTGTGATTTTGTTGTCAGCACATTCAGCTTTGTACAGAACAAAGTATTCAATGAGAAGATTTCATCATTCACATCTAGGAGGGGGGATTTCAGTGTTCTCTTTATTTTTTGAGCAGTGTACAATCTGGATGGCTGTGCCGGTTTTCTCACCTTTTCTTCATACTATTTGGCTGTAATGACCAGTGGGTGCGGTACTCTCCAGTTGGACTCCAAACAGAACCGAAGCAAGGTGGTGGGCTGCTACAATCCCCCTCTCCCCTTCACCTCACTTTAGTCTGACAGTGTATGTGATTACTGAGCACAAGCCTGCTGCCAGCTGCGCTTTAATAGCGGTTACTATGACAGTCACAGCGCTGTAAGGCTGTGTGACAACTATGCGTTTTTGCCGTGGAATTTCCACAGCGAAAACACTTAAAAATCGCTTGGTAATCTGTGCCCCATGTTCCCCAATGATAATCCGCATGTTCTGTGCACATGCTGCGGAAAATTCCGCTGCGGATTATCATTGCGGAAAAAATGCAGCATGTCCATTAATTTTGCGGACACGTAGCGTAATCGCCGCCATTGACTTGCATTGGACCGCGTGATATCTGCATCACTGCATTTGCACATGCGGATATCACACGGTTCAATGTGCGGATGGTACCCGGGTGTGGAGAAGAGGAGACTCATCAAGACCCGGGTACCATAGATACTGTAAAAAAAAGAAATTAAAATAAAAAATAAACATTATACTCACCTTCCGATGGCCCCCAGTGTTTTCTCCCCTCCGTCTGGTCTGCTGTATGGGTCGCGGTGTTGTGAAAGGGCCTGCGATGACGTCATTGAATCATGTGACCTGACACATGACTCAATGATGTCATCGCAGGTCCTTCACACCACGGCAACCCATACAGCAGACCAGACGGAGGGGAGAAAACACTGGGGGCCATCGGAAGGTGAGTATAATGTTTATTTTTTACCATTCTTATTCTTTTTTAATTAACCTGGTCACACTATATATGCCGGTTGCCGGTTGCATGGATTTATATAGTGTGACCAAGTTGACAAGCACTTTCCAAGTGACGCTAAAATCGCTTGTCATCCCGCATGCGGAAATGCAAGTGAAGAACGCTTCACATCCACATGTCCCTGGCAGGAAAAACATATGTACAATCCGCATGTACAATCCGTGTGTACAATCCACATGTACAATCCACATGTACAATCCACATGTACAATCCGCATGCACAATCCGCATGCACAATCCGCATGTACAACCCGCATGTACAATCCGCATGCACAATCCGCGTGTACAATCCGCATGTACAATCCGCATGCACAATCCGCACGGACAATCCGCGTGTACAATCCGCGTGTACAATCCGCATGCACAATCCGCGTGTACAATCCGCACGGACAATCCGCGTGTACAATCCGCACGGACAATCCGCGTGTACAATCCGCGTGTACAATCCGCCTGTACAATCCGCGTGTACAATCCGCATGTACAATCTGCATGTACAATCCGCATGCGTTTTTCCTGCCAGGGAGAAGCCGAAAAAATATGCAGCATTTCTGCATCGTGGGCACTTAGCCTAAGTTGAACTTGGAACGCTGCCGTCTGATTGGCCGCTTGCATTTCCATGCGTTTTTTCCCATTTTGGCCTCTGGACAGTGATTATTCCTTGTTGCTGCACTCACATCACCTCATGTGGGGAAACACTGTGTCCCCATGATGGTTCCCAGCACACAGGTCCAGTGATTGTCAGCTCTGAGGGTGCAGACTACACACAGGGGAGATAAGCTGAGGCCACGGCTGCTCTCACCACTGACCACTGCCTGCTGCGCCTCACTTCACGTTGTCAGCGCTGACAATGCAACAACTACCCACAGTAAAGATGGCGGCCGTCGCTTCCAGTGACCAGCACAAGATGGCGCTGGTTGTCCCGGTAATGGCCGCTCTTGCGCCTCTCTTCTCTATGGTGTGGGAGGCTGCGCTTGCGCAGTGATTGTTCCTTTCAGCAGCCGGGGCGGGGAGACGGACGCAGACGAGCGGGGAGAGTGGGGCGATGCGGCGGCGGGGCCAGGAGCGGCGGGACGTGCGGCTGCTGTAGTGAGCGAGCGGCCTCCCCGGCACCTGCTGTCAGGTAAAGTGAGGCGGGAGCGGGCGGCTGGGCCTGCGACAGCCGGAGCGGCAGTGACAGCGGCGCCCGGGCCTGGAGCAGGGGGCAGGGAGGACCCCTATATAGATATATATATATATATATATATATATATATATATATATATCAGACCTGGGGCAGGGAGGACCCCTATATAGATAGATATAGAGATATCAGGCCGGGGCAGGGAGGACCCCTATATAGATAGATATAGAGAGAGTTATATCAGGCCGGGGCAGGGAGGACCCCTATATAGATATATATAGAGATATCAGACCGGGGCAGGGAGGACCCCTATATAGATATATATAGAGATACCAGGCCGGGGCAGGGAGGACCCCTATATAGATAGATATAGAGATATCAGACCTGGGGCAGGGAGGACCCCTATATAGATAGATATAGAGATATCAGACCTGGGGCAGGGAGGACCCCTATATAGATAGATATAGAGATATCAGACCTGGGGCAGGGAGGACCCCTATATAGATAGATATAGATATCAGACCTGGGGCAGGGAGGACCCCTATATAGATATATATAGAGATATCAGGCCGGGGCAGGGAGGACCCCTATATAGATATATATAGAGATATCAGACCTGGGGCAGGGAGGACCCCTATATAGATAGATATAGATATCAGACCTGGGGCAGGGAGGACCCCTATATAGATATATATAGAGATATCAGACCTGGGGCAGGGAGGACCCCTATATAGATAGATATAGAGATATCAGACCTGGGGCAGGGAGGACCCCTATATAGATATATATATAGATATCAGGCCGGGGCAGGGAGGACCCCTATATAGATATATATAGAGATACCAGGCCGGGGCAGGGAGGACCCCTATATAGATATATATAGAGATACCAGGCCGGGGCAGGGAGGACCCCTATATAGATAGATATATATATATAGATATCAGACCGGGGCAGGGAGGACCCCTATATAGATAGATATAGAGATATCAGGCCGGGGCAGGGAGGACCCCTATATAGATAGATATAGAGATATCAGGCCGGGGCAGGGAGGACCCCTATATAGATATATATAGAGATACCAGGCCGGGGCAGGGAGGACCCCTATATAGATATATATAGAGATACCAGGCCGGGGCAGGGAGGACCCCTATATAGATAGATATATATATATATATAGATATCAGACCGGGGCAGGGAGGACCCCTATATAGATAGATATAGAGATATCAGGCCGGGGCAGGGAGGACCCCTATATAGATAGATATAGAGATATCAGGCCGGGGCAGGGAGGACCCCTATATAGATATATATAGAGATACCAGGCCGGGGCAGGGAGGACCCCTATATAGATATATATATATATATATAGATATCAGACCGGGGCAGGGAGGACCCCTATATAGATAGATATAGAGATATCAGGCCGGGGCAGGGAGGACCCCTATATAGATAGATATAGAGATATCAGGCCGGGGCAGGGAGGACCCCTATATAGATAGATATAGAGATACCAGGCCGGGGCAGGGAGGACCCCTATATAGATATATATAGAGATATCAGACCGGGGGCAGAGAGGACCCCTATATAGATATATATAGAGATACCAGGCCGGGGCAGGGAGGACCCCTATATAGATATATATAGAGAGAGTTATATCAGGCCGGGGCAGGGAGGACCCCTATATAGATATATATAGAGAGAGTTATATCAGGCCGGGGCAGGGAGGACCCCTATATAGATATATATAGAGATATCAGACCGGGGCAGGGAGGACCCCTATATAGATATATATATATAGAGATATCAGACCGGGGGCAGGGAGGACCCCTATATAGATATATATAGAGATATCAGACCGGGGACAGGGAGGACCCCTATATAGATATATATAGAGAGAGTTATATCAGGCCGGGGCAGGGAGGACCCCTATATAGATATATATATAGAGATATCAGGCCTGGGCAGGGAGGACCCCTTGTTATATACATAATCACGAGGGCCATATATATATTATATATACATACATACATACACACACACACACACGGACCCCCAGATTTATATATATGTTGTCAGGTCAGGGGCAGGATCCCCAGATATAAGAGCACACTACTGCGCCCCATACATGTATATACAGGTCAGGAATATATATATATATATATATATATATATATATATATATATATTCCCTAATATGCTGTAATCTCCGGTGCTATATATCACACTGATATCCGACTATAGAGGGGTATTATAATTAATTTCCGGTGCTGTATATTACACTGACTATAGAGGGGGATTATCATTAATTTCTGGTGCTGTATATTACACTGACTATAGAGGGGGATTATCATTAATTTCCGGTGCTGTATATTACAATGACTATAGAGGGGGATTATCATTAATTTCCGGTGCTGTATATTACACTGACTATAGAGGGGGATTATAATTAATTTCCGGTGCTGTATATTACACTGACTATAGAGGGGGATTATAATCTCCGGTGCTGTATATTACACTGACTATAGAGGGGGATTATAATTAATTTCCGGTGCTGTATATTACACTGACTATAGAGGGGGATTCTAATCTCCGGTGCTGTATATTACACTGACTATAGAGGGGGATTATAATCTCCGGTGCTGTATATTACACTGACTATAGAGGGGGATTCTAATCTGCTTTGTGGTCTTGTCGTGGGCACTTTCCTCGGTGCGTCCCATGGCTGTGGCAGGTGTTTCCCGGGGACGGCGGGCGTAGGTGGGCGCTCCTGTAATAAGGCGTCACTCCTGTGATGTCTCCTGTGATGCCGCATTACAGATGACAGAGCTCCCATCATGGGGGATTAGCGCAGCGTTCACGCTCGGGTTTGGCCGCTGTAGGTGAGATTACTGGGGATGTCGCCTTTGTGCCGCACGTGTGGTGTATGGTCAGGGCTTACGCTGAGTTTTGGGCAGGACGCGGCTCGGCCCGGGATTAGGCCTCAGCATGATGAAGGGAAATCGCTGCTGGTTTTGCAGCAGGAGCCTTGAAGGTTCATCCTTTATAAAGTGCAGGCGAATCTGCTGCCAGGAGTCCTATTGATTATCCGGGATGATGTCATTCAATGCTGCAATCTCCTGAAGTCTAAACACGGGACCTCATCCCCGGCCACTGCACCCTCCACCACAGGTTACCCCAGTCCTGGCCTGATGGGGAAGGTGAAGCCTCCAGAATGACTCCCATCTCTGGAATTTAATGGACCTTCCATCCTCAAATTAAATTAGTAAATTAACCCTCAAGGTTTCTTTTGGAAGTTGACAATTCAGTTCTTAGTTTTTCCTCTTCCTTCTGTTTTCTCAGTAACAGCCGGATGTGGCAGCCATTGTAGCTCCTTCCGGTGCTGTCACCAGACGTCTGCGTTCACACCTGTGTTTGACTTTGTCAATCATAGGAGCAGATAAATTCGAGCTGGGACAGATGTCACACAACTGACGCCATTGGCGAAATACGGGTCTGACAGCTTCTGCCCCTTCACCGGAGAAGGTAGCACTCAGCGCAGATTTTACGGTCGGGACTTGTTATCTTGGCCTTATTCCTGCCTGAATGTCAGATCTCCATCATGACCGTGGCGGTGGGATGCTTCTGGGGGCGCTGTGTGCAGTCCTGTGCGCTGTATCCTCCGGCGGCGGTGGCACGAGTCCAGTGCGCTGGATTCCTCCGGCAGCGGTGCAATGAATCCGGTGGCTCTATGCGCTGGATCCCCCGGCGGCGGTGGCACGAGTCCTGTGCTCTGGATCCCCCGGCGGCGGTGGCACGAGTCCTGTGCTCTGGATCCCCCGGCGGCGGTGGCACGAGTCCTGTGCTCTGGATCCCCCGGCGGCGGTGGCACGAGTCCTGTGCTCTGGATCCCCCGGCGGCGGTGGCACGAGTCCTGTGCTCTGGATCCCCCGGCGGCGGTGGCACGAGTCCTGTGCTCTGGATCCCCCGGCGGCGGTGGCACGAGTCCTGTGCTCTGGATCCCCCGGCGGCGGTGGCACGAGTCCTGTGCGCTGGATCCCCCGGCGGCGGTGGCACGAGTCCTGTGCTCTGGATCCCCCGGCGGCGGTGGCACGAGTCCTGTGCGCTGGATCCCCCGGCGGCGGTGGCACGAGTCCTGTGCGCTGGATCCCCCGGCGGCGGTGGCACGAGTCCTGTGCGCTGGATCCCCCGGCGGCGGTGGCACGAGTCCTGTGCGCTGGATCCCCCGGCGGCGGTGGCACGAGTCCTGTGCGCTGGATTCCCCGGCGGCGGTGGCACGAGTCCTGTGCGCTGGATCCCCCGGCGGCGGTGGCACGAGTCCTGTGCGCTGGATCCCCCGGCGGCGGTGGCACGAGTCCTGTGCGCTGGATCCCCCGGCGGCGGTGGCACGAGTCCTGTGCGCTGGATCCCCCGGCGGCGGTGGCACGAGTCCTGTGCGCTGGATCCCCCGGCGGCGGTGGCACGAGTCCTGTGCGCTGGATCCCCCGGCGGCGGTGCAATGAATCCTGTGGCTCTGTGCGCTGGATCCCCCGGCGGCGGTGCAATGAATCCTGTGGCTCTGTGCGCTGGATCCTCCGCCTGTTTTCAGGGCGACTTTGAACCTTTAGTGACACAGAGGTCCTTTACTTGGAGATATATTTACACAGGGTGAAGAGGAGACTATATTTATCTGTCCTCCCTCCACTCTGCCAGAAGCTGGGGATTATATCGCATTTATCTCCACTTCTTAAATAGCGCCGACATATTCCACAGCGCTGTACTGAGACCGGAAGAAGCATAAAGTTAATGGAAATAATCCCATGCCTCATCTTTTCTTCATTTTCCCTCTTGCCCTTGGTACCTGCCGCAGCCACTGCCCTGTATGGACAAGGCCCAACAATCCTGCTGCCAAGAGGAGTTACTGAGGGCAGCCGCCTGTGATGATTAACCTTTTTCCATCTACACACTGTAGTTTCTCTAGTGATCATGTAGTGACTGATGGAGACGAGTTCTTCATTTTTGCGTTGTGCCCATCCCTCGTGGCTTTGTGCCAGTTCTCTGGCAGGTGGGTTCATGGTTTTGGTTGATTCGTCAGATGTTTTCGTTTTTATCTTGGGTGTTTGGGGATGATTTGGGAACTCCCTGGATGTTGTGGCTAGGGGTAGTAGTAGTTGGGCGGCTCGTGCTGGTCACATTGCAGGTGCTTCTTGTGGCTTTGGACTGGTCGGATCTTGTGTGCTGCAGATTATTGCTCTTTCTCACCCTCACCTTGGGGTGTGCGGCTGTTGCTGGGGTGTTGGGTGTCTCTGTGCTGCTCTCCATCTCTGTTCATTCAGTGCGATTTTCAGCGTCTTTGTTCTTTATAACTAAATTCAGTAGTTGGGATCCTCCCATGTGAGCGGAGATGACTTCAGTCTTGCACTGATTTGCCTCGGGGGCTGAGTCTGCAGATCTCGGGTGGGCTTCTCCGATCTGTATTAGCATCGTCCCCGCTGGCTGCTGCGTGGTAGCGGCACAGACGGCGGCTCCATCGCTGCCTGTTTTGCAATCTCATGCTCTGTGACATGTTGCACCGAGCTCTGCTCGCCTGCCTCTCAGGATACTGTGCATTGTTCCAGGCTTTTGTGGCGGCGGCAGGAGACTCATTTCAGTGATAATCTCTCATTAGACAAGTATGGCAGCTTTCTGTATGTGGCACAGGTAATAAAAGGCAGGAATGCTGTCATCCTCCAGCTCGCTGCAGGGCGGTCACACGCTGCTCTTTCTACAATGCAAGTTCCTGTTTGTCGCTTTGTTTTCTATAACAGATGTGTGTGTGGAGCATGCGGCCGAACAGTGATGTGGTGGTACTGTACACGAGGGATGCTGGAGGGGGGTGCTGTATATGGGGTGGGTGGTGCTGTACACGAGGGATGCTGGAGGGAGGGTGCTGTGTACGGGGTGGGTGGTGCTGTACATGAGGGGTGCTGTATACGGGGTGGGTGGTGCTGTATATGGGGTGGGTGGTGCTCTACACGAGGGATGCTGGAGGGGGGGTGCTGTGTACGGGGTGGGTGGTGCTGTACACGAGGGGTGCTGTATACGGGGTGGGTGGTGCTGTACACAAGGGGTGCTGTATACGGGGTGGGTGGTGCTGTATGCTGGGGAGGTTGTTGTACATGAGGGGTGCTGTAAGCGGTGGGTGGGGGTGTTGTGTGGTGGTGGTGCTGTATACTGGGGGGCTAGGGGTGGATGATGCTGCTGTGTGCCGGGGCGGCGGCGCTGCTGCTGCTGCTGTGTGCCGGGGCGGCGGCGCTGCTGCTGCTGCTGTGTGCCGGGGCGGCGGCGCTGCTGCTGTGTGCTGGGGCGGCGGCGCTGCTGCTGCTGCTGTGTGCCGGGGCGGCGGCGCTGGTAGTGCTGTACGGTGTCTGTCTGTAGCAGAGTTGGTATTGCGCTCATTGCCACCGCGGTGCGTTGGTCGCTTTCTTCACTAATAATTTGGCGCACAGTTGATCAGTCATGGACACGGGACGGCTGCAGAGCTGTACTCGTTGCTGGTATCCTGGCTTTTTTGTTGCACCGTCAGTAGAGGTGACGTGTCCCTGGTCAGTGAGCGGACAGCTGGGCCGTACACGGTGTCTTACCTAGACCTGTGCAGTCACTGTGCAGGAATTCAGGTGCCTGCGTAGACCGCGTCTGCGTTATGTAATGTGTAATTATACCCTAAAAAATGTTCTGTCACGTGTTAATTAAACCAGAAAGATTTCACGTTTCACTTTTAATCTGGATTTTCTCGGCCCCCGGTGTTGGTGGTGACGCACGATCAGGCAGGTACTGACAGCCGGCGCCGTGTCTTGTGATGATGCCAGTGATAACAATGGAAATGCAGGTTATATCCAGGACATCTCGCCCTCCACTCTGCATGGGCGAGAAAGGCCGGGCCCGATGGCGGTGCTGAGCCTCCAGTAGACTGATTAGTGGGGGGAGGGGCGAGCAATTCTGTGAATTATTGGGGGGATTGCGGACCTCCACATCTAATGACTAGGTCAGGATTTCACTCTGCCGCGTGTCAGGGACTCGCGGGTGTATACAGTATATATAGAGCAGTGACCATATTAAGCTCAGTTATTAATAACACAAAGAAAACAAAGTGAAGTTTCTATTTTTGACTGTGACTTTCTCTCTCGCAGGATTTGGCAGAACTATGTACCTCTGGACCAGTGGCTTCACGTCTCGGTGTCTCTCCCTTGGTTGCTGCATATTTAAATTAGACTTTTAATATCCCGGCAGCTGCTCGCCGGACATATGGTGAATTGCTGTCATTCCCAGGATTGCATCTTTGACGGCCAAGCCCTCTCCAGCGTTTCTCCCAGAAGAGACGACCCCGAGGATCTAATCCCTGCCGGATCTGTGACTCGCTGCCTCTAGTCTGCCTCATCCCCAGCTGTGCTCCAGCGCCCCCTAGCCATGGAGCAAGGAATGGATTACTGGGTGGCCCAGATACAACAGAAGGATGTCAATAAAAGGCTCCAAGTGGGACCAGACATGATAGATTATTTTTCAGATAGGCAGAAATCTGTGGACCTGGAGCAGGACCAGACTCTGCTAGATAGGATGGTTGATGGACTCGCCACGTCCTGGGTGAACTCCAGCAATTATAAGGTATGAATGAATGTCGCCCTCTCTGTGCCCAAGATTCATGAAGGCTTGTCCTGAGAGTGGCATGCACCCGACATGTATAGGAACATGGGTTATTGTAGCGTCCCGAGGTGCTGCAGGGTGCAAGGTGTCAAGACGTAAGGCGATAAAGTGAGGCCACGCCAATAGTTTCTGAGCAGTAAAGGTCCAAACTCTGGAAAAGTCTCGGGGGTAAATACATATGTGGATTTGGTGTCAGTGGTGGAGTCAACTCGCAGCCATTAGATAGAGCACATTGATTTTATCATTTATAAGTGCAATGTGAGCGGTGATCGGATCTCTGCTGATATCGGGGTGTGACCTCCAAGTGCCGCTGTAGACGGACAGATCTGACCTGAGACCCCCGGGTGCAACAATTGTTCTCATAGACCTGCCAAGGAGGTTGTATACTGAGGTGTGGAGCTGTATACGGGGAGTGCGCACAGCTGGACACACATTGACATTTAACACTTATTGGCTGTGTGTTGCTGCAGATTTCACCCTTACTAATGAATGGGAAAAATCTGCAATAATATCGCATGTAGCAAAGATGCGTCCATTCTATGCTACGTTTTTCCTGCCAAGAGATGCAGAATTGGTGCAAAGATTTCTTCTGCAAATACTTAAAGGGATTTTCCCACAAAAAAAAGTACATTTTAATTAGATCTTTGAAGAATAATAATTTCCACAATTGGATGTTTTATAAAAAAAAAAAAAAAAAGTTCCTGTGCTGAGATAATGGCCGTGTCTGACCGTACAGGTGCATGGTCTGATCATACCACAGCTCCTGGGCAGGGGAGGACGCAGGAGAGTCTACAGACAGGACGGCCGGGGGACGACGACGCAGGAGAGTCTACAGACGGGACGGCCGGGAGGGGGGACGCAGGAGAGTCTACAGACAGGACGGCCGGGGGGGACGACGCAGGAGAGTCTACGGACAGGACGGCCGGGGGGGACGACGCAGGAGAGTCTACGGACAGGACGGCCGGGGGGGACGACGCAGGAGAGTCTACGGACAGGACGGCCGGGGGGGACAACGCAGGAGAGTCTACGGACAGGACGGCCGGGGGGGACGACGCAGGAGAGTCTACGGACAGGACGGCCGGGTGGGACGACGCAGGAGAGTCTACGGACAGGACGGCCGGGGGGGACGACGCAGGAGAGTCTACGGACAGGACGGCCGGGGGGGACGACGCAGGAGAGTCTACGGACAGGACGGCCGGGGGGGACGACGCAGGAGAGTCTACGGACAGGACGGCCGGGGGGGACGGGGACGCAGGAGAGTCTACGGACAGAACGGCCCGGGGGGGGGGGTGGACGCAGGAGAGTCTACGGACAGGACGGCCGGGGGGGACGGGGACGCAGGAGAGTCTACGGACAGAACGGCCCGGGGGGGACGGACACAGGAGAGTCTACAGACAGGACGGCCGGGGAGTGCAGAGGAGGTAAAGCATTTCGTGCCTGTTTTTAAGCAGTGTTGTATATTGGGCAGATGTAGTCAGACACGGCCATTACACAGGACACAGCAGGGGCACCTGTATAAGATTATTTCAGCACAGGGACATTTTATTTATACATTCAGTTTTGGAAATTATTATAATTCAAAGATCTATTGATTAAAATGAACTTTTGATTGTGGGGAAAACCCCTGTAATGTGTGCTCCGAGCCTTGGTCGCCCCCCATAGTTTGGTGGTTGTTGTGCCCCCGCTCGTCCCTGCTCTCCTGTTCCTTGTACGTGGATTGTGCTGCTTGTGTTACTTGCGGACGGCTGGTAATTATAACGTGTGATCTACTCCTTGGTGTGACGGGTGCAGTGACCAGTGACACGGAGGGATGGCCGGATGTCGCCTGTCGGTGGCGCCTGTCGCTGCCGTCCCTTGGCTGATAGCTGTGGCTCCTCTCCTAGTTTTACCATTTCCTGCGCTGGTGACTGGGCCTTGTGCACACATTGCTTGTCACAGCCGCTGATGAGGAGGGTTGGGGGCAATGCTGGCATATTGCACTGTCCTGTTAGATGGGAGTGAAGTGTGAAATGTGCGAGGAGCTGAGTCAGGAGGAAAGCGACTGTAGACCGGCCTGCAGGATCTGCCAGTGATGTAACACGGCTGCAGCCCAGGCCGGAGGTGCGGGGACCTGCCGGAATATTCAGTGAAATATTTCGCCTGTCTTCTTCCATCCGTCTTCCTTTTCAATTGCAGTAAAATATTTTCCTGTAGTTTGAGGGGTTGTTCATGTCTGGAAGACCTCTGCTTAATCACTCAAGGGCTTTATAGAAAATAAACGTGACCCGTGCCGGCCTCCTGCAGCGGGGCTGTGAGTGATGCTGTTCCTGACGGATCTGATGACATTGGCTGCTGCAGTCACGAGACATGATCATCTCCTGTTGATGGGCTGCAGCCTTTATTATTTTGTCAGAGAGACTGCTGATTGGCTGCAGCGGTTATATGACACCAGTAGAGGTCAGCTCCTTAAGCAAGAATTGCAGCAAAACCACAATAAAGCTATGACAAAAATGCTTGTGTGAATACAGCCAGACAATGTTTCCACTGCACGTTTCACCCTTTGGATCGCAATATAGGCCGTGTTCACACGTTGCTTATTTGCTGCAGATTCTGTAGTGGAACGTGTTGCCGCTGTTCCAGTTCATCCAAAGAAATCCCATTCTGATGGATTAAGTAGATTTTCAGCCGCAGAAATGCTTGCAATCAATTTCTGCAATGTGTGAATTCAGTTGTAGCGAATGGAGTATTGACGGATCTGATGTGGGATCTTGGCATGATGTAACATGGGCCGAACCGCCAGTTTAATGCTAAAATCCAAGGTCAAATCCACTGCACACAAATATGGAAAAGATGACCTGACAAACCCAACGCGGCACGTCACCAAGCTGAGCCGGCTGTGCTGATGGGGGCGCCGCGCTGTCGGGTCGCATTGTGGCGCTGCCTCCCTCCCCACTGTAGGCAGCGGCGCCGTGCACTGCAGTAAATGGCACGATGTGCGAGCGGAGCCTAAGGCCGTGTTCAGACAGAGGTTGTTTAGAGGTTCAAAAACAAGTTTTGCCAACTGAAACTCCTCAGGAAACATAAGTTTTAAGAGTATTTTTATTTTTCCTTAAGGATTTTGCAGCCTTTTCAGTTGGCACTGCCCGCTGTCTTACAGTTCTGGGATCCGTTCATGTTCCTACCAGGCTGGATCAGTGAGAATGTGACGAGGATTTGTAGCTTCATGGTGTGATTATGGGATTGCAGCTTCGGCTGGGCCCGGTACCATCCACTGTGCTGACGGCAGAACCCCGACCTCCTATATGGACGGCACCGGTTTCCTGCCGCAGAGCAGCGGGCGCCTCTGATGAATGCACTTTGTGTGTTTTGCTGCTGTTGACTCTTCTGCGGCCGTGTAACTCTTTCATTACAGGCCTCGTCCTGTACAGGGTTGCTGCACTTGCATACCTGAAGCCCCCCCGAGTATACACTATAGTGGGCCCTTGTTCTTCACCGGGCCTCATGGTTTGCATTCTTAGGGGTCATGTCATGAACGCGCCACTTGTGTTCTCAGCTCAGGGACCCCTGTGATGGGCACAATATCTGTCTACAGCATTGATGGTCGAGCTATATCCAGCTGATATGTTGTGTGGACTGCAAAAACGTTCCTAGACGTCAGTACACGGCAGCACAAAATGTGCATCACCGGACTCCTAGGATGGCGCCATGCCCGCGCCACCTGGAAAACATTTGTGCCACTCGGAAGTGTAAAATTGCAGCTAAATTGAAGACTTGTCGCTGTTGAATGCAACTGAAAGTCTATGGGGACCGGAGACTAAAAATGCAACAGATCTGGATTTAATTTTTGCAGTGGTCCAATCGCAGGTCACCGTGTGATCCTCGGCCCTCGCCTCGCTGCTCATCTGCATAACATTGAGAACAGACATTTTATAATTCCCATCCGTTCAATACAGTGACCAGAACGCGTTAATCTGATGTGTAATCCATTTCCGCCATCATCTGTTCAGCTAACATAAGGTATACGGTGTATCTCGCTGTCCTCTTACTGCTCCTGGTATGCCAATACGGACTATGGGGGACCCCTCCACCTGCCTTCTCCACCTTAGATGCTTCATATCGTGCCCCTCAACTCCCTCCATTTATGTGCTCAGATCTGTAGACTTGCCTCTCTCCGCGCCTTTCCCCATAGGATCGCCTCCCATCCTCCCTGCGCCTTTCCCCCCTAGGATCGCCTCCCATCCTCCCTGCGCCTTTCCCCCCTAGGATCGCCTCCCATCCTCCCTGCGCCTTTCCCCCCTAGGATCGCCTCCCATCCTCCCTGCGCCTTTCCCCCTAGGATCGCCTCCCATCCTCCCTGCGCCTTTCCCCCTAGGATCGCCTCCCATCCTCCCTGCGCCTTTCCCCCTAGGATCGCCTCCCATCCTCCCTGCGCCTTTTCCCCCTAGGATCGCCTCCCATCATCCCTGCGCCTTTTCCCCTAGGATCGCCTCCCATCCCTGCGCCTTTTCCCCCTAGGATCGCCTCCCATCCTCCCTGCGCCTTTTCCCCCTAGGATCGCCTCCCATCCTCCCTGCGCCTTTCCCCCCTAGGATCGCCTCCCATCCTCCCTGCGCCTTTCCCCCCTAGGATCGCCTCCCATCCTCCCTGTGCCTTTTCCCCCTAGGATCGCCTCCCATCCTCCCTGCGCCTTTTCCCCCTAGGATCGCCTCCCATCCTCCCTGCGCCTTTTCCCCCTAGGATCGCCTCCCATCCTCCCTGCGCCTTTTCCCCCTAGGATCGCCTCCCATCCTCCCTGCGCCTTTTCCCCCTAGGATCGCCTCCCATCCTCCCTGCGCCTTTTCCCCCTAGGATCGCCTCCCATCCTCCCTGCGCCTTTTCCCCCTAGGATCGCCTCCCATCCTCCCTGCGCCTTTTCCCCCTAGGATCGCCTCCCATCCTCCCTGCGCCTTTTCCCCCTAGGATCGCCTCCCATCCTCCCTGCGCCTTTTCCCCCTAGGATCGCCTCCCATCCTCCCTGCGCCTTTTCCCCCTAGGATCGCCTCCCATCCTCCCTGCGCCTTTTCCCCCTAGGATCGCCTCCCATCCTCCCTGCGCCTTTTCCCCCTAGGATCGCCTCCCATCCTCCCTGCGCCTTTTCCCCCTAGGATCGCCTCCCATCCTCCCTGTGCCTTTTCCCCCTAGGATCGCCTCCCATCCTCCCTGCGCCTTTTCCCCCTAGGATCGCCTCCCATCCTCCCTGCGCCTTTTCCCCCTAGGATCGCCTCCCATCCTCCCTGCGCCTTTTCCCCCTAGGATCGCCTCCCATCCTCCCTGCGCCTTTTCCCCCTAGGATCGCCTCCCATCCTCCCTGCGCCTTTTCCCCCTAGGATCGACTCCCATCCTCCCTGCGCCTTTTCCCCCTAGGATCGACTCCCATCCTCCCTGCGCCTTTTCCCCCTAGGATCGACTCCCATCCTCCCTGCGCCTTTTCCCCCTAGGATCGACTCCCATCCTCCCTGCGCCTTTTCCCCCTAGGATCGACTCCCATCCTCCCTGCGCCTTTTCCCCCTAGGATCGCCTCCCATCCTCCCTGCGCCTTTTCCCCCTAGGATCGCCTCCCATCCTCCCTGCGCCTTTTCCCCCTAGGATCGCCTCCCATCCTCCCTGCGCCTTTTCCCCCTAGGATCGCCTCCCATCCTCCCTGCGCCTTTTCCCCCTAGGATCGCCTCCCATCCTCCCTGCGCCTTTTCCCCCTAGGATCGCCTCCCATCCTCCCTTCCCCCTAGGATCGCCTCCCATCCTCCCTTCCCCCTAGGATCGCCTCCCATCCTCCCTTCCCCCTAGGATCGCCTCCCATCCTCCCTTCCCCCTAGGATCGCCTCCCATCCTCCCTTCCCCCTAGGATCGCCTCCCATCCTCCCTTCCCCCTAGGATCGCCTCCCATCCTCCCTTCCCCCTAGGATCGCCTCCCATCCTCCCTTCCCCCTAGGATCGCCTCCCATCCTCCCTTCCCCCTAGGATCGCCTCCCATCCTCCCTTCCCCCTAGGATCGCCTCCCATCCTCCCTTCCCCCTAGGATCGCCTCCCATCCTCCCTTCCCCCTAGGATCGCCTCCCATCCTCCCTTCCCCCTAGGATCGCCTCCCATCCTCCCTGCGCCTTTTCCCCCTAGGATCGCCTCCCATCCTCCCTGCGCCTTTTCCCCCTAGGATCGCCTCCCATCCTCCCTGCGCCTTTTCCCCCTAGGATCGCCTCCCATCCTCCCTGCGCCTTTTCCCCCTAGGATCGCCTCCCATCCTCCCTGCGCCTTTTCCCCCTAGGATCGCCTCCCATCCTCCCTGCGCCTTTTCCCCCTAGGATTGCCTCCCATCCTCCCTGCGCCTTTTCCCCCTAGGATTGCCTCCCATCCTCCCTGCGCCTTTTCCCCCTAGGATCGCCTCCCATCCTCCCTGCGCCTTTTCCCCCTAGGATCGCCTCCCATCCTCCCTGTGCCTTTTCCCCCTAGGATCGCCTCCCATCCTCCCTGCGCCTTTCCCCCTAGGATCGCCTCCCATCCTCCCTGCGCCTTTCCCCCTAGGATCGCCTCCCATCCTCCCTGCGCCTTTCCCCCTAGGATCGCCTCCCATCCTCCTTTCCCCCTAGGATCGCCTCCCATCCTCCCTTCCCCCTAGGATCGCCTCCCATCCTCCCTGCGCCTTTTCCCCCTAGGATCGCCTCCCATCCTCCCTGCGCCTTTTCCCCCTAGGATCGCCTCCCATCCTCCCTGCGCCTTTCCCCCTAGGATCGCCTCCCATCCTCCCTTCCCCCTAGGATCGCCTCCCATCCTCCCTGTGCCTTTCCCCCTAGGATCGCCTCCCATCCTCCCTGCGCCTTTCCCCCTAGGATCGCCTCCCATCCTCCCTTCCCCCTAGGATCGCCTCCCATCCTCCCTTCCCCCTAGGATTGCCTCCCATCCCTGCGCCTTAGGTCTGGAGACGATTTGATCCTTTTTTTGGCCGCACTTTTCTCTCTTTTTACCATTAGAATTGCCATTTTCTGCTTATTTTCTGCTTGTTTCAGGAAACATGAAAGATTCATTTGTGAATAAATATGTGGGATAAATGTGTGATGTGACTGTGGCGCTGGAGCCGCTGTGCGGTGAGGCCGCGCTGTGATCGGTGGCGTCATTGTGTGCGGTACAGTCACACACACAGGAAATGTGGCTTTTGCCTGAGGATTTGGGCCGTGTAACATACTGCGTGCCGCTCCATTTTCCATGCAGATTTCTGCAGCAGATTTTCTCTTCTCTTTTTTTCTTATTTCAGTGTGAAAATCCTTGCAGATCTGCAGTGAAATGTGCAGGTTCCACGTGCGGATTCAGCGTGGATTTTCTGCTGACTTTTCCCTGTGTGTGGACCTGGCCATTCTGATCTGTAGTCCTGTGTCTTAAGGTTCCTAATAGAACAGGGGTGCACAACTTTTGTCTGGTTCGAGGGCCGCATTGTTAGATCATACTGATCCCAATGGCCACACTAAAACTTAGAGGCCCAGAAAGGCTGCCAGAGCTGTCCGGGGGCTGCAGAGCGGATTCTGTGGGTTGTGCCCCCTTGCCACTCATGTATAATGACGTCTGCTCCTTTGCTTCTTTCTGACATCCACATTTCATGTTTGTCTATTTCCCGTATTCTGGGTGATTGTGGACGGGAGTGTTCCCGGTGTCACTGGTAATGTGGGATCCCTGTATGGACCTGGTGTAACTGGTTGGGAGCCTTTTGGGGTCGTTATAGGGCGCCTGCTGCTGCTTTAATTTTGTTTGAGGTCACGGAGAGGCTGTGGCTTCTTTTTGGGCACTGGCGGCTGTTTTGGTCGCCCTGCGGCGGTTCCTGTCGCTGCCTTTCTGTTTTCAGGTAGTATCTCCTGCCTCATAAAGGCCCGCGCCACAGCTTATTACAGGAGCGGCCGTCAGCTCATCCGGGAGGACAGCTGTTCGTGTAGTAATTGCAGGGTGGGGATCATTTCCACCCTTGGGCCTTGGTGTCCGCACCTCTTAGAAATGATCTCACCTGTTACGGCCCCTTCAGTCCATGACTATGTAAGGCGGGAGCTCAGATGTAATGGGGGACTTTTACTCTGGTGCCCACGGTTCATACCGCAGACGAGACTTGGTGCTGCATTGTGCGGGTCCAGTGTATGGCAGCGTGTCTTGTGCAGGGTCCGTGCGGTTTCCTTTCTTTGTCTTCTGGCATTGTACCGCCATCATAGGGCTGCAGACACCGGACTGATGAGGACCGTGTTCTGCAGCTGCCGTAAGACGACCGTGCGGATCGTGACAGAGCCGTGATTGTTGGGACTTGTTTCCCCGATGTTTCCAAGAGCAAATTGTTCCATTTGCTTCCTAACGGCGGAGTCCGATGATGTCACATGACATTCCTGTGGATGAACTCATCGGCACGGAGCGGTGGTAGAGGGGCGACCTCCCTCATACTGGGGTGTAATATGTCCTGTGCCCCTTCAGGACCAGACGGCAGACCCCAGCCTCACATAGGAGCTCACTATATAATGCGGACATGTAGTGGAGTCCACAATTACAGGATTGTTACTGTGCGGCGGTGAGCACAGCCGCATGTGAAATGCTCTGCAACATCACGGCGAGGTGAAGGATGGCAGATCTGAGTAAGGAGTTCAGCTCCGGAGGATATCCAATTATGTAAGGAAACGCTGCTCTGCAGTAAGTTGCAGAACTCTTATTAAAGCCTGAACACCGGCCCTTTAAATAATGTGTGTGAACTCTTAGCAGGTTGTTATGTGTGATTACTTTGTAGAGATCTGATGTGCCAGTCATAATAAAATCAAGCAGAAACGCCATATGCAAATCAGCATAGAAGTGCACTGGGGGCGTGTCATTGCATATTTATTTATTTTAATCCCTTATATAGCGCCATTAATTCCACAGCTCTTTACAGACATTATGGGCACTGTCCCCATTGGAGGAAACCCCCCCCGCAAACACGGAAAAAGCCATCCTAGTGCATCCGCCCCAATGCACTGTCAGCCTGATTTTGCATACGGCTTCTCCGCTACAGAGACGTGTTCATTTTTATTGGGGTACACGCACATGCCTATACAACGCTGTCTCCATATGTAAAACCGCACTGACTGCGACCGGGTCTCTGCAAAAATCCTTCTTGTTTTCTAATCTCTGCTGTGAGTGCACAGAATTGCCCGGGCATGGCCTCCAGAAGGAGCCGCTTACGTAGACGTCCCGGCCTCGCTCGTCCTTGTCTCTCATCACAAGGCGTGGACAGGAGACGAGGCGTTCACAACCTGCGTCCTACAGCCTCCATAACCTTCCCGGCTCGTCCCTGCGCCTCAATGCTGCATTGTTAGAGCGGCAGGCACAATGCTTCAGTGTGACGTCCCCTGGCAGCGCCCCAAAATCCGCTCCAACGCCGAGTTATGTAACTCCTCCATCCGACATCAGCTATTGTGACGTCCCACCAATAGTGAGGCCCCCCATGTCAGTCACCATGTACAGATGAGCGCAGGGGAACATTTAGCCAGGGTGGGCCTGGGGTCCGGGGTCCCCTGTGTGCGGCCCTCTAAAGGTTTAATATGACTAATGTCTTCTCATCGCTCTCCTGTATACGGTGCCTGGTCATGTGAAGGTTTATTATGGCCGCTCAGCTGAAAAAGTAATCATTAACCCAGGAGAGCAGCGTTACCCGTGTGTGTGTCTGTGTGAGTGTACACGTGTGGCAGTGACCCCTGCGTGTGTACAGTGGTGCAGTACTCGGCAGCGTTACTGTGTGTCAGTGCAGTGAGTGACACCCTCAGCTGCAGAGCCTGTAGGTGACCCGTGGCCTCCTTGCTGTCAGTGGCGTGTATGGAGGTGACTTTCCACACTTCTATTTCGGTCAGGCGGAGGACGGGCACATGTGCCTGTAGTGTCTCGGCTCCGCATCCCATCTGCTCCGTCAGCACATGAACCCGCTGGGCCCCCCCTCTCTCTCGCTGGGCTCCGCTCTCGCTGGGCCCCCCCCTCGCTCTCGCTGGGCCCCCCCCCCTCTCTCTCGCTGGGCCCCCCCCCTCTCTCTCGCTGGGCCTTCGCTCGCTCGGCCTCCCCTCTCTCGCTCGCTCGGCCTCCCCTCTCTCGCTCGCTCGGCCTCCCCTCTCTCGCTCGCTCGGCCTCCCCTCTCTCGCTCGCTCGGCCTCCCCTCGCGCGCTCGCTCGGCCTCCCCTCGCGCGCTCGCTCGGCCTCCCCTCGCGCGCTCGCTCGGCCTCTTATTTGTCACTTTCTCCAGATTGTGCTTCTGACAAATGATCGCTGCACGAGGCATGAATATTTTATCATGCGCAGGTGGAGGGAGCTTTGTTTCTCACTCTCACTTGGATGTCTTACGCTCTGTCTCCTCCTCGTCCCTCCACGAGCCCCAACGTCCTCTTTAATTCCGGAAATGTGGTGCTCGGCCGCACAGAGCTCCTGATCTCTGCCGCCATTGTGGATTAGTGCCGATACTCAGCACCACACTGGGCAGCGGACCGTCCCATCTGCAGAGCTGGAGAAGTCTCCATGAGTTCTGGTTGTACAGTGAGTGTATGGAACTACAAGTCCCATCATCCCTCTGTCCATGTCCCCATCTTCAGGGTTTGATGTGCAGAGGTCAGTTACTCAGCCTTGGCCCCCGCTTCATGGATACTCTGGGGAAAGCTCCCGAGCTGCACGATAACCGCGTCCATTATCCCAATGATGGCCATGAGAGCGCCATTATGGCCCCCGCCAGCCTTCACTATATCCTCGTTCAGGTAGTGTTGGATGACGCGGGATTTCAGATCATTATTGGATGCGTTTGTGATGGGAACGTTGTGATAACATTTGGGGGATGGACGCCTGTGACATTGCAGGATCAGTAATTAGCCGCTCATTACTTGTGTGGTTAATGATTATAGTCATTGTCCTGCCATGAGATGAGCACTGGAAGTCTGCACTGACCACACAAGCTGCGATGCTCTGCAGCCGATGTTCTGTCCTGGGGATGACGCATGAGGTCTGTAAAGTCCTGAGCTCAGATAGTCGGCAGAGGTTTATTCCCATCTCCATCCTCTCGTCACCCTGAGCTCTCCTGTAATAACGTATAATAGTTCTGTGACGTCGACGCGCTCCGCTGTGTGATGGCAGGTCCTCCATGGGGGCCGAGCGCAGCATCCTGTCCGGTGCCCCTGGCCCACCCGACACACATCTTGTCCGGAGCTCTGACATCTTCTGCTGTTTGAATAGAATAATGAGAAAACTTTGATCTTGTCTCCTAGAAATAAGATGATAAATATCGGACCCCCAAATAATGTGACTGAGACCACTGCAAAAGCCAATCACATTCCTGATCTCGTTAATAGTCTATAGGCTGTGATCTGATTGGTTCCTGTGGAATCTTGCTGACAACGTATTTAACCCCCGGTAGTCCTGGAATCTGAGGATGGTAGAGGAGAGCTGCGTACGTCTGGATGTGATATACCAGTGTGCCTGCTAGCCTGCTAGTATCCACTCTCGCCCCCCCCCCCCCCGACTCTCGTCCCAGGTGTCCCCCCTTCTTATTGTCGGGGCTCTCGTCGCCCTCCCCTCGGCTCTCGTCGCCCTCCCCTCGGCTCTTGTCGCCCCCCCCCCCCCATCTTGTCAGTAGAGAACCTGCAGTGACCGAAGCTGTGAGACAGGAAACCTATTAATTCTCAGTCAATAATTCTCCTGGTAACCGGCCGTTCTGGTTATATATACACAGGCGGAAAGATCCAGAGGTGGCCGCGTCTGTGCAGCACGTGCCCTGCCCTCCAGTACGGTCGTACTCTGGTAGCGCTGGTATTAATGGTGCTGCCGCTGACACCTTGTGTAATTAGTGGATGAGGGAACCGGTCCATCCAGGTCTGAACATTTGGCGTTAATACTTTCTGGATGTTTATGGTCTTGTTGTTCTCTCCTTCCCCTGTGACGTAACGTCTGTATGTTTTGGTACCAGTTGTTCTCACTCGCAGTTCGTGTCCTTCATCTACATTTGTGGGGCCCAACCCGTCATACTGACCTGGGAGATCCTGGTGCCCTGGTATCTACATTCCCGGGTCTCCTCTTATCGTTGGGATTCCTCAGGGTTCTGTCATAGGCCCCCTCCTCTTATTGTCGGGGCTCCTCAGGGCTCAGTCCCAGGTGTCCCCCCTTCTTATTGTCGGGGCTCCTCAGGGCTCAGTCCCAGGTGTCCCCCTTCTTATTGTCGGGGCTCCTCAGGGCTCAGTCCCAGGTGTCCCCCTTCTTATTGTCGGGGCTCCTCAGGGCTCAGTCCCAGGTCCCCTCCTCTTATTGTCGGGGCGCCTCAGGGCTCAGTCCCAGGTCCCCTCCTCTTATTGTCGGGGCTCCTCAGGGCTCAGTCCCAGGTCCTCTCCTCTTACTGTCGGGGCTCCTCAGGGCTCAGTCCCAGGTCCCCTCCTCTTATTGTCAGGGTTCAGTCCCAGGTGTCCCCCTTCTTATTGTCGGGGCACCTCAGGGTTCAGTCCCAGGTGTCCCCTCCTCTTATTGTCGGGGCACTTCAGGGCTCAGTCCCAGGTTTCCCCTCCTCTTATTGTCGGGGCTCCTCAGGGCTCAGTCCCAGGTCCTCTCCTCTTTGTCGGGGCTCCTCAGGGCCCAGTCCCAGGTCCTCTCCTCTTTATTGTCAGGGCTCAGTCCCAGGTCCTCTCCTCTTTATTGTCGGGGCTCCTCAGGGCTCAGTCCCAGGTGTCCCCTCTTCTTATTGTCGGGGCTCCTCAGGGCTCAGTCCCAGGTCCTCTCCTCTTTATTGTCGGGGCTCCTCAGGGCTCAGTCCCAGGTCCTCTCCTCTTTATTGTCGGGGCTACTCAGGGCTCAGTCCCAGGTGTCCCCCTTCTTATTGTCGGGGCTCCTTAGGGCTCAGTCCCAGGTGTCCCCCTTCTTATTGTCGGGGCTCCTCAGGGCTCAGTCCCAGGTGTCCCCCTTCTTATTGTCGGGGCTCCTCAGGGCTCAGTCCCAGGTGTCCCCCTTCTTATTGTTGGGGCACCTCAGGGCTCAGTCCCAGGTCCCCTCCTCTTATTGTCGGGGCTCCTCAGGGCTCAGTCCCAGGTGTCCCCTCCTCTTTATTGTCGGGGCTCCTCAGGGCTCAGTCCCAGGTCCTCTCCTCTTTATTGTCGGGGCTCCTCAGGGCTCAGTCCCAGGTCCTCTCCTCTTTATTGTCGGGGCTCCTCAGGGCTCAGTCCCAGGTCCTTTCCTCTTTATTGTCGGGGCTCCTCAGGGCTCAGTCCCAGGTCCTCTCCTCTTTATTGTCGGGGCTCCTCAGGGCTCAGTCCCAGGTCCTCTCCTCTTTATTGTCGGGGCTCTTCAGGGCTCAGTCCCAGGTCCTCTCCTCTTTATTGTCGGGGCTCCTCAGGGCTCAGTCCCAGGTCCTCTCCTCTTTGTCGGGGCTCCTCAGGGCTCAGTCCCAGGTCCTCTCCTCTTTATTGTCGGGGCTCCTCAGGGCTCAGTCCCAGGTCCTCTCCTCTTTATTGTCGGGGCTCCTCAGGGCTCAGTCCCAGGTCCTCTCCTCTTTATTGTCGGGGCTCCTCAGGGCTCAGTCCCAGGTCCTCTCCTCTTTATTGTCGGGGCTCCTCAGGGCTCAGTCCCAGGTGTCCCCTCTAATTACGGTCTGTATCACGGATGAACCCCCACAGTAAGAGGAAGAGCAGAGGAAGAGGAGCCAGCAGATAGAGAAGGAGCGGCCAGAGAGATAGGAGGAGAACCAGGAGAGAACAGTGTGATCCACAGTGTCAGATGCTGCAGAGATCCAGGAGATCAGCAGGGACCATTAGATTTAGCTGTTAGTAGATCATTAAAGACTTTGAGTGCAGTTTCAATGGAGTGTAAGGAGCAGAAACCAGATTGTAAAGGGTCCATAAGAGATGAAGATCATTATCTGAGAGATGGTGCATTAGACAGAGTGGACCCTGCATTTCAGGAGTTAAAGAAGTTGTCCAGTACTTTTTTTTGTAAATTACCCAATGTATTCAGCATGAGGGCATAAGTATATCTGTAAATACCTTGTGTTGCTGATAGCGCCGCTCACAGGCATCACGTGACCGCGCGCTGACGTCACGACTAGTGAGGCGTGGCTCAGCGCTGGGGTCCTTTCAGTGGCTGCTGGGTTGTGGGGGGTTTATTCCCCTGCGTCACACCCGGCATCCACCACGCACTTTCCCAATGAATGGGGAGAGGCATAGCGCGCGGTGGATGCCGGGTGTGACGTGAGGGGTAACCCCACCCACAACCCAGCATCCACTGGTGCAACGCGGAAGAGGGACCCTCGGCTGCAGCCTGGACTTGTCATGACGTCAGCGGATGTCATCGCCGGCTGCAGCGGGGGGGGGGGGTCACATGATGCCTGTGAGCGGCCAGCGATAGCGCTACCCACAGGCAGTATCTGCAACACAAGGTAATTACAGATATGTATGCCCACATGCTGAATACATTGGGCAACCTAAAGTACCGGACAACCCCTTTAAGAGATGAGGGAAGATTAGAGACAGCAGCACAGTTCTGGTCCAGGAGTATGATCGCGCGTGACAAAGGGACTGATACCGGAAGAAAGAGGTTATAGTTAGTTGGTGACAGTCAGGGGGGGGGGGGGGCAGAGGTGAGAGGGAATAGGGTCACCGTTGTAGGGTGAGGAGCCAGGTAACCACCTCTTCTGTGACCAGTGAACTTCAGGTGCAGGAAGGAAGAGGAGCCGCGATATTGGGGTACCATTTCCTGCCGGATGTTGCGAATATTTTTTTTTTTTTTTTTTTTAATTCTGAAATATTGTTGCGGTTCGTCATCGTTGATATCTGTGCCGTCAGTTTATACTGCGGCGGGAGGGTAAAGTGTCAGAGGTTCTGGATTGTTGGCTAGTAGGTGATGAGCGGGAGGGTAAAGTGTCAGAGGTTCTGGATTGTTGGCTAGTAGGTGATGAGCGGGAGGGTAAAGTGTCAGAGGTTCTGGATTGTTGGCTAGTAGGTGATGAGCGGGAGGGTAAAGTGTCAGAGGTTCTGGATTGTTGGCTAGTAGGTGATGAGCGGATGGTAAAGTGTCAGAGGTTCTGGATTGTTGGCTTACCGTAGGTGATGAGCGGGAGGGTAAAGTGTCAGAGGTTCTGGATTGTTGGCTTACAGTAGGTGATGAGCGGGAGGGTAAAGTGTCAGAGGTTCTGGATTGTTGGCTAGTAGGTGATGAGCGGGAGGGTAAAGTGTCAGAGGTTCTGGATTGTTGGCTAGTAGGTGATGAGCGGGAGGGTAAAGTGTCAGAGGTTCTGGATTGTTGGCTAGTAGGTGATGAGCGGGATGGTAAAGTGTCAGAGGTTCTGGATTGTTGGCTAGTAGGTGATGAGCGGATGGTAAAGTGTCAGAGGTTCTGGATTGTTGGCTTACCGTAGGTGATGAGCGGGAGGGTAAAGTGTCAGAGGTTCTGGATTGTTGGCTTACAGTAGGTGATGAGCGGGAGGGTAAAGTGTCAGAGGTTCTGGATTGTTGGCTAGTAGGTGATGAGCGGGAGGGTAAAGTGTCAGAGGTTCTGGATTGTTGGCTAGTAGGTGATGAGCGGGAGGGTAAAGTGTCAGAGGTTCTGGATTGTTGGCTAGTAGATGATGAGCGGATGGTAAAGTGTCAGGTTCTGGATTGTTGGCTAATAGGTGATGAGCGGATGGTAAAGCGTCTGAGGTTCTGGATTGTTGGCTAGTAGGTGATGAGCGGGTTGGTAAAGTGTCAGAGGTTCTGGATTGTTGGCTAGTAGGTGATGAGCGGATGGTAAAGTGTCTGAGGTTCTGGATTGTTGGCTAGTAGGTGATGAGCGGGATGGTAAAGTGTCAGAGGTTCTGGATTGTTGGCTTACCGTAGGTGATGAGCGGGAGGGTAAAGTGTCAGAGGTTCTGGATTGTTGGCTTACAGTAGGTGATGAGCGGGAGGGTAAAGTGTCAGAGGTTCTGGATTGTTGGCTAGTAGGTGATGAGCGGGAGGGTAAAGTGTCAGAGGTTCTGGATTGTTGGCTAGTAGGTGATGAGCGGGAGGGTAAAGTGTCAGAGGTTCTGGATTGTTGGCTTACAGTAGGTGATGAGCGGGAGGGTAAAGTGTCAGAGGTTCTGGATTGTTGGCTAGTAGATGATGAGCGGATGGTAAAGTGTCAGGTTCTGGATTGTTGGCTAGTAGGTGATGAGCGGATGGTAAAGTGTCTGAGGTTCTGGATTGTTGGCTAGTAGGTGATGAGCGGGATGGTAAAGTGTCAGAGGTTCTGGATTGTTGGCTAGTAGGTGATGAGCGGATGGTAAAGTGTCTGAGGTTCTGGATTGTTGGCTAGTAGGTGATGAGCGGGAGGGTAAAGTGTCAGGTTCTGGATTGTTGGCTAGTAGGTGAGCGGATGGTAAAGTGTCAGAGGTTCTGGATTGTTGGCTAGTAGGTGATGAGCGGGAGGGTAAAGTGTCAGAGGTTCTGGATTGTTGGCTTACAGTAGGTGATGAGCGGGAGGGTAAAGTGTCAGAGGTTCTGGATTGTTGGCTAGTAGATGATGAGCGGATGGTAAAGTGTCAGGTTCTGGATTGTTGGCTAGTAGGTGATGAGCGGATGGTAAAGCGTCTGAGGTTCTGGATTGTTGGCTAGTAGGTGATGAGCGGATGGTAAAGTGTCAGAGGTTCTGGATTGTTGGCTAGTAGGTGATGAGCGGATGGTAAAGTGTCTGAGGTTCTGGATTGTTGGCTAGTAGGTGATGAGCGGGATGGTAAAGTGTCAGAGGTTCTGGATTGTTGGCTAGTAGGTGATGAGCGGGAGGGTAAAGTGTCTGAGGTTCTGGATTGTTGGCTAGTAGGTGATGAGCGGATGGTAAAGTGTCTGAGGTTCTGGATTGTTGGCTAGTAGGTGATGAGCGGATGGTAAAGTGTCTGAGGTTCTGGATTGTTGGCTAGTAGGTGATGAGCGGGAGGGTAAAGTGTCAGGTTCTGGATTGTTGGCTAGTAGGTGAGCGGATGGTAAAGTGTCTGAGGTTCTGGATTGTTGGCTAGTAGGTGATGAGCGGGAGGGTAAAGTGTCTGAGGTTCTGGATTGTTGGCTAGTAGGTGATGAGCGGGAGGGTAAAGTGTCAGAGGTTCTGGATTGTTGGCTAGTAGGTGATGAGCGGGAGGGTAAAGTGTCAGAGGTTCTGGATTGTTGGCTAGTAGGTGATGAGCGGGAGGGTAAAGTGTCAGAGGTTCTGGATTGTTGGCTAGTAGATGATGAGCGGATGGTAAAGTGTCAGGTTCTGGATTGTTGGCTAGTAGGTGATGAGCGGATGGTAAAGTGTCAGAGGTTCTGGATTGTTGGCTAGTAGGTGATGAGCGGATGGTAAAGTGTCTGAGGTTCTGGATTGTTGGCTAGTAGGTGATGAGCGGGATGGTAAAGTGTCAGAGGTTCTGGATTGTTGGCTAGTAGATGATGAGCGGATGGTAAAGTGTCAGGTTCTGGATTGTTGGCTAATAGGTGATGAGCGGATGGTAAAGCGTCTGAGGTTCTGGATTGTTGGCTAGTAGGTGATGAGCGGGTTGGTAAAGTGTCAGAGGTTCTGGATTGTTGGCTAGTAGGTGATGAGCGGATGGTAAAGTGTCTGAGGTTCTGGATTGTTGGCTAGTAGGTGATGAGCGGGATGGTAAAGTGTCAGAGGTTCTGGATTGTTGGCTTACCGTAGGTGATGAGCGGGAGGGTAAAGTGTCAGAGGTTCTGGATTGTTGGCTTACAGTAGGTGATGAGCGGGAGGGTAAAGTGTCAGAGGTTCTGGATTGTTGGCTAGTAGGTGATGAGCGGGAGGGTAAAGTGTCAGAGGTTCTGGATTGTTGGCTAGTAGGTGATGAGCGGGAGGGTAAAGTGTCAGAGGTTCTGGATTGTTGGCTTACAGTAGGTGATGAGCGGGAGGGTAAAGTGTCAGAGGTTCTGGATTGTTGGCTAGTAGATGATGAGCGGATGGTAAAGTGTCAGGTTCTGGATTGTTGGCTAGTAGGTGATGAGCGGATGGTAAAGTGTCTGAGGTTCTGGATTGTTGGCTAGTAGGTGATGAGCGGGATGGTAAAGTGTCAGAGGTTCTGGATTGTTGGCTAGTAGGTGATGAGCGGATGGTAAAGTGTCTGAGGTTCTGGATTGTTGGCTAGTAGGTGATGAGCGGGAGGGTAAAGTGTCAGGTTCTGGATTGTTGGCTAGTAGGTGAGCGGATGGTAAAGTGTCAGAGGTTCTGGATTGTTGGCTAGTAGGTGATGAGCGGGAGGGTAAAGTGTCAGGTTCTGGATTGTTGGCTAGTAGATGATGAGCGGATGGTAAAGTGTCAGGTTCTGGATTGTTGGCTAGTAGGTGATGAGCGGATGGTAAAGCGTCTGAGGTTCTGGATTGTTGGCTAGTAGGTGATGAGCGGATGGTAAAGTGTCAGAGGTTCTGGATTGTTGGCTAGTAGGTGATGAGCGGATGGTAAAGTGTCTGAGGTTCTGGATTGTTGGCTAGTAGGTGATGAGCGGGATGGTAAAGTGTCTGAGGTTCTGGATTGTTGGCTAGTAGGTGATGAGCGGGAGGGTAAAGTGTCTGAGGTTCTGGATTGTTGGCTAGTAGGTGATGAGCGGATGGTAAAGTGTCTGAGGTTCTGGATTGTTGGCTAGTAGGTGAGCGGATGGTAAAGTGTCTGAGGTTCTGGATTGTTGGCTAGTAGGTGATGAGCGGGAGGGTAAAGTGTCTGAGGTTCTGGATTGTTGGCTAGTAGGTGATGAGCGGGAGGGTAAAGTGTCAGAGGTTCTGGATTGTTGGCTAGTAGGTGATGAGCGGGAGGGTAAAGTGTCAGAGGTTCTGGATTGTTGGCTAGTAGGTGATGAGCGGGAGGGTAAAGTGTCAGAGGTTCTGGATTGTTGGCTAGTAGATGATGAGCGGATGGTAAAGTGTCAGGTTCTGGATTGTTGGCTAGTAGGTGATGAGCGGATGGTAAAGTGTCAGAGGTTCTGGATTGTTGGCTAGTAGGTGATGAGCGGATGGTAAAGTGTCTGAGGTTCTGGATTGTTGGCTAGTAGGTGATGAGCGGGATGGTAAAGTGTCAGAGGTTCTGGATTGTTGGCTAGTAGGTGATGAGCGGATGGTAAAGTGTCTGAGGTTCTGGATTGTTGGCTAGTAGGTGATGAGCGGGAGGGTAAAGTGTCAGAGGTTCTGGATTGTTGGCTAGTAGGTGATGAGCGGGAGGGTAAAGTGTCAGAGGTTCTGGATTGTTGGCTAGTAGATGATGAGCGGATGGTAAAGTGTCAGGTTCTGGATTGTTGGCTAGTAGGTGATGAGCGGATGGTAAAGTGTCAGAGGTTCTGGATTGTTGGCTAGTAGGTGATGAGCGGATGGTAAAGTGTCAGAGGTTCTGGATTGTTGGCTAGTAGGTGATGAGCGGATGGTAAAGTGTCTGAGGTTCTGGATTGTTGGCTAGTAGGTGAGCGGATGGTAAAGTGTCTGAGGTTCTGGATTGTTGGCTAGTAGGTGATGAGCGGGATGGTAAAGTGTCAGAGGTTCTGGATTGTTGGCTAGTAGGTGATGAGCGGATGGTAAAGTGTCTGAGGTTCTGGATTGTTGGCTAGTAGGTGATGAGCGGATGGTAAAGTGTCTGAGGTTCTGGATTGTTGGCTAGTAGGTGATGAGCGGGAGGGTAAAGTGTCTGAGGTTCTGGATTGTTGGCTAGTAGGTGATGAGCGGATGGTAAAGTGTCTGAGGTTCTGGATTGTTGGCTAGTAGGTGAGCGGATGGTAAAGTGTCTGAGGTTCTGGATTGTTGGCTAGTAGGTGATGAGCGGGAGGGTAAAGTGTCAGAGGTTCTGGATTGTTGGCTAGTAGGTGATGAGCGGGAGGGTAAAGTGTCAGAGGTTCTGGATTGTTGGCTAGTAGGTGATGAGCGGGAGGGTAAAGTGTCAGAGGTTCTGGATTGTTGGCTAGTAGATGATGAGCGGATGGTAAAGTGTCAGGTTCTGGATTGTTGGCTAGTAGGTGATGAGCGGATGGTAAAGCGTCTGAGGTTCTGGATTGTTGGCTAGTAGGTGATGAGCGGGATGGTAAAGTGTCAGAGGTTCTGGATTGTTGGCTAGTAGGTGATGAGCGGATGGTAAAGTGTCTGAGGTTCTGGATTGTTGGCTAGTAGGTGATGAGCGGGATGGTAAAGTGTCAGAGGTTCTGGATTGTTGGCTAGTAGGTGATGAGCGGATGGTAAAGTGTCTGAGGTTCTGGATTGTTGGCTAGTAGGTGATGAGCGGGATGGTAAAGTGTCAGAGGTTCTGGATTGTTGGCTAGTAGGTGATGAGCGGGAGGGTAAAGTGTCAGGTTCTGGATTGTTGGCTAGTAGGTGAGCGGATGGTAAAGTGTCTGAGGTTCTGGATTGTTGGCTAGTAGGTGATGAGCGGGAGGGTAAAGTGTCAGAGGTTCTGGATTGTTGGCTAGTAGGTGATGAGCGGGAGGGTATAGTGTCAGAGGTTCTGGATTGTTGGCTAGTAGGTGATGAGCGGGAGGGTAAAGTGTCAGAGGTTCTGGATTGTTGGCTAGTAGGTGATGAGCGGGAGGGTAAAGTGTCAGAGGTTCTGGATTGTTGGCTAGTAGGTGATGAGCGGGAGGGTAAAGTGTCAGAGGTTCTGGATTGTTGGCTAGTAGGTGATGAGCCGGGAGCTACTTGTTTGGAGGCGAGAATGGATGACAGTGGTAGTACAAAACGTTCACTCCCATTCTGCGCCCAAGTATGTGACGTGTATATTTGGGGTGGCCTCTGATGCTTAGTGCTGTCTACAGGGAGCGCATACATTTCAGAATGATCCTGTGTTCTATCTAAGTAGGCGGCACTAGGACCACGTGAGTAGTGGGGAGGAAGAACACTTCCAAGACCACTCCTCTACTGCCATCTAGTGGATTGTTCCTGTATTAATCTGTGTTTTGTTCACATTAATGGAAAGTGGGTTCCAAAAATTGCACCGTTCCAGCGTTTGCACACTGGTGGCGCTGTAGTGTTGTCAGTGGTGTCAGCAGTACTGCCCTCACTATACGTTCATTGGTCAGTCGCTCACCCCAAGACCAGGATGGTTAATTTTAGGATGATCTCAAATTTGCTGGGAAAATCTCACTTGTCTTTTACCTTGTGGAGACTTTTTATCATTTCTTGTACAGGACTGCTGGATTGTTACAGACAGGAGCGCGGTTCAGTATCCAGGTGTTATCATTTTCTTACCCTTTTAAAAATCGAACACAAACCCCAATCTTTACAAAAAAAATGTCTTGTGCCCATAATGCATTGCAGCTACTAATTTGCATATTGGTGAAAACTGACTTTTGCCGCCTGCGGTTTCTGAGATATTATATATTTATTTATTTTGCTTGGATTCGGTTGAATATCAAGTAGTTTTTCTTTTCACCATGTTATTATTTATTATTATAGCATATATTATTATAATTTTTTATTTTTTTTTTACTATTTTCTGCCTCCAGGTCGCTCTCCTGGGAATGGAAATCTTATCGGCTTTAGTCACACGTCTGCAGGATCGCTTCAGAGGACAGATAGGAACAGGTAGCCTGGAATATAATCTGTATAACATAAGCATCACCTGTACGTTATAATGGGACATAACCTAATGCCAGGTGGAGGGGCCCGATGGGTCAGCGAGGATGGACGGGGGGGCACGAAGGGTTGGCGAGGACGTCTGGAGGGGAAGAGCGGGGGGGGGGCACGACTGGTCGGGGCGAGGGGCTCGATGAGTCGAGGGGGGTCACGGCGGGAGGGGGGGTACGACTGGTCAGTTAATTTAAGAAAAAAAAAATGAACCCTCGGCCCCCCCAATTGTCCCCGACCTTGAATTCCCTGCGTTCACTCTATAATCACTCCTGTCAGCAGTCGGGCTGGCATCCTGATGTCCGTGGCCCCTCGGTCTGGGCAGCGGCGGCGGCACCTGTGAATTACCAGTGATGAGTCTTCACTTTCCTCTCACTTTTCTTGTCTCTCCTAGTTCTGCCGAGTTTGATCGATCGCTTGGGGGATGCGAAAGACTCAGTACGAGATCAAGATCAGACATTACTTGTAAAGATAATGGAGCAGTCAACCAGCCCGCAGGTGAGTGTCCCCCGGAGTGGTGCTCATCGTCCATCACTGCTGTCACATTACAGGCACCTTGTCTACATGTTCTCAAACTCTGCAACAGACATTGACTATACAAAGCACTTCAGCGTCGCTGGTGGCTGCCGCATCTCTGGTAGAAGGTCTGCCATGTCCCCCAATGATAATCCGCATGCTGTGCACATGCTGCGGAAATTTCCGCTGCGGATTATCATTGCGCAAAAAAACGCAGCACTACCAATTATTTTGCGGAAGCGCTGCGTTTTCGCCGCCATTGACTTGCATTGGAACGCGCCAATTCCGCAAGACTGCATCTGCATCTGTACTTGCATAATGTGCGGATGGTACCCGGGTGTGGAGCACAGGAGACTCTCCTCCACACCCAGGTGCCATAGAAACTGTAAAAAAAAGAATAGAATAAAAAATAAAGATTATATTTACCTTCTGGCGGCCTGCGCTGCGCTCCTTCTCCTTTGCCGGCAGATCGCGTTGGACTGTAGGACCTGCAATGACGTCACAGTCATGTGACGGTAGGTCCTTCAGTACAGGGCATCGCCATATCCCGGTAGCCAGGAACGAGCGCAGCAGCACACCCCGGGCCATCAGAAGGTAAGTATAGGTTTATTTTTTTTATTTTTAACCATTCTAAAGGTCACACTATATATGCCGGTTGCCGGTTACATGGATTTATATAGTGTGACCAAGTTGTCAAGCACTTTCCAAGTGATGCTAAAATCGCTTGTCAACCCGCATGCGGAAATGCATGTACAATCCGCATGCACATTCCGCATGTACAATCCGCATGCGGTTTTTTTCTGCCAGGGAGATGCAGAAACGCTCTGGAAAATATCCTGAGCATTTCTGCATCGTGGGTACATAGCCTTAACTCTTCATCTCCTGTGTCTCTCCAGTACGTCTGGGATCGGATGCTTGGAGGCTTTAAACACAAGAATTTCCGCACTCGGGAAGGCGTCTGCCTCTGCCTTATAGCAACACTTAACGCGTGAGTATCACACACTCATTCCCTCCTCCCACTGCCACCCTGTACTTGATCTGTATTTTCATTGTTCTTTTCTTTCCACAGATACGGAGCAAACAGCCTGACACTGAGCAAGATTGTACCTCATATATGTAACCTGCTGGGGGACCCGAACAGTCAGGTGAGGCCGCTCTGCCATCTAGAAGCCGGTGCAGGCAATCCTCACCCCTCCGTAGTGCGGACACAGAGAGGAGACCTGCACTTGTGGTGGATACATGTCAGCTGTGCACACTAGAATCCGCCATCAATCCGTGGTGCAGCCCACAGTGGGGCACAGAAGAACATTGCTTGTCACTTTTCCCATCCCCCCCCCCTCCTTCCCCCCCTCCCCCCACTCCCCCTCCCTTCCCCCCTCCCCCCCACTCCCCCTCCCTTCCCCCACTCCCCCCCCCCCCCCTTTCCCTCCCTCCCCCCCCTCCCTTTCCCCCCCCTCCCTTTCCCCCCCTCAAATGGCCGAGTGTATCCAGAGCCGCGGGGTCGTGTTTGTACGCGGCTCCATAATGATAGGAATAAACCCACCATGTGATGATCTGTGGTCAGTGGCTCCCTCCAGTGGTGAGAGGTAGTGTTTGCGCATTGAACTGTGCTTTGTGTGTGAGGGAATGCTGGGAAAAGTCTACAATTCCACGGAAACCCAGCAGGGGTTAAATCCGTTCCGCTTTAGGGTGTTTGCTAGTTTTCTGCAGTTCTCAAGCAGGTTGCATGCATTATACATGTTTACATAGGCCTGCTGATCCCGGCAGCCATATTGAGACCTCTGAACGCTCATGTTTGCCCGTCCTCGGCGTCGTCCATAGATTGTGCTGTATGGATGGCCGTGGTACATCAGGGGGCGGTATTGAGCATGGCGTGGCCCGTGTTTGCTGCAGACCCTCGTCACTATGCGTTATGATCACGGGACTCTCAGTTTCTCTTGACTTCAGTCTGACAGTTTCCATTGTGTCCATGTGAATGAGGCTTTTGTCCGACACTTGCGGGTTCTGCACAGATGACACATTCTCCGCGGTAGCGGGCACAGACATTTCTAGAGCCGTGACCACAGCTCTGTGCCACATCCAGCAGGACCCCTCATCTGCGCCACAGTCTGAACCTGGGGACCCTCAGACACACACAGCATCGTCACTAAAAGTGGGGGCAACAAGAGGCAGAAAACCACATTAACAGAGAGGAGAGAGGAGAGCGCCTGTGTAAGGGTTCTGTCTGCACAGATGAGTAACAGCAGCTGAGATGAGAAGAGAAATTGTGACTTTCTGCATTAGACATCGCAGTGTGGAGCGGCGTCAGGCCGCATGCATGCAGACGCTGCATGGCCGTGTTCACACTCCTGCCTGAATCATTGCTGCGCTTTCCTGTAGGCTGTTCATTATGCTGCGTCTATCGCTCTGTAGCTTTGCATGGCACATTCTTCTCTGAAGCTTTGGGTGCACTACAAAACCTCCTCCACTATACTTTGAGCAATGATTCCTCCTTAGAAAACTTTGCACAGTGCGTCATCCTCTGTAGCTCTGCGCACCCCTGCCGCCTCCTGCTTCGTCTTTTTAGATTTATGCGCTGTACAACGCTTCCTCTTCCCTATTTAGATTTGCACCCTCCACAGCTTTGCTGCACGTTGCCGTCTTTCTGCAGCTTTGTGCCGTTGCCTCCTCCTTCCGCAACTTTGCCCCTCGCCGCCACCTCCTCCTCCTTCCGCAGCTTTGCCCCTCGCCGCCACCGCCTCCTCCTTCCGCAGCTTTGCCCCTCGCCGCCACCGCCTCCGCCTCCTCCTTCCGCAGCTTTGCCCCTTGCCGCCGCAACCACCACCTTCCGCAGCTTTGCCCCTCACCGCCGCCTCCTCCTCTTTCCGCAGCTTTGGCCACCGCCTCCTCCTCCTTCCGCAGCTTCGCCCCCGCCTCCTCCTCCTTCTGCGGCTTTGCACCTCGCCCCCGCCTCCTCCTCCTTCTGCGGCTTTGCACCTCGCCCCCGCTTCCTCCTCCTTCCGCAGGTTTGCCCCCGCCTCCTCCTTCCGCGGCTTTGCACCTCGCCCCCGCCTCCTCCTCCTTCCGCGGCTTTGCACCTCGCCCCCGCCTCCTCCTCCTTCCGCAGCTTTGCCCCCGCCTCCTCCTCCTTCCGCAGCTTTGCCCCCGCCTCCTCCTTCCGCAGCTTTGCCCCCGCCTCCTCCTTCCGCAGCTTTGCCCCCGCCTCCTCCTCCTTCCGCAGCTTTGCCCCCCGTCTCCTCCTCCTTCCGCAGCTTTGCCCCTCGCCCCCGTCTCCTCCTCCCGCGGCTTTGCCCCTCGCCCCCGCCTCCTCCTCCTTCCGCGGCTTTGCCCCTCGCCCCCGCCTCCTCCTCCTTCCGCGGCTTTGCCCCTCGCCCCCGCCTCCTCCTTCTTCCGCGGCTTTGCCCCTCGCCCCCGCCTCCTCCTCCTTCCGCGGCTTTGCCCCTCGCCCCCGCCTCCTCCTCCTTCCGCGGCTTTGCCCCTCGCCCCCGCCTCCTCCTCCTTCCGCGGCTTTGCCCCTCGCCCCCGCCTCCTCCTTCCGCGGCTTTGCCCCTCGTCCCCGCCTCCTCCACCTTCCGCGGCTTTGCCCCTTGCCCCCGCCTCCTCCACCTTCCGCGGCTTTGCCCCTTGCCCCCGCCTCCTCCACCTTCCGCGGCTTTGCCCCTCGCCCCCGCCTCCTCCTCCTTCCGCGGCTTTGCCCCTCGCCCCCGCCTCCTCCTCCTTCCGCGGCTTTACCCCTCGCCCCCGCCTCCTCCTCCTTCCGCGGCTTTGCCCCTCGCCCCCGCCTCCTCCTCCTTCCGCAGCTTTGCCCCCCGCCTCCTCCTCCTTCCGCAGCTTTGCACCTCGCCCCCGCCTCCTCCTCCTCCTTCCGCAGCTTTGCCCCTCGCCCCCGCCTCCTCCTCCTCCTGCAGCTTTGGCCCCCGCCTACTCCTTCCGCAGCTTTGCCCCTCGCCCCCGCCTCCTCCTCCTTCCGCGGCTTTGCCCCTCGCCCCCGCCTCCTCCTCCTTCCGTGGCTTTGCACCTCGTCTCCTCTGCCTCCTTCCGCGCTTTGCCCCTCGCCCCCGCCTCCTCCTCCTTCCGTGGCTTTGCACCTCGTCTCCTCCGCCTCCTTCCGCGGCTTTGCACCTCGCCCCGCCTCCTCCTCCTTCCGCGGCTTTGCCCCTCGCCCCCGCCGCCTCCTCCTTCCGTGGCTTTGCACCTCGCCTCCTCCTCCTTCCGCGGCTTTGCCCCTCGCCCCCGCCTCCTCCTCCTTCCGCGGTTTTGCCCCTCGCCCCCGCCTCCTCCTTCCGCGGCTTTGCACTTCGCCCCCGCCTCCGCCTCCTTCCGTGGCTTTGCACCTCGCCTCCTTCCGTGGCTTTGTACCTCGCCTCCGCCTCCTTCCGCGGCTTTGCCCCTCGCCCCCGCCTCCTCCTCCTTCCGTGGCTTTGCACCTCGCCCCCGCCTCCTCCGTGCAGGTTTTTGCTTCTCTGTATCATGTTGAATCGTAGCTACATTGTATACCTGTGTGCCCATCCTTCTGCTCAGGGTCACTGCCCGTCTTGTAGTAATGGCTGCCTGCTTTTCTTTTCTTTGCAGGTCCGAGATGCTGCAATAAATTGCCTGGTTGAGATCTACAGACACGTAGGGGAACGCGTGCGCGCCGACCTCAGCAAGAAAGGCCTTCCCCAGTCTCGGTGAGTGGTGGCGGTTACTTTATTCTGTGTGTGCGCAGGTGCTGCTGAATGTGATGAGTGCTCAGGGCAGGCACCATTTATCTGCTGCACCTTGTACTTCCTGTGTGAGTTAGGGAGGATTTAATGGATAGGACTGTTCCTCACACTTGGCGTCCAACAAGCTGGTTAGATAATGTTCAATATTCAGAGGTGTGAGGCGCGCCCGTAACGATCAGTCAGAGATGTGGACTTGTAGTAATGATTGCTGATGAGTAGGACACCTGCTGCTTCTGTGAGACAGGGGTGGGGTACAGTGGAGGATGGGTGGTCTGCGGTCACACTAGGGGTGGGGTACAGTGGAGGATGGGTGGTCTGCGGTCACACTAGGGGTGGGGTACAGTGGAGGATGGGTGGCGTGCGGTCACTCTAGGGGTGGGGTACAGTGGAGGATGGGTGGTCTGCGGTCACTCTAGGGGTGGGGTACAGTGGAGGATGGGTGGCGTGCGGTCACTCTAGGGGTGGGGTACAGTGAAGGATGGGTGGCGTGCGGTCACTCTAGGGGTGGGGTACAGTGGAGGATGGGTGGCGTGCGGTCACACTAGGGGTGGGGTACAGTGGAAGATGGGTGGTCTGCGGTCACACTAGGGGTGGGGTACAGTGGAGGATGGGTGGTCTGCGGTCACTCTAGGGGTGGGGTACAGTGGAGGATGGGTGGCGTGCGGTCACTCTAGTGGTGGGGTTCAGTGGAGGATGGGTGGCGTGCGGTCACACTAGGGGTGGGGTACAGTGGAGGATGGGCGGTCTGCGGTCACACTAGGGGTGGGGTACAGTGGAGGATGGGTGGCGTGCGGTCACACTAGGGGTGGGGTACAGTGGAGGATGGGCGGTCTGCGGTCACACTAGGGGTGGGGTTCAGTGGAGGATGGGTGGCGTGCGGTCACTCTAGGGGTGGGGTACAGTGGAGGATGGGTGGTCTGCGGTCACACTAGGGGTGGGGTACAGTGGAGGATGGGTGGTGTGCGGTCACACTAGGGGTGGGGTACAGTGGAGGATGGGTGGTCTGCGGTCACACTAGGGGTGGGGTACTGTGCAGGATGGGTGGCGTGCGGTCACACTAGGGGTGGGGTACAGTGGAGGATGGGTGGTCTGCGGTCACACTAGGGGTGGGGTACTGTGCAGGATGGGTGGCGTGCGGTCACTCTAGGGGTGGGGTACAGTGGAGGATGGGCGGCGTGCGGTCACTCTAGGGGTGGGGTACTGTGGAGGATGGGTGGCGTGCGGTCACACTAGGGGTGGGGTACAGTGGAGGATGGGCGGCGTGCGGTCACTCTAGGGGTGGGGTACTGTGGAGGATGGGTGGGGTACTGTGGAGGATGGGTGGTCTGCGGTCACTCTAGGGGTGGGGTACTGTGGAGGATGGGTGGGGTACTGTGGAGGATGGGTGGTCTGCGGTCACTCTAGGGGTGGGGTACTGTGGAGGATGGGTGGTCTGCGGTCACACTAGGGGTGAGGTACTGTGGAGGATGGGTGGTCTGCGGTCACTCTAGGGGTGGGGTACAGTGGAGGATGGGCGGCGTGCGGTCACACTAGGGGTGGGGTACAGTGGAGGATGGGTGGCGTGCGGTCACACTAGGGGTGGGGTACTGTGGAGGATGGCTGGCCTGCGGTCACACTAGGGGTGGGGTACAGTGGAGGATGGGTGGTCTGCGGTCACACTAGGGGTGGGGTACAGTGGGGGATGGGTGGTCTGCGGTCACACTAGGGGTGGGGTACAGTGGGGGATGGGTGGTCTGCGGTCACACTAGGGGTGGGGTACAGTGGAGGATGGGTGGCGTGCGGTCACACTAGGGGTGGGGTACAGTGGAGGATGGGTGGTCTGCGGTCACACTAGGGGTGGGGTACAGTGGAGGATGGGTGGTCTGCGGTCACACTAGGGGTGAGGTACAGTGGAGGATGGGTGGCGTGCGGTCACACTAGGGGTGGGGTTCAGTGGAGGATGGGTGCTCTGCGGTCACACTAGGGGTGGGGTACAGTGGAGGATGGGTGGCGTGCGGTCACACTAGGGGTGGGGTACAGTGGAGGATGGGTGGTCTGCGGTCACACTAGGGGTGGGGTACAGTGGAGGATGGGTGGTCTGCGGTCACACTAGGGGTGAGGTACAGTGGAGGATGGGTGGCGTGCGGTCACACTAGGGGTGGGGTTCAGTGGAGGATGGGTGCTCTGCGGTCACACTAGGGGTGGGGTACAGTGGAGGATGGGTGCTCTGCGGTCACACTAGGGGTGGGGTACAGTGGAGGATGGGTGGTCTGCGGTCACACTAGGGGTGGGGTACAGTGGAGGATGGGTGGCGTGCGGTCACACTAGGGGTGGGGTACAGTGGAGGATGGGTGGTCTGCGGTCACACTAGGGGTGGGGTACAGTGGAGGATGGGTGGTGTGCGGTCACACTAGGGGTGGGGTACAGTGGAGGATGGGTGGTCTGCGGTCACAGTAGGGGTGGGGTACAGTGGAGGATGGGTGGCGTGCGGTCACTCTAGGGGTGGGGTACAGTGGAGGATGGGTGGCGTGCGGTCACACTAGGGGTGGGGTACAGTGGAGGATGGGTGGTCTGCGGTCACACTAGGGGTGGGGTACAGTGGAGGATGGGTGGTCTGCGGTCACACTAGGGGTGGGGTACAGTGGAGGATGGGTGGTCTGCGGTCACACTAGGGGTGAGGTACAGTGGAGGATGGGTGGCGTGCGGTCACACTAGGGGTGGGGTTCAGTGGAGGATGGGTGGTCTGCGGTCACACTAGGGGTGGGGTACAGTGGAGGATGGGTGCTCTGCGGTCACACTAGGGGTGGGGTACAGTGGAGGATGGGTGGTCTGCGGTCACACTAGGGGTGGGGTACAGTGGAGGATGGGTGGCGTGCGGTCACTCTAGGGGTGGGGTACAGTGGAGGATGGGTGGCGTGCGGTCACTCTAGGGGTGGGGTACAGTGGAGGATGGGTGGGGTGGGGTACAGTGGAGGATGGGTGGTCTGCGGTCACACTAGGGGTGGGGTACAGTGGAGGATGGGTGGTCTGCGGTCACACTAGGGGTGGGGTACAGTGGAGGATGGGTGGTCTGCGGTCACACTAGGGGTGAGGTACAGTGGAGGATGGGTGGCGTGCGGTCACACTAGGGGTGAGGTACAGTGGAGGATGGGTGGTCTGCGGTCACACTAGGGGTGGGGTTCAGTGGAGGATGGGTGGTCTGCGGTCACACTAGGGGTGGAGTACAGTGGAGGATGGGTGCTCTGCGGTCACACTAGGGATGGGGTACAGTGGAGGATGGGTGGTCTGCGGTCACAGTAGGGGTGGGGTACAGTGGAGGATGGGTGGCGTGCGGTCACACTAGGGATGGGGTACAGTGGAGGATGGGTGGTCTGCGGTCACAGTAGGGGTGGGGTACAGTGGAGGATGGGTGGCGTGCGGTCACACTAGGGGTGGGGTACAGTGGAGGATGGGTGGTCTGCGGTCACACTAGGGGTGGGGTACAGTGGAGGATGGGCGGTCTGCGGTCACAGTAGGGGTGGGGTACAGTGGAGGATGGGTGGCGTGCGGTCACACTAGGGGTGGGGTACAGTGGAGGATGGGTGGTCTGCGGTCACACTAGGGGTGGGGTACAGTGGAGGATGGGCGGCGTGCGGTCACACTAGGGGTGGGGTACAGTGGAGGATGGGCGGTCACCTCTCTCCTCACTAGCGCCTCCTGATCTCAGGACTTTGTCTATTCCACATTTGCAGACATTGAGCTAAATCCTGTCCAGTCTCCCAGAAGGCCGATGCAGCCGCCGTGGAGGGATCATCCACTTCAATCCTTCGCTCCACGCAGTCACTTTCCACAGCAAGTCTCAGGCTGCCGGTTATTTCTGCTGTGGATAACACCTGCTCTTTTGTTTTCCACTGCAGATTTTTTTTGTTCCAATGTGCAGCCAAAAAAATCTGCGCAGACATTTTCCGTTTCATGTGAACTGGGTCGTGGAGAGAACATTTACATGGATAGGACATAGGGGTGAAATCCTACACGTGTGAATGGGAACGTGAGTCTTCTGTAGTGAGATGTGAGCGGCTTCCAGCCTGACAAAAAGAATGTGCACAAAAGCAAAATGTAAAAACTTAGCCTGTGTTCACACTTGTGGTGCTCGATTAATCATATTTGTTGGGAGCAATAAGCTTGGCGTGCCGCACTATTACCATTAGAATGATGGCCCCCAAAACTAAGCAGACCCCTTTATGTTTAAGGGGTTTTCTGAAGCCTAGACAGATTTCTGCGGCCACTCTGTGCAGGAGTGTACTGCTCCCCCTGTCATGATCCCAGCGCTATGGACGGTCACATGACCTCGAGTATGCAGATTGGTCATGTGACCTCTAGCGCTGAGAATACAGAGGAGTCGTGACAGTGGGTGCACTCCACACCGCCGCTCATTCACATCGTGACTCCAGAAATCGCTGTTAATGAAGATTGTAACTAATGGCTTCTGCTGCGTTCTCTGTATTATTCCTGAGTCATTATGTGTCGATATACGTCCGGCGCTCCATGACGGCATCGTGCCGGTGAGTGCGGTCACATTGTGAGCAGAGGGAGCCGCTTCTCGTGACCTGCTGCTCGGGGGTCCTGCTGCTCAGGGGGTCCTGCTGCTCAGGGGGTCCTGCTGCTCAGGGGGTCCTGCTGCTCAGGGGGCCCTGCTGCTCAGGGGGCCCTGCTGCTCAGGGGGCCCTGCTGCTCAGGGGGCCCTGCTGCTCAGGGGGCCCTGCTGCTCAGGGGGCCCTGCTGCTCAGGGGGCCCTGCTGCTCGGGGGCCTGCTGCTGGTAATTGCCCCCATTCACCTGCGCTGCGCTCTGATGTAGCAGCGGCACTGAGTGATTTTTGGTGGGTGACCGGTGTCGTTTCCCAAATCCCCGTCTTGCTGCCGCCGCCGGGTTAATAATGGATGTTCAGTTCCTGTCTGTGCCGTGTGTAACATGTGAAACCTTTTAGTCATTGCCTCTTTTATTAACATGCTTAATACAGGAGCTTCCTCTGCTCTGTTGTGCCTATGACAACACTTCCTGCTTCGTTTTCTGCTGCGTCACAGTTTTAATGGGTTTTCCCACTTCCTGGGCAGCCTCTTAGTAAATAAAGCAGTCACCCTTATAAAAGTAACCTGTCATGGCCTCCTGTTCTGGTGCTGTTCCAGCAATCTCAGTCTGGGTCCCGTGACATGATGACTTGTGAGCGCTGCAGCCAATCGTCAGCTGCTATCGGCGCTGTGACGTCTTCCATTTGTCCGAGGTTTGAATGAAGGAAGTGAACGCGCAGCAGCCTAATAACAGCCACTGATTGGCTGCAGCGCTCATGTGACATCATGCCGGGAGGCTCGGCACTGGTGGAGCGGCGGCAGCCGAACGGGACGCGAGTACATGCTGTTCTTATCTTTATAAGGGGAGTATTTTACTTTAAAAGGAGCTGTCCACCCCGGGGCGGGGGAAGGGTGACCCCTTTTTAACTTGGCGTCATTGTTATTTTTATTTCTTAATTGTGAGTACGGATGGGCAGAGGCCGCTGTGTGCTCATATGACCGCTCTGAAGAGGCAGGATGCAGCAGTAGGTGTTGTCATGGGGACTCTAGGTCAGCAGTACTCTCGGCACTGTGCACATAGTTCTCCTCTCGTGTATACACTGTAGGTCCGTCGTATCTCCGTATTCTTGCGCTATATAAGGGTTACAAAGATGATGGTCCTGGCCATGACGGGCTGTCAGTGCCGGTGTGACTTCCCCTTTAATTCTGATTACCGCTCTCGCTGTGTGACCTGGTCTCTACAGACGTCTCTGTCTATGAACCTCTGACAGTGCGGCGGCTTCTCCCCTGAATGGATGGAGAGCAGAGAGCAGTCGTCAGCGGCGGCAGCAGTGTGGTGGATCACGTGATCCTCCAGGACCGTGCGCTCCGCTGCTCCCTGAATCCAGGCCAGATCTTCGGTGCGCTCAGAGCTTGGATGTAACGTTGCTAGAGGGAGCTGTGTGCTGGCTGCGCGGCTGCATTCATGTCCTCGCCGCCGTCCCCAGCTCCCCGTCTGATGCTTCTCTTTATATTTACAGACTGAATGTGATTTTCACCAAATTCGACGAAGTCCAGAAATCGGGGACCATGATCCAGTCGTCGCTGGGTGAGTAACGGAGCGGATCCCTGATCTGACTGCAGAGTTGTGATCTGACGTGGTTCCCGGCCTGTGAGATCTAATCTCTCCATGTTGCTAGGTTACCCCAAGGACTCTCTCCCCCGAGCGCATTAATTAGCAGACCCCGGACGGACGGAGGAGGGGGCGCCATTATTTCTGTGCATCTTGTGAACCTCTGTGTTGTGTGTGATTCTGCAGTTGTCGTAGACTCTCCGTGTGTGATGGCGGCGTCCGCGCTCGAGCCTGGCACTGATGGGCTGCTGTGTGGTCCCGGCACCGAGCATTGCTCCCCACAGGCATCAATGGCTGTATCCTGTGCCAGGGGCGAGGATGGTGGCGGCTGGCACTGCATTGCTCCACTCAGAGCCTGCACAAAACCAGGTCACTGGATCAGCTGTGGTGCTGCGAGCACCGGCCCCCCGCAGGCGCACGGCCCCCCGCAGGCACATGGCCCCTTACTGTCAGCCATAGGGGCCCCAGAGCTGCATGAGATGTTGGAAACGCAGCCGGCATGATGAGACTTGTGGTGCAGCATTGATGGATGCAGTGTAGTCTCCATGGTTTCTTCATTGTTTGAGTGATACTTTGTATCTTCCAGTTCTTTCTCTCTTAACTCCTGATTGCCCAGAGAGCTGCCGGTAGTTCCAGGGCCCGTCTCCTGAGCCTGGACATGTCCGTGTAGAGCCGGCGTCGTGCGTCTGCACTGGGATTAGGGGCGTTCATTACGCAGCGCTCTGTTTAGTGGTCGTCTCGCAGGTTTAAGGCGCCTATATTATGTTTTTCTCCATAGATATTAATATTATATTCTCCTCTTGGATGTTATTAGCTGGTTTTACGTCGTGTTTCTGTGTAATAATCTCCGATGCCGACGTCCATGTTTTTCGTGATGAGCCGCTCGGATGTCGCGTGATTTACTTTGTGTCCGGGGTTTTTTGGTTTGCTGTCGCCATATGGTGCAGTCTGTGACCGGGAATATAAGCCTCTTGGGCAAGGAAAGGGATTATCTTGTGAATCTAATTCCTGCTTTTACTGCAAGTATTTGCATTCCTGAATGTCGGCACGAGCCGGGGCCGAGGGCGGCTGATATGTCGGTGGTGGGGTGCAGGCAGATGTCGCCTGGCTGCAGAGCAGCGTTCTGCGGGACGAGCCGAGCCGCAATCGGCTATTTGCCTCCACGTTCTTCTGACGTTTGCTGCTGTCCCCGCGGCGCACACGGACGGCGATCATGGGCCGCTGGAGAAGGTCCGAGCCCTGCGTTTATGCGGTGTCAGTGCTGAGGATCATTTACTTACTCTATTAAAGATTAATGTTCGGAGGCACAAAAAACGTTAGTGGGGAAATGGTCCAGAGACGCGACGGTTAACTCTCTGCCACAGTCCCCCCGGCATCTCGTCTGTGCGGCAGGAGACCCCATTGTGCGGATTAGTGAATAGGATTTTACGTTTCCTCGGCGGAGACGATTAGATGTGACCGGCATGTAAAGAGGCTGATAATGGAGGCAGTGATGTGTGCGGCACCGGCGCCCCCGTCATGTCCGTGTCGGTCCAGGAAGAGACCGGTGGTCCTGTGACTGGATGAGGCGCTGATAATATCCGATAATATCCCATTACAAAGCAGATTCTTTACTGTAAATGGTTTTCTGCTCGGCTGATAAGAACTTTCTGTAATACGAGGACGCTGATTGCTCTCACGTCTGTGGATTTATGGACACTAAATACATTGTCCTCTATTAGACTGTATACTGGGTCTATAGGTGTACAGACAGCTGTGTGTATACGTCTCTGCCCGGTCACTATATATGGGGTCTATAGGGGTACAGACAGCTGTGTGTATACGTCTCTGCCCGGTCACTATATATGGGGTCTATAGGGGTACAGACAGCTGTGTGTATATGTCTCTGCCCGGTCACTATATATGGGGTCTATAGGGGTACAGACAGCTGTGTGTATATGTCTCTGCCCGGTCACTGTATACGGGGTCTATAGGGGTACAGACAGCTGTGTGTGTATATGTCTCTGCCCGGTCACTGTATACGGGGTCTATAGGGGTACAGACAGCTGTGTGTATATGTCTCTGCCCGGTCACTGTATACGGGGTCTATAGGGGTACAGACAGCTGTGTGTGTATATGTCTCTGCCCGGTCACTATATATGGGGTCTATAGGGGTACAGACAGCTGTGTGTGTATATGTCTCTGCCCGGTCACTATATACGGGGTCTATAGGTGTACAGACAGTGGTGTGTGTGTATATGTCTCTGCCCGGTCACTATATATGGGGTCTATAGGGGTACAGACAGCTGTGTGTATATGTCTCTGCCCGGTCACTATATATGGGGTCTATAGGGGTACAGACAGTAGTGTGTGTATATGTCTCTGCCCGGTCACTATATATGGGGTCTATAGGTGTACAGACAGTAGTGTGTGTATATGTCTCTGCCCGGTCACTATATATGGGGTCTATAGGGGTACAGACAGCTGTGTGTATATGTCTCTGCCCGGTCACTATATATGGGGTCTATAGGGGTACAGACAGCTGTGTGTGTATATGTCTCTGCCCGGTCACTATATACGGGGTCTATAGGTGTACAGACAGTGGTGTGTGTGTATATGTCTCTGCCCGGTCAATATATATGGGGTCTATAGGGGTACAGACAGCTGTGTGTATATGTCTCTGCCCGGTCACTATAAACGGGGTCTATAGGGGTACAGACAGCTGTGTGTGTATATGTCTCTGCCCGGTCACTATATATGGGGTCTATAGGTGTACAGACAGCTGTGTGTATATGTCTCTGCCCGGTCACTGTATACGGGGTCTATAGGGGTACAGACAGCTGTGTGTGTATATGTCTCTGCCCGGTCACTATATATGGGGTCTATAGGGGTACAGACAGCTGTGTGTATATGTCTCTGCCCGGTCACTATATACGGGGTCTATAGGTGTACAGACAGTGGTGTGTGTGTGTATATGTCTCTGCCCGGTCACTATATATGGGGTCTATAGGGGTACAGACAGCTGTGTGTATACGTCTCTGCCCGGTCACTATATACGGGTTCTATAGGGGTACAGACAGCTGTGTGTGTATATGTCTCTGCCCGGTCACTATATATGGGGTCTATAGGGGTACAGACAGCTGTGTGTGTATATGTCTCTGCCCGGTCACTATATATGGGGTCTGTAGGGGTACAGACAGCTGTGTGTGTATATGTCTCTGCCCGGTCACTATATACGGGGTCTATAGGTGTACAGACAGTAGTGTGTGTGTATGTCTCTGCCCGGTCACTATATACGGGGTCTATAGGGGTACAGACAGCTGTGTGTGTATATGTCTCTGCCCGGTCACTATATATGGGGTCTATAGGGGTACAGACAGCTGTGTGTGTGTATATGTCTCTGCCCGGTCACTATATATGGGGTCTATAGGGGTACAGACAGCTGTGTGTATGTCTCTGCCCGGTCACTATATACGGGGTCTATAGGGGTACAGACAGCTGTGTGTATACGTCTCTGCCCGGTCACTATATACGGGTTCTATAGGGGTACAGACAGCTGTGTGTGTATATGTCTCTGCCCGGTCACTATATACGAGGTCTATAGGGGTACAGACAGCTGTGTGTATAGGTCTCTGCCCGGGCCCTATATACGGGGTCTATAGGGGTACAGACAGCTGTGTGTGTATATGTCTCTGCCCGGTCACTATACGGGTCTATAGGGGTACAGACAGCTGTGTGTATATGTCTCTGCCCGGTCACTATATGCAAGGTCTATAGGGGTACAGACAGCTGTGTGTGTATATGTCTCTGCCCGGTCACTATATATGGGGTCTATAGGTGTACAGACAGCTGTGTGTGTATATGTCTCTGCCCGGTCACTATATACGGGGTCTATAGGGATACAGACAGCTGTGTGTATAGGTCTCTGCCCGGTCACTATATACAAAGTCTATAGGGGTACAGACAGCTGTGTGTATAGGTCTCTGCCCAGTCACTATATACGGGGTCTATAGGTGTACAGACAGCTGTGTGTGTATAGGTCTCTGCCCGGTCACTATATATGGGGTCTATAGGTGTACAGACAGCTGTGTGTATATGTCTCTGCCCGGTCACTATATATGGGGTCTATAGGTGTACAGACAGCTGTGTGAATAGGTCTCTGCCCGGTCACTATATATGGGGTCTATAGGGGTACAGACAGCTGTGTGTGTATATGTCTCAGCCCGGTCACTATATATGGGGTCTATAGGTGTACAGACAGCGGTGTGTGTATAGGTCTCTGCCCGGTCACTATATATGGGGTCTATAGGTGTACAGACAGTAGTGTGTGTATATGTCTCTGCCCGGTCACTATATATGGGGTCTATAGGGGTACAGACAGCTGTGTGTATGTCTCTGCCCGGTCACTATATACGAGGTCTATAGGGATACAGACAGCGGTGTCTATATATGTCTCTGCCCGGTCACTATATACGGGGTCTATAGGGGTACAGACAGTGGTGTGTGTGTATATGTCTCTGCCCGGTCACTATATACGAGGTCTATAGGGATACAGACAGCTGTGTGTATAGGTCTCTGCCCGGGCCCTATATACGGGGTCTATAGGGGTACAGACAGCTGTGTGTATGGGTCTCTGCCCGGTCACTGTATATGGGGTCTATAGGTGTACAGACAGCAGTGTGTGTATATGTCGCTGCCCGGTCACTATATATGGGGTCTATAGGTGTACAGACAGCTTTGTGTATATGTCTCTACCCGGTCACTATATACGGGGTCTATAGGTGTACAGACAGCTGTGTGTGTATATGTCTCTGCCCGGTCACTATATGCGGGGTCTATAGGTGTACAGACAGCTGTGTGTATATGTCTCTGCCCGGTCACTATATATGGGGTCTATAGGTGTACAGACAGCTGTGTGAATAGGTCTCTGCCCGGTCACTATATATGGGGTCTATAGGGGTACAGACAGCTGTGTGTGTATATGTCTCTGCCCGGTCACTATATATGGGGTCTATAGGTGTACAGACAGCGGTGTGTGTATAGGTCTCTGCCCGGTCACTATATATGGGGTCTATAGGTGTACAGACAGTAGTGTGTGTATATGTCTCTGCCCGGCCACTATATATGGGGTCTATAGGTGTACAGACAGCTGTGTGTGTATATGTCTCTGCCTGGTCACTATATACGGGGTCTATAGGTGTACAGACAGCTGTGTGTGTATATATCTCTGCCCGGTCACTATATATGGGGTCTATAGGTGTACAGACAGCTGTGTGTGTATATGTCTCTGCCCGGTCACTATATATGGGGTCTATAGGTGTACAGACAGTAGTGTGTGTATATGTCTCTGCCCGGTCACTATATATGGGGTCTATAGGTGTACAGACAGCTGTGTGTGTATATGTCTCTGCCTGGTCACTATATACGGGGTCTATAGGTGTACAGACAGCTGTGTGTGTATATATCTCTGCCCGGTCACTATATATGGGGTCTATAGGTGTACAGACAGCTGTGTGTGTATATGTCTCTGCCCAGTCACTATATATGGGGTCTATAGGGGTACAGACAGCTGTGTGGTTATGTCTCTGCCCGGTCACTGTATACGGGGTCTATAGGGGTACAGACAGCTGTGTGTGTATGTCTCTGCCCGGTCACTATATATGGGGTCTATAGGGGTACAGACAGCTGTGTGTATACGTCTCTGCCCGGTCACTATATATGGGGTCTATAGGGGTACAGACAGCTGTGTGTATACGTCTCTGCCCGGTCACTATATATGGGGTCTATAGGGGTACAGACAGCTGTGTGTGTATATGTCTCTGCCCGGTCACTATATACGAGGTCTATAGGGGTACAGACAGCTGTGTGTATATGTCTCTGCCCGGTCACTGTATACGGGGTCTATAGGGGTACAGACAGCTGTGTGTGTATATGTCTCTGCCCGGTCACTATATATGGGGTCTATAGGGGTACAGACAGCTGTGTGTGTATATGTCTCTGCCCGGTCACTATATACGGGGTCTATAGGTGTACAGACAGTGGTGTGTGTGTATATGTCTCTGCCCGGTCACTATATATGGGGTCTATAGGGGTACAGACAGCTGTGTGTATATGTCTCTGCCCGGTCACTATATATGGGGTCTATAGGGGTACAGACAGCTGTGTGTGTATATGTCTCTGCCCGGTCACTATATACGAGGTCTATAGGGGTACAGACAGCTGTGTGTATATGTCTCTGCCCGGTCACTATATATGGGGTCTATAGGGGTACAGACAGCTGTGTGTATATGTCTCTGCCCGGTCACTATATACGGGGTCTATAGGTGTACAGACAGTGGTGTGTGTGTATATGTCTCTGCCCGGTCACTATATATGGGGTCTATAGGGGTACAGACAGCTGTGTGTATATGTCTCTGCCCGGTCACTATAAACGGGGTCTATAGGGGTACAGACAGCTGTGTGTGTATATGTCTCTGCCCGGTCACTATATATGGGGTCTATAGGTGTACAGACAGCTGTGTGTATATGTCTCTGCCCGGTCACTGTATACGGGGTCTATAGGGGTACAGACAGCTGTGTGTGTATATGTCTCTGCCCGGTCACTATATATGGGGTCTATAGGGGTACAGACAGCTGTGTGTATATGTCTCTGCCCGGTCACTATATACGGGGTCTATAGGTGTACAGACAGTGGTGTGTGTGTGTATATGTCTCTGCCCGGTCACTATATATGGGGTCTATAGGGGTACAGACAGCTGTGTGTATACGTCTCTGCCCGGTCACTATATACGGGTTCTATAGGGGTACAGACAGCTGTGTGTGTATATGTCTCTGCCCGGTCACTATATATGGGGTCTATAGGGGTACAGACAGCTGTGTGTATATGTCTCTGCCCGGTCACTATATACGGGGTCTATAGGTGTACAGACAGTAGTGTGTGTGTATGTCTCTGCCCGGTCACTATATACGGGGTCTATAGGTGTACAGACAGTAGTGTGTGTGTATGTCTCTGCCCGGTCACTATATATGGGGTCTATAGGGGTACAGACAGCTGTGTGTATATGTCTCTGCCCGGTCACTATATATGGGGTCTATAGGGGTACAGACAGCTGTGTGTGTATATGTCTCTGCCCGGTCACTATATATGGGGTCTATAGGGGTACAGACAGCTGTGTATGTCTCTGCCCGGTCACTATATACGGGGTCTATAGGTGTACAGACAGTGGTGTGTGTGTATATGTCTCTGCCCGGTCACTATATATGGGGTCTATAGGGGTACAGACAGCTGTGTGTATACGTCTCTGCCCGGTCACTATATACGGGTTCTATAGGGGTACAGACAGCTGTGTGTATATATGTCTCTGCCCGGTCACTATATACGAGGTCTATAGGGGTACAGACAGCTGTGTGTATAGGTCTCTGCCCGGGCCCTATATACGGGGTCTATAGGGGCACAGACAGCTGTGTGTGTATATGTCTCTGCCCGGTCACTATACGGGTCTATAGGGGTACAGACAGCTGTGTGTATATGTCTCTGCCCGGTCACTATATGCAAGGTCTATAGGGGTACAGACAGCTGTGTGTGTATATGTCTCTGCCCGGTCACTATATATGGGGTCTATAGGTGTACAGACAGCTGTGTGTGTATATGTCTCTGCCCGGTCACTATATACGGGGTCTATAGGGATACAGACAGCTGTGTGTATAGGTCTCTGCCCGGTCACTATATACAAAGTCTATAGGGGTACAGACAGCTGTGTGTATAGGTCTCTGCCCAGTCACTATATACGGGGTCTATAGGTGTACAGACAGCTGTGTGTGTATATGTCTCTGCCCGGTCACTATATATGGGGTCTATAGGGGTACAGACAGCTGTGTGTATGTCTCTGCCCGGTCACTATATACGAGGTCTATAGGGATACAGACAGCGGTGTCTATATATGTCTCTGCCCGGTCACTATATACGGGGTCTATAGGGGTACAGACAGCTGTGTGTATATGTCTCTGCCCGGTCACTATATACGAGGTCTATAGGGATACAGACAGCTGTGTGTATAGGTCTCTGCCCGGGCCCTATATACGGGGTCTATAGGGGTACAGACAGCTGTGTGTATGGGTCTCTGCCCAGTCACTGTATATGGGGTCTATAGGCGTACAGACAGCAGTGTGTGTATATGTCGCTGCCCGGTCACTATATATGGGGTCTATAGGTGTACAGACAGCTTTGTGTATATGTCTCTACCCGGTCACTATATACGGGGTCTATAGGTGTACAGACAGCTGTGTGTATGTCTCTGCCCGGTCACTATATATGGGGTCTATAGGTGTACAGACAGCTGTGTGTGTATATGTCTCTGCCTGGTCACTATATACGGGGTCTATAGGTGTACAGACAGCTGTGTGTGTATATATCTCTGCCCGGTCACTATATATGGGGTCTATAGGTGTACAGACAGCTGTGTGTGTATATGTCTCTGCCCGGTCACTATATATGGGGTCTATAGGTGTACAGACAGTAGTGTGTGTATATGTCTCTGCCCGGTCACTATATATGGGGTCTATAGGTGTACAGACAGCTGTGTGTGTATATGTCTCTGCCTGGTCACTATATACGGGGTCTATAGGTGTACAGACAGCTGTGTGTGTATATATCTCTGCCCGGTCACTATATATGGGGTCTATAGGTGTACAGACAGCTGTGTGTGTATATGTCTCTGCCCAGTCACTATATATGGGGTCTATAGGGGTACAGACAGCTGTGTGGTTATGTCTCTGCCCGGTCACTGTATACGGGGTCTATAGGGGTACAGACAGCTGTGTGTGTATGTCTCTGCCCGGTCACTATATATGGGGTCTATAGGGGTACAGACAGCTGTGTGTATACGTCTCTGCCCGGTCACTATATATGGGGTCTATAGGGGTACAGACAGCTGTGTGTATACGTCTCTGCCCGGTCACTATATATGGGGTCTATAGGGGTACAGACAGCTGTGTGTGTATATGTCTCTGCCCGGTCACTATATACGAGGTCTATAGGGGTAAAGACAGCTGTGTGTATATGTCTCTGCCCGGTCACTGTATACGGGGTCTATAGGGGTACAGACAGCTGTGTGTGTATATGTCTCTGCCCGGTCACTATATATGGGGTCTATAGGGGTACAGACAGCTGTGTGTATATGTCTCTGCCCGGTCACTATATACGGGGTCTATAGGTGTACAGACAGTGGTGTGTGTGTGTATGTCTCTGCCCGGTCACTATATATGGGGTCTATAGGGGTACAGACAGCTGTGTGTATATGTCTCTGCCCGGTCACTATATATGGGGTCTATAGGGGTACAGACAGCTGTGTGTGTATATGTCTCTGCCCGGTCACTATATACGAGGTCTATAGGGGTACAGACAGCTGTGTGTATATGTCTCTGCCCGGTCACTATATATGGGGTCTATAGGGGTACAGACAGCTGTGTGTGTATATGTCTCTGCCCGGTCACTATATACGGGGTCTATAGGTGTACAGACAGTGGTGTGTGTGTATATGTCTCTGCCCGGTCACTATATATGGGGTCTATAGGGGTACAGACAGCTGTGTGTATATGTCTCTGCCCGGTCACTATAAACGGGGTCTATAGGGGTACAGACAGCTGTGTGTGTATATGTCTCTGCCCGGTCACTATATATGGGGTCTATAGGTGTACAGACAGCTGTGTGTATATGTCTCTGCCCGGTCACTGTATACGGGGTCTATAGGGGTACAGACAGCTGTGTGTGTATATGTCTCTGCCCGGTCACTATATATGGGGTCTATAGGGGTACAGACAGCTGTGTGTATATGTCTCTGCCCGGTCACTATATACGGGGTCTATAGGTGTACAGACAGTGGTGTGTGTGTGTATATGTCTCTGCCCGGTCACTATATATGGGGTCTATAGGGGTACAGACAGCTGTGTGTATACGTCTCTGCCCGGTCACTATATACGGGTTCTATAGGGGTACAGACAGCTGTGTGTGTATATGTCTCTGCCCGGTCACTATATATGGGGTCTATAGGGGTACTGACAGCTGTGTGTGTATATGTCTCTGCCCGGTCACTATATATGGGGTCTGTAGGGGTACAGACAGCTGTGTGTGTATATGTCTCTGCCCGGTCACTATATACGGGGTCTATAGGTGTACAGACAGTAGTGTGTGTGTATGTCTCTGCCCGGTCACTATATACGGGGTCTATAGGTGTACAGACAGTAGTGTGTGTGTATGTCTCTGCCCGGTCACTATATATGGGGTCTATAGGGGTACAGACAGCTGTGTGTGTATATGTCTCTGCCCGGTCACTATATATGGGGTCTATAGGGGTACAGACAGCTGTGTGTGTATATGTCTCTGCCCGGTCACTATATATGGGGTCTATAGGGGTACAGACAGCTGTGTGTATGTCTCTGCCCGGTCACTATATACGGGGTCTATAGGTGTACAGACAGTGGTGTGTGTGTATATGTCTCTGCCCGGTCACTATATATGGGGTCTATAGGGGTACAGACAGCTGTGTGTATACGTCTCTGCCCGGTCACTATATACGGGTTCTATAGGGGTACAGACAGCTGTGTGTGTATGTCTCTGCCCGGTCACTATATACGAGGTCTATAGGGGTACAGACAGCTGTGTGTATAGGTCTCTGCCCGGGCCCTATATACGGGGTCTATAGGGGTACAGACAGCTGTGTGTGTATATGTCTCTGCCCGGTCACTATACGGGTCTATAGGGGTACAGACAGCTGTGTGTATATGTCTCTGCCCGGTCACTATATGCAGGGTCTATAGGGGTACAGACAGCTGTGTGTGTATATGTCTCTGCCCGGTCACTATATATGGGGTCTATAGGTGTACAGACAGCTGTGTGTGTATATGTCTCTGCCCGGTCACTATATACGGGGTCTATAGGGATACAGACAGCTGTGTGTATAGGTCTCTGCCCGGTCACTATATACAAAGTCTATAGGGGTACAGACAGCTGTGTGTATAGGTCTCTGCCCAGTCACTATATACGGGGTCTATAGGTGTACAGACAGCTGTGTGTGTATTTGTCTCTGCCCGGTCACTATATATGGGGTCTATAGGGGTACAGACAGCTGTGTGTATGTCTCTGCCCGGTCACTATATACGAGGTCTATAGGGATACAGACAGCGGTGTCTATATATGTCTCTGCCCGGTCACTATATACGGGGTCTATAGGGGTACAGACAGCTGTGTGTATATGTCTCTGCCCGGTCACTATATACGAGGTCTATAGGGATACAGACAGCTGTGTGTATAGGTCTCTGCCCGGGCCCTATATACGGGGTCTATAGGGGTACAGACAGCTGTGTGTATGGGTCTCTGCCCAGTCACTGTATATGGGGTCTATAGGTGTACAGACAGCAGTGTGTGTATATGTCGCTGCCCGGTCACTATATATGGGGTCTATAGGTGTACAGACAGCTTTGTGTATATGTCTCTACCCGGTCACTATATACGGGGTCTATAGGTGTACAGACAGCTGTGTGTGTATATGTCTCTGCCCGGTCACTATATGCGGGGTCTATAGGTGTACAGACAGCTGTGTGTATATGTCTCTGCCCGGTCACTATATATGGGGTCTATAGGTGTACAGACAGCTGTGTGAATAGGTCTCTGCCCGGTCACTATATATGGGGTCTATAGGGGTACAGACAGCTGTGTGTGTATATGTCTCTGCCCGGTCACTATATATGGGGTCTATAGGTGTACAGACAGCGGTGTGTGTATAGGTCTCTGCCCGGTCACTATATATGGGGTCTATAGGTGTACAGACAGTAGTGTGTGTATATGTCTCTGCCCGGTCACTATATATGGGGTCTATAGGGGTACAGACAGCTGTGTGTATGTCTCTGCCCGGTCACTATATACGAGGTCTATAGGGATACAGACAGCGGTGTCTATATATGTCTCTGCCCGGTCACTATATACGGGGTCTATAGGGGTACAGACAGTGGTGTGTGTGTATATGTCTCTGCCCGGTCACTATATACGAGGTCTATAGGGATACAGACAGCTGTGTGTATAGGTCTCTGCCCGGGCCCTATATACGGGGTCTATAGGGGTACAGACAGCTGTGTGTATGGGTCTCTGCCCGGTCACTGTATATGGGGTCTATAGGTGTACAGACAGCAGTGTGTGTATATGTCGCTGCCCGGTCACTATATATGGGGTCTATAGGTGTACAGACAGCTTTGTGTATATGTCTCTACCCGGTCACTATATACGGGGTCTATAGGTGTACAGACAGCTGTGTGTGTATATGTCTCTGCCCGGTCACTATATGCGGGGTCTATAGGTGTACAGACAGCTGTGTGTATATGTCTCTGCCCGGTCACTATATATGGGGTCTATAGGTGTACAGACAGTAGTGTGTGTATATGTCTCTGCCCGGTCACTATATATGGGGTCTATAGGTGTACAGACAGCTGTGTGTGTATATGTCTCTGCCTGGTCACTATATACGGGGTCTATAGGTGTACAGACAGCTGTGTGTGTATATATCTCTGCCCGGTCACTATATATGGGGTCTATAGGTGTACAGACAGCTGTGTGTGTATATGTCTCTGCCCGGTCACTATATATGGGGTCTATAGGTGTACAGACAGTAGTGTGTGTATATGTCTCTGCCCGGTCACTATATATGGGGTCTATAGGTGTACAGACAGCTGTGTGTGTATATGTCTCTGCCTGGTCACTATATACGGGGTCTATAGGTGTACAGACAGCTGTGTGTGTATATATCTCTGCCTGGTCACTATATATGGGGTCTATAGGTGTACAGACAGCTGTGTGTGTATATGTCTCTGCCCAGTCACTATATATGGGGTCTATAGGGGTACAGACAGCTGTGTGGTTATGTCTCTGCCCGGTCACTGTATACGGGGTCTATAGGGGTACAGACAGCTGTGTGTGTATGTCTCTGCCCGGTCACTATATATGGGGTCTATAGGGGTACAGACAGCTGTGTGTATACGTCTCTGCCCGGTCACTATATATGGGGTCTATAGGGGTACAGACAGCTGTGTGTATACGTCTCTGCCCGGTCACTATATATGGGGTCTATAGGGGTACAGACAGCTGTGTGTGTATATGTCTCTGCCCGGTCACTATATACGAGGTCTATAGGGGTACAGACAGCTGTGTGTATATGTCTCTGCCCGGTCACTGTATACGGGGTCTATAGGGGTACAGACAGCTGTGTGTGTATATGTCTCTGCCCGGTCACTATATATGGGGTCTATAGGGGTACAGACAGCTGTGTGTGTATATGTCTCTGCCCGGTCACTATATACGGGGTCTATAGGTGTACAGACAGTGGTGTGTGTGTATATGTCTCTGCCCGGTCACTATATATGGGGTCTATAGGGGTACAGACAGCTGTGTGTATATGTCTCTGCCCGGTCACTATATATGGGGTCTATAGGGGTACAGACAGCTGTGTGTGTATATGTCTCTGCCCGGTCACTATATACGAGGTCTATAGGGGTACAGACAGCTGTGTGTATATGTCTCTGCCCGGTCACTATATATGGGGTCTATAGGGGTACAGACAGCTGTGTGTGTATATGTCTCTGCCCGGTCACTATATACGGTGTCTATAGGTGTACAGACAGTGGTGTGTGTGTATATGTCTCTGCCCGGTCACTATATATGGGGTCTATAGGGGTACAGACAGCTGTGTGTATATGTCTCTGCCCGGTCACTATAAACGGGGTCTATAGGGGTACAGACAGCTGTGTGTGTATATGTCTCTGCCCGGTCACTATATATGGGGTCTATAGGTGTACAGACAGCTGTGTGTATATGTCACTGCCCGGTCACTGTATACGGGGTCTATAGGGGTACAGACAGCTGTGTGTGTATATGTCTCTGCCCGGTCACTATATATGGGGTCTATAGTGGTACAGACAGCTGTGTGTATATGTCTCTGCCCGGTCACTATATACGGGGTCTATAGGTGTACAGACAGTGGTGTGTGTGTGTATATGTCTCTGCCCGGTCACTATATATGGGGTCTATAGGGGTACAGACAGCTGTGTGTATACGTCTCTGCCCGGTCACTATATACGGGTTCTATAGGGGTACAGACAGCTGTGTGTGTATATGTCTCTGTCCGGTCACTATATATGGGGTCTATAGGGGTACAGACAGCTGTGTGTGTATATGTCTCTGCCCGGTCACTATATACGGGGTCTATAGGTGTACAGACAGTAGTGTGTGTGTATGTCTCTGCCCGGTCACTATATATGGGGTCTATAGGGGTACAGACAGCTGTGTGTATATGTCTCTGCCCGGTCACTATATATGGGGTCTATAGGGGTACAGACAGCTGTGTGTGTATATGTCTCTGCCCGGTCACTATATATGGGGTCTATAGGGGTACAGACAGCTGTGTATGTCTCTGCCCGGTCACTATATACGGGGTCTATAGGTGTACAGACAGTGGTGTGTGTGTATATGTCTCTGCCCGGTCACTATATATGGGGTCTATAGGGGTACAGACAGCTGTGTGTATACGTCTCTGCCCGGTCACTATATACGGGTTCTATAGGGGTACAGACAGCTGTGTGTATATATGTCTCTGCCCGGTCACTATATACGAGGTCTATAGGGGTACAGACAGCTGTGTGTATAGGTCTCTGCCCGGGACCTATATACGGGGTCTATAGGGGTACAGACAGCTGTGTGTGTATATGTCTCTGCCCGGTCACTATACGGGTCTATAGGGGTACAGACAGCTGTGTGTATATGTCTCTGCCCGGTCACTATATGCAAGGTCTATAGGGGTACAGACAGCTGTGTGTGTATATGTCTCTGCCCGGTCACTATATATGGGGTCTATAGGTGTACAGACAGCTGTGTGTGTATATGTCTCTGCCCGGTCACTATATACGGGGTCTATAGGGATACAGACAGCTGTGTGTATAGGTCTCTGCCCGGTCACTATATACAAAGTCTATAGGGGTACAGACAGCTGTGTGTATAGGTCTCTGCCCAGTCACTATATACGGGGTCTATAGGTGTACAGACAGCTGTGTGTGTATATGTCTCTGCCCGGTCACTATATATGGGGTCTATAGGGGTACAGACAGCTGTGTGTATGTCTCTGCCCGGTCACTATATACGAGGTCTATAGGGATACAGACAGCGGTGTCTATATATGTCTCTGCCCGGTCACTATATACGGGGTCTATAGGGGTACAGACAGCTGTGTGTATATGTCTCTGCCCGGTCACTATATACGAGGTCTATAGGGATACAGACAGCTGTGTGTATAGGTCTCTGCCCGGGCCCTATATACGGGGTCTATAGGGGTACAGACAGCTGTGTGTATGGGTCTCTGCCCAGTCACTGTATATGGGGTCTATAGGTGTACAGACAGCAGTGTGTGGATATGTCGCTGCCCGGTCACTATATATGGGGTCTATAGGTGTACAGACAGCTTTGTGTATATGTCTCTACCCGGTCACTATATACGGGGTCTATAGGTGTACAGACAGCTGTGTGTGTATATGTCTCTGCCCGGTCACTATATGCGGGGTCTATAGGTGTACAGACAGCTGTGTGTATATGTCTCTGCCCGGTCACTATATATGGGGTCTATAGGTGTACAGACAGCTGTGTGAATAGGTCTCTGCCCGGTCACTATATATGGGGTCTATAGGGGTACAGACAGCTGTGTGTGTATATGTCTCTGCCCGGTCACTATATATGGGGTCTATAGGTGTACAGACAGCGGTGTGTGTATAGGTCTCTGCCCGGTCACTATATATGGGGTCTATAGGTGTACAGACAGTAGTGTGTGTATATGTCTCTGCCCGGTCACTATATATGGGGTCTATAGGTGTACAGACAGCTGTGTGTGTATATGTCTCTGCCTGGTCACTATATACGGGGTCTATAGGTGTACAGACAGCTGTGTGTGTATATATCTCTGCCCGGTCACTATATATGGGGTCTATAGGTGTACAGACAGCTGTGTGTGTATATGTCTCTGCCCGGTCACTATATATGGGGTCTATAGGTGTACAGACAGTAGTGTGTGTATATGTCTCTGCCCGGTCACTATATATGGGGTCTATAGGTGTACAGACAGCTGTGTGTGTATATGTCTCTGCCTGGTCACTATATACGGGGTCTATAGGTGTACAGACAGCTGTGTGTGTATATATCTCTGCCCGGTCACTATATATGGGGTCTATAGGTGTACAGACAGCTGTGTGTGTATATGTCTCTGCCCAGTCACTATATATGGGGTCTATAGGGGTACAGACAGCTGTGTGGTTATGTCTCTGCCCGGTCACTGTATACGGGGTCTATAGGGGTACAGACAGCTGTGTGTGTATGTCTCTGCCCGGTCACTATATATGGGGTCTATAGGGGTACAGACAGCTGTGTGTATACGTCTCTGCCCGGTCACTATATATGGGGTCTATAGGGGTACAGACAGCTGTGTGTATACGTCTCTGCCCGGTCACTATATATGGGGTCTATAGGGGTACAGACAGCTGTGTGTGTATATGTCTCTGCCCGGTCACTATATACGAGGTCTATAGGGGTAAAGACAGCTGTGTGTATATGTCTCTGCCCGGTCACTGTATACGGGGTCTATAGGGGTACAGACAGCTGTGTGTGTATATGTCTCTGCCCGGTCACTATATATGGGGTCTATAGGCGTACAGACAGCTGTGTGTGTATATGTCTCTGCCCGGTCACTATATACGGGGTCTATAGGTGTACAGACAGTGGTGTGTGTGTGTATATGTCTCTGCCCGGTCACTATATATGGGGTCTATAGGGGTACAGACAGCTGTGTGTATATGTCTCTGCCCGGTCACTATATATGGGGTCTATAGGGGTACAGACAGCTGTGTGTGTATATGTCTCTGCCCGGTCACTATATACGAGGTCTATAGGGGTACAGACAGCTGTGTGTATATGTCTCTGCCCGGTCACTATATATGGGGTCTATAGGGGTACAGACAGCTGTGTGTGTATATGTCTCTGCCCGGTCACTATATACGGGGTCTATAGGTGTACAGACAGTGGTGTGTGTGTATATGTCTCTGCCCGGTCACTATATATGGGGTCTATAGGGGTACAGACAGCTGTGTGTATATGTCTCTGCCCGGTCACTATAAACGGGGTCTATAGGGGTACAGACAGCTGTGTGTGTATATGTCTCTGCCCGGTCACTATATATGGGGTCTATAGGTGTACAGACAGCTGTGTGTATATGTCTCTGCCCGGTCACTGTATACGGGGTCTATAGGGGTACAGACAGCTGTGTGTGTATATGTCTCTGCCCGGTCACTATATATGGGGTCTATAGGGGTACAGACAGCTGTGTGTATATGTCTCTGCCCGGTCACTATATACGGGGTCTATAGGTGTACAGACAGTGGTGTGTGTGTGTATATGTCTCTGCCCGGTCACTATATATGGGGTCTATAGGGGTACAGACAGCTGTGTGTATACGTCTCTGCCCGGTCACTATATACGGGTTCTATAGGGGTACAGACAGCTGTGTGTGTATATGTCTCTGCCCGGTCACTATATATGGGGTCTATAGGGGTACAGACAGCTGTGTGTGTATATGTCTCTGCCCGGTCACTATATATGGGGTCTGTAGGGGTACAGACAGCTGTGTGTGTATATGTCTCTGCCCGGTCACTATATACGGGGTCTATAGGTGTACAGACAGTAGTGTGTGTGTATGTCTCTGCCCGGTCACTATATACGGGGTCTATAGGTGTACAGACAGTAGTGTGTGTGTATGTCTCTGCCCGGTCACTATATATGGGGTCTATAGGGGTACAGACAGCTGTGTGTGTATATGTCTCTGCCCGGTCACTATATATGGGGTCTATAGGGGTACAGACAGCTGTGTGTGTATATGTCTCTGCCCGGTCACTATATATGGGGTCTATAGGGGTACAGACAGCTGTGTGTATGTCTCTGCCCGGTCACTATATACGGGGTCTATAGGTGTACAGACAGTGGTGTGTGTGTATATGTCTCTGCCCGGTCACTATATATGGGGTCTATAGGGGTACAGGCAGCTGTGTGTATACCTCTCTGCCCGGTCACTATATACGGGTTCTATAGGGGTACAGACAGCTGTGTGTGTATGTCTCTGCCCGGTCACTATATACGAGGTCTATAGGGGTACAGACAGCTGTGTGTATAGGTCTCTGCCCGGGCCCTATATACGGGGTCTATAGGGGTACAGACAGCTGTGTGTGTATATGTCTCTGCCCGGTCACTATACGGGTCTATAGGGGTACAGACAGCTGTGTGTATATGTCTCTGCTCGGTCACTATATGCAAGGTCTATAGGGGTACAGACAGCTGTGTGTGTATATGTCTCTGCCCGGTCACTATATATGGGGTCTATAGGTGTACAGACAGCTGTGTGTGTATATGTCTCTGCCCGGTCACTATATACGGGGTCTATAGGGATACAGACAGCTGTGTGTATAGGTCTCTGCCCGGTCACTATATACAAAGTCTATAGGGGTACAGACAGCTGTGTGTATAGGTCTCTGCCCAGTCACTATATACGGGGTCTATAGGTGTACAGACAGCTGTGTGTGTATTTGTCTCTGCCCGGTCACTATATATGGGGTCTATAGGGGTACAGACAGCTGTGTGTATGTCTCTGCCCGGTCACTATATACGAGGTCTATAGGGATACAGACAGCGGTGTCTATATATGTCTCTGCCCGGTCACTATATACGGGGTCTATAGGGGTACAGACAGCTGTGTGTATATGTCTCTGCCCGGTCACTATATACGAGGTCTATAGGGATACAGACAGCTGTGTGTATAGGTCTCTGCCCGGGCCCTATATACGGGGTCTATAGGGGTACAGACAGCTGTGTGTATGGGTCTCTGCCCAGTCACTGTATATGGGGTCTATAGGTGTACAGACAGCAGTGTGTGTATATGTCGCTGCCCGGTCACTATATATGGGGTCTATAGGTGTACAGACAGCTTTGTGTATATGTCTCTACCCGGTCACTATATACGGGGTCTATAGGTGTACAGACAGCTGTGTGTGTATATGTCTCTGCCCGGTCACTATATGCGGGGTCTATAGGTGTACAGACAGCTGTGTGTATATGTCTCTGCCCGGTCACTATATATGGGGTCTATAGGTGTACAGACAGCTGTGTGAATAGGTCTCTGCCCGGTCACTATATATGGGGTCTATAGGGGTACAGACAGCTGTGTGTGTATATGTCTCTGCCCGGTCACTATATATGGGGTCTATAGGTGTACAGACAGCGGTGTGTGTATAGGTCTCTGCCCGGTCACTATATATGGGGTCTATAGGTGTACAGACAGTAGTGTGTGTATATGTCTCTGCCCGGTCACTATATATGGGGTCTATAGGTGTACAGACAGCTGTGTGTGTATATGTCTCTGCCTGGTCACTATATACGGGGTCTATAGGTGTACAGACAGCTGTGTGTGTATATATCTCTGCCCGGTCACTATATATGGGGTCTATAGGTGTACAGACAGCTGTGTGTGTATATGTCTCTGCCCGGTCACTATATATGGTGTCTATAGGTGTACAGACAGTAGTGTGTGTATATGTCTCTGCCCAGTCACTATATATGGGTTCTATAGGGGTACAGACAGCGGTGTGTATATGTCTCTGCCCGGTCACTGTATACGGGGTCTATAGGGGTACAGACAGCTGTGTGTATATGTCTCTGCCCGGTCACTATATATGGGGTCTATAGGTGTACAGACAGCTGTGTGTGTATATGTCTCTGCCCGGTCACTATATATGGGGTCTATAGGTGTACAGACAGCTGTGTGTGTATATGTCTCTGCCCGGTCACTATATATGGGGTCTATAGGTGTACAGACAGCTGTGTCTGTATATGTCTCTGCCCGGTCACTATATATGGGGTCTATAGGTGTACAGACAGTAGTGTGTGTATATGTCTCTGCCCAGTCTCTATATATGGGGTCTGTAGGTGTACAGACAGCGTTGTGTGTATATGTCGCTGCCCTGTCACTATATATATATGGGGTCTATAGGGGTACAGACAGCGGTGTCTGTATATGTCTCTGCCCGGTCACTATATATGGGGTCTATAGGTGTACAGACAGTAGTGTGTGTATATGTCTCTGCCTGGTCACTATATACGGGGTCTATAGGTGTACAGACAGCGGTGTGTGTATAGGTCTCTGCCTGGTCACTATATTATGTTATAATATGGGGTATATAGGTGTATATAGGTGTTAAGCTGTGTGTGTACAGTCATGGCCGAAAGTGTTGCAACTCTTGAAATTTTTCCAGAAAATGAAGTATTTCTCCCAGAACATTACCACATGTTTTGTTATACTCAGGTTTATTTTCTTTGTGTATTGGAACAAAAGAAACGAAACTGAAAAAGAGGCAAATTGGACATAATTTTACACTAAACCCCAAAAATAGTCCGAACAAAATTATTGCCACCCTCAACGTAATATTTGTTTGCGCCCTTTGGAATAAATAACTGTAATCAGTTTCTTCCTATAACCACCAAAAGTTTCTTACACTTCGCAGCTGGATTTTGGAGCGCTCTTCTTTCAATCGTCTCCAGGTCTCTCAGATGTGAAGACGTCTTCTCCCAACAGCAATTGTAAGATCTCTCCACAGGTGATCAATGGGATTTAGATCCGGACTCATTGCTGCCACTTCTGAACTCTCCAGCACTTTGTTTCCATCCATTTCTGGGGGCTTCTTGAAGTGTTTGGGGTCATTGTCCTGCTGGAAGACACATGACCGAGGACAGAAACCCAGCTTTCTAACACTGGGCACTACATTGAGTCCCAAAATCCTTTGGTAATCTTCAGATTTCGTGATGTCTTGCACACAGTCAAGGCACCCAGTGCCAGAGGCAGCAAAACAACACAAAACATCTGTGATCCTCCACCATGTTTGACTGTAGGTACTGTATTATTTTCTTTGTAGGCCTCATCCCATTTTTGGTAAACAGTAGAATGGTGTTCTTCAAAAAGCTCTATATCTTAGTCTCCTCTGTCCACAAGATGATTTCCCAGAAGGATTTTGGCTTACTCACATACATTTTGGAAAACTGCAGTCTAGCTTTGTGTCTGTATCAGCAGTGGGGTCCTCCTGGGTCTCCTGCCATGGCGTTTCATTTCTGTCACATGTGGATGGATAGTTCACGCTGACACTGATGCACCCTGAGCCTGCAGGACAGCTTGTATACCTTTGGACCTTGATTGGGGCTGCTTATCCATCATCCGAACTATTCTGCGTTGCAACTTTTCATCAGTTCTTCTCTGCCTTCCAGGGAGATCAGCTGCAGTGCCGCGGGTTGTAAACTTCTTAATTATGCTGCGCACCGTGGACAAAGGAACATCAAGATCTCTGGAGATGGACTTGTAACCTTGAGATTGTTGATCATTTTCAAGAATTTTGGTTCTCATGCCTCAGACAGTTCTCTTCTCCTCTTTCTGTTTTCCATGCTTAGTGTGGCACACACACACACAATGCAAAGATTGCATTAACTTCTCCCCTTTTTATCTGGTTTCAGGTGTGATTTTCATATTGCTCACACCTGTTACTTGCCACAGGGGAGTCTGAACGAGCATCACCTGTTTGAAACAAAGTTGTTTACCCACAATTTTGGAAAGGTGACAACAATTTTGTCCGACCCGTTTTTGGTGATTTGTGTGAAATTATGTCCATTTTTTTCTCTTTTTGTGTTATTCCAATACACACAAAAGAAATAAACCTGTGTATAACAAAACATGTGTAATTGCAATAATGTCCTGGGAGAAATACTTCATTCTCTGAAACAATTTCAAGGGTGCTAACACTTTTTCGGCCATGACTGTATGTCTGACTGGTCACGATATGTGGGGTCTATAGGTGTAGAGTTGTATATATGTATACACTTGGCTTTTTACCTATTTTGTCACATTACCACCGGTGTGTAAATATTTTTGTAATCCGATTTGTGAGCGATGCATCAGCACTAAATAGTCTCAGTTGGTGAAGTGACAAAAATATAGGCATAAATTAAAATATATGGGTTCAAAAAACTAAAAATTGGCATGTGCATATGTCTTCACCCATTTTGCTATGAAGCCCCTAAATATTTCTAGTGCAAGCAATTGCCTTCATAAGTCCCATGCTTGGATTCCACACAGGTGGACGTCCTGTCACTGAGGCTATGTTCCCACTATGCGTTTTTCAAGCGTTTTTGCCGCGGAATTTCCGCAGCGAAAACGCTTGGTAATACGTGCCCCATGGTCCCCAATGATAATCCGCGTGTGTTGTGTACATGCTGCAGAAATTTCCGCTGCAAATTATCATTGCGGGAAAATACGCAGCATGTCCATTAATTTTGCGGACACGCAGCGTAATCGCCACCATTGACACGCTTAATATCTGTGTGACCTGTCACATGACTCAAAGACGTCATCACAGGTCCTTCACACCACCGCGACCGATACAACACACCGGACGCATCGCTATGAAGACCGGGGGCCATCGGAAGGTGAGTATAATCTTTATTTTTTATTTTTGACCATTTCTATGAAGATCTCCAAACACCACCATGAAGACCAAGGAGATCTCCAAACACCACCATGTGTGGTCATTTTGAGTTTGCCAAAAGATGTGGGAGACTCCCCAAATGTATGGAGGAAGGTGCTGCAATCAGATGAGACCAAAACTGAACTTTTTGGCCACCAAGGTGAACGCTACGTTTGTTGCCAAACCAACACAGCTTATCGCCCCAAGAACGCCATCCCCACAGTGAAACGTGGTGGCAGCATCATGGTGTGGGGATGTTTTTCGGCAGCAAGGACAGGGAAAATGGATGGTGCGAAATACAGGGATATTCCTGACCAAAACCTGTTCCAGTCTGTCAGTGATTTGAGGCTGGGACGGAGGTTCACGTTCCAACAAGACAATGACCCAAAGCATACTGCTAAAGCAACACTCGAGTGGTGTAAGGGGAAACGTGGAAATGTTTTGGAGCGGCCGAGTCCAGGCCAAATCTTAATCCAAAGGAGAATCTGTGGTCAGACGTGAAGATCGCTGTTCACCAGAGGAAACCCATAACGTGAAGGAGCTGGAGCAGTTTTGCCTTGAGGAATGGGCAGAAATCCCAGTGGCGAGACGTGAAAAGCTCATAGAGGCTTATCCAAAGCGACTGCAGCTGTAACGGCCGCCACAAAATGGGGCTCTACAAAGCTGGGCTGTGGAGTCGGTACAAAGTGGACCATCTCCGACTCCTAGAATATATAACACATTAGGTACAGTAGTACGATGCAGGGTGGGCTATAAATGGTTTTATAGGAATTTGGGAAAGTTATGAAACGTCCTATAAATATCTGTTCTGTTCCTGATCTCAGAGTCTCAGTGTTTAGTTGAAATTAATCTGCTGCTCTTTATGTACATGCTCAGTAGTGACCGGGGCTGCACTTTCTGTACACGCTCAGTAGTGACCGGGGCTGCACTTTATGTACACGCTCAGTAGTGACCGGGGCTGCACTTTCTGTACACGCTCAGCAGTGACCGGGGCTGCACTTTCTGTACACGCTCAGCAGTGACCGGGGCTGCACTTTCTGTACACACTCAGCAGTGACCGGGGCTGCACTTTCTGTACACGCTCAGTAGTGACCAGGGCTGCACTTTCTGTACACGCTCAGTAGTGACCGGGGCTGCACTTTATGTACACGCTCAGTAGTGACCGGGGCTGCACTTTATGTACACGCTCAGCAGTGACCGGGGCTGCACTTTATGTACACGCTCAGCAGTGACCGGGGCTGCACTTTATGTACACGCTCAGCAGTGACCGGGGCTGCACTTTATGTACACGCTCAGCAGTGACCGGGGCTGCACTTTATGTACACGCTCAGTAGTGACCAGTGCTGCACTTTATGTACACGCTCAGTAGTGACCAGTGCTACACTTTATGTACACGATCAGTAGTGACCGGGGCTGCACTTTATGTACACGCTCAGTAGTGACCGGGGCTGCACTTTATGTACACGCTCAGTAGTGACCGGGGCTGCACTTTATGTACACGCTCAGTAGTGACCGGGGCTGCACTTTATGTACACGCTCAGTAGTGACCGGGGCTGCACTTTATGTACACGCTCAGTAGTGACCAGTGCTGCACTTTATGTACACGCTCAGTAGTGACCGGGGCTGCACTTTATGTACGTGCTCAGTAGTGACCAGTGCTGCACTTTCTGTACACGCTCAGCAGTGACCAGTGCTGCACTGTCTGTACACGCTCAGTAGTGACCAGTGCTGCACTTTATGTACATGCTGAGGAATGATTGGGGCTGTGGGGTCTGGGTCAGTGGTTTGGCTTACCGACTCCACAGCCCTGCTACAAAGTACTGACTTTAGGGGGGTGAATAGTTATGCTCACTGAAATATTCAGTTATTTTGTCCTTTTTGTTTGCTTCACAATAAAAAATGCCAAGGGGGCTGAATACTTTCGCAAGCCACTGTATGTCTACCTGGTCACTTTATATGGGGTCTGTAGGTGTAGAGCTGTATATATGTATAGGTCTCTGCCCGGTCACTATACAGTGCTGGCCAAAAGTATTGGCACCCCTGCAATTCTGTCAGATAATACTCAGTTTCTTGCAATCACAAATTCTTTGGTCTTATTCTCTTCATTTAATTTGCTTGCAAGGAAAAAACACAAAAGAGAATGAAGCAAAAATCAAATCATTGATCATTTCACACAAAACTCCAAAAAAGGGCCAGACAAAAGTATTGGCACCCTCAGCCTAATACTTGGTTGCACAACCTTTAGCCAAAATAACTGTGAACAACCGCTTCCGGTAACCATCAATGAGTTTCTTACAATGCTCTGCTGGAATTGTAGACCATTCTTCTTTGGTAAACTGCTCCAGGTCCCTGATATTTGAAGGGTGCCTTCTCCAAACTGCCATTTTGAGATCTCTCCACAGGTGTTCTATGGGATTCAGGTCTGGACTCATTGCTGGCCACCTTAGAAGTCTCCAGTGCTTTCTCTCAAACCATTTTATAGTGCTTTTGGAAGTGTGTTTTGGGTCATTGTCCTGCTGGAAGACCCATGACCTCTGAGGGAGACCCAGCTTTCTCACACTGGGCCCTACATTATGCTGCAAAATTTGTTGGTAGTCTTCAGACTTCATAATGCCATGCACACGGTCAAGCAGTCCAGTGCCAGAGGCAGCAAAGCAACCCCAAAACATCAGGGAACCTCCACCATGTTTGACTGTAGGGACCGTGTTCTTTTCTTTGAATGCCTTTTTTTTTTTCCTGTACACTCTACAGTCATGGCCAAAAGTATTGAGAATGAGACAAATAGTAATTTTTCCAAAGTTTACTGCTTCATTTTTTTGTAATGGCAATTTGCATCTACTCCTGAATGTCAAAGAGTGATCAGCTTAACAGCAATTACTGTACTTGCAAAGTCAATATTTGCCCAGAAAATGAACTTTAACCCCCAAAACACATTTCAACATCATTGCAGTCCTGCCTTAAAAGGAGCAGCTAACATCGTTTTAGTGATTGATCCATTAACACAGGTGTGGGTGTTGATGAGGACAGGGCTGGAGATCAATCAGTCATGATTAAGTAAGAATGATATCACTGGACACTTTAAAAGGAGGCTGGTTCTTGGTATCATTGTTTCTCTTCAGTTAACCATGGTTATCTCTAAAGAAACACGTGCAGCCATCATTGGACTGCACAAAAATGGCCTAACAGGGAAGAGTATCGCAGCTACAAAGATTGCACCTCAGTCAACAATCTATCGCATCATCAAGAACTTCAAGGAGAGAGCTTCCATTGTTGTCAAAAAGGCTCCAGGGCGCCCAAGAAAGACCAGCAAGCGCCAGGACCGTATCTTAAAACTGTTTCAGCTGCGGGATCGGACTACCAGCAGTGCTGAGCTTGCTCAGGAATGGCAGCAGGCTGGTGTGAGTGCTTCTGCATGCACTGTGAGGCGCAGACTCTTTGAGCAAGGGCTGGTTTCAAGGAGGGCAGGAAAGAAGCCACTTCTCTCCAGAAAAAACATCAGGGACCGACTGATATTCTGCAAAAGGTACAGGGAGTGGACTGCTGAGGACTGGGGCAAAGTCATTTTCTCTGATGAATCCCCTTTTGGATTGTTTGGGACATCTGGAAAACAGCTTATTGGGAGAAGAAGAGGTGAGCGCTACCACCAGTCTTGTCTCATGCCAACTGTAAAGCATCCTGAAACCATTCATGTGTGGGGTTGCTTCTCAGCCAAGGGAATCGGCTCACTCACAGTCTTGCCTAAAAACACAGCCATGAATAAAGAATGGTACCAGAATGTCCTCCAAGAGCAACTTCTCCCAACCGTCCAAGAGCAGTTTGGCGCCCAACAATGCCTTTTCCAGCATGATGGAGCACCTTGCCATAAAGCAAAGGTGATAACTAAATGGCTCATGGAACAAAACATAGAGATTTTGGGTCCATGGCCTGGAAACTCCCCAGATCTTAATCCCATTGAGAACTTCTGGTCAATCATCAAGAGACGGGTGGACAAACAAAAACCAACAAATTCTGGCAAAATGCAAGCATTGATTATGCAAGAATGGACTGCTATCAGTCAGGATTTGGTCCAAAAGTTGATTGAGAGCAGCCAGGGAGAATTACAGAGGTCTTGAAGAAGAAGGGGCAACACTGCAAATATTGACTTGCTGCATTAACTCATTCTAACTGTCAATATAACCTATTGGTCCTCATAATATGATTGCAATTATATTTCTGTATGTGATAGAAACATCAGACAAACACTAATAAAAACCAGAGGCCAGCAGATCATGGGAAAATATAATTTTGGTGTCATTCTCAAAACTTTTGGCCATGACTGTATGTTGATGCTTTTTCCCAAAAAGCTCTACTTTTGTCTCATCTGACCAGAGAACATTCTTCCAAAACGTTTTAGGCTTTCTCAGGTAAGTTTTGGCAAACTCCAGCCTGGCTTTTTTATGTCTCGGGGTAAGAAGTGGGGTCTTCCTGGGTATCCTACCATACAGTCCCTTTTCATTCAGACGCCGACGGATAGTACGGGTTGACACTGTTGTACCCTCGGACTGCAGGGCAGCTTGAACTTGTTTGGATGTTAGTCGAGGTTCTTTATCCACCATCCGCACAATCTTGCGTTGAAATCTCTCGTCAATCTTTATTTTCCGTCCACATCTAGGGAGGTTAGCCACAGTGCCATGGGCTTTACACTTCTTGATGACACTGCGCACGGAAGACACAGGAACATTCAGGTCTTTGGAGATGGACTTGTAGCCTTGAGATTGCTCATGCTTCCTCACAATTTGGTTTCTCAAGTCCTCAGACAGTTCTTTGGTCTTCTTTCTTTTCTCCATGCTCAATGTGGTCACACAAGGACACAGGACAGAGGTCGAGTCAACTTTAATCCATGTTAACTGGCTGCAAGTGTGATTTAGTTATTGCTAACACCTGTTAGGTGCCACAGGTAAGTTACAGGTGCTGTTAATTACACCAATTACAGAAGCATCACATGATTTTTCAAAGGGTGCCAATACTTTTGTCCACCCCCTTTTTTTAGGTTTAGTGTGGAATTATATCCAATTTGGCTTTAGGACAATTTTTTGTGTTTTTTTCATTGAAGACAAATTAAATGAAGATAATAAGACCAAAGAATTTTTGATTGCAATCATTTTCAGGAAGAAACTGAGTATTATCTGACAGAATTGCAGGGGTGCCAATACTTTTGGCCATCACTGTATATGGGCTCTATAGGTGTACATCTGTATATATCTCTGCCTGGTCACTATATATGGGGTCTATAGGTGTAGAGCTGTATGTATGTACAATTGTGCTCAAAAGTTTACATACCCCGGCAGAATTTTTCCTTTCTTGGCCTTGTTTCAGAGAATATGAATGATAACAAATAAAGCTTTTTCTCCCCTCATGGTTATTGGTTGGGTGAAGCCATTTATTGTCAAACTCCTGTGTTTTCTCTTTTTAAATCTTAATGAAAACCAAAAACATCCAATGATCAAAAGTTCCCATACCCCAGTTCTTAATACCGTGTGTTGCCTCCTCTAACATCAATGACCGCTTGAAGTCTTTTGTGGTAGTTGTGGATGAGGTTCTTTATTTTCTCAGATGGTAAAGTTGCCCATTCTTCTTGACAAAAAGCCTCCAGTTCCTGTAAATTCCTGGGCTGTCCAGCATGAACTGCGCGCTTGAGATCTCCCCAGAGTGGCTCAATGATATTGAGGTCAGGAGACTGAGAGGCCACTCCAGAACCTTCACTTTGTTATGCTGTAGCCAATGACAGATCGACTCGGCCTTGTGTTTTGGATCATTGTCATGTTGGAACGTCCAACCACGTCCCATTCGCAGCTTCCAAATTTGCGTCAAGTATTTGCTGATAACGTACTGAATTCATCTTTTCTTTAACTTTAACCAAGTTTCCTGTGCCTTTGTAGCTCACATCTCAAAAAAACATCAGGGATCCACCTCCGTGCTTTACTGTAGGAATGGTGTTCCTTTCATCATAGGCCTTGTTGACCTCTCTCCAAATGTAACGTTTATGGTTGTGGCCAAAAAGTTCAATTTTGGTCTCATCACTCCAAATTACCTTGTTCCAGAAGTTTTGAGGCTTCACTCTGTGCTGTTTGGTGTATTGTAGGCGAGATACTTTATGGCATTTGCGCAGTAATGGCTTTCTTCTGGCGACTCGACCATGCAGCCCATTTTTCTTCAAGTGCCTCCTTATTGTGCATCTTGAAACAGCCACACCGCTAGTTTTCAGAGAGTCCTGAATTTCAGCTGATGTTATTTTTGGGTTTTTCTTTGCATCCCGAACAATTTCCCTGGCAGTTGTGGCCGAAATTTTTGTTGGTCTACCTGACCGTGGTTTGGTTTTCACAGAGCCCCTGATTTTCCATATCTTAATCACAGTTTGAACGCTGCTAACTGGCATTGTCAATTCCTTGGATATCTTTTTGTATCACTTTCCTGTGTTCTACAGTTCAACTACCTTTTCCCGTAGATCCGTTCACAATTCTTTTGCTTTCCCCATGACTCACAATCCAGAAACATCAGTGGCTGGATGAAAGATGCAAGAGTCTGTCTGGATCCCAGAAACTCACTCAGCTTTTATGCACACACACTGATTACAAGCAAACAGATCACAGGTGAGAATGTTGCCTTTAGTAGCCATTCAAACCCATTTGTGTCAAATTCTGTGCAGGTTATCAGGCCAAAATCACCAGGGTAGTAAACTTTTGATCAGGGTCATTTGGATGTTTTTGGTTGTCATTAAGATTTAAAAAGAGAAAACACAGTAGTTTGACAATAAATGGCTTCACCCAACCAATAGCCATGAGTGGGGAAAAAGTTTTTTTGTTATCATTCATATTCTCTGAAACAAGACCAAGAAAAGAAAAATTCTGCTGGGGTGTGTAAACTTTTGAGCACAACTTGTCACTATATATGGGTTTTATAGGTGTACATCTGTATATATCTCTGGCTGGTCTGTAGGTGTAGAGCTGTATATACAGGTGCATCTCACTAAATTAAATTAACTTTTATGATATTCTATTTCAGTTCTTCAATACAAAAAGTGAACCTCCTATATTATATAGAGTCATTACACACAGGGGGATCTATTATATAGAGTCATTACACACAGAGGGATCTATTATATAGAGTCATTACACACAGGGGGATCTATTATATAGAGTCATTACACACAGAGCGATCTATTATATAGTCATTACACACAGAGGGATCTATTATATAGAGTCATTACACACAGGGGGATCTATTATATAGAGTCATTACACACAGAGGAATCTATTATATAGAGTCATTACACACAGAGCGATCTATTATATAGTCATTACACACAGAGGGATCTATTATATAGAGTCATTACACACAGAGGGATCTATTATATAGAGTCATTACACACAGAGCGATCTATTATATAGTCATTACACACAGAGCGATCTATTATATAGAGTCATTACACACAGAGGGATCTATTATATAGAGTCATTACACACAGAGGGATCTATTATAGAGTCATTACACACAGAGGAATCTATTATATATAGTCATTACACACAGAGCGATCTATTATATAGTCATTACACACAGAGGGATCTATTATATAGAGTCATTACACACAGAGGGATCTATTATATAGAGTCATTACACACAGAGGGATCTATTATATAGAGTCATTACACACAGAGGGATCTATTATATAGAGTCATTACACACAGAGGGATCTATTATATAGAGTCATTACACACAGAGGGATCTATTATATAGTCATTACACACAGAGGAATCTATTATATAGAGTCATTACACACAGAGGAATCTATTATATAGAGTCATTACACACAGAGGAATCTATTATATAGAGTCATTACACACAGAGGGATCTATTATATAGTCATTACACACAGAGGGATCTATTATATAGTCATTACACACAGAGGGATCTATTATATAGTCATTACACACAGAGGGATCTATTATATAGTCATTACACACAGAGGGATCTATTATATAGAGTCATTACACACAGAGGGATCTATTTCACGTGGTTATTTCTGTTAATGTTGATGATTATGGCTTACAGCCAATGAAAACACAAAAGTCAATATCTCAGTAAATTAGAATACTTTATAACAGCTTGTCGTCGTCCTCCTGAAATGTCTGTTCAGTAAATGCCTCAATACTTGGTCGGCTCCTTGTGCATCAATTGCTGCATCAATGCGGCAATGTGGCATGGAGGGATCAGCCTGTGGCATGGAGGGATCAGCCTGTGGCATGAAGGGATCAGCCTGTGGCATGGAGGGATCAGCCTGTGGCATGGAGGGATCAGCCTGTGGCTGCTGAGGGGTTATGGAAGCCCAGGTTGCTTTGATAGCCGCCTTCAGCTCATCTGTATTGTGGGCTCTGGGGTCTCATCTTCCTCTTGACAATACCCCATAGATTCTCTATAATAGATTCTCTATGGGGTTAAGGTCAGGCGAGTTTGCTGACAATCAAGCACAGTGATCCCGTTGTGTGTAAACAAGGTATTGGTACTTTTGACTCCATGATTGTGGAGCCTACCGAAACAGACTAAGGGACCGTTTTAAACGCTTAGGAAGCCTTTGCAGGTGTTTATTCTAATTTACTGAGATAATGACTTTTGTGTTTTCATTGGCTGTAAGCCATAATCATCAACATTAACAGAAATAAACATGTGGAATAGATCCCTCTGTGTGTAATGACTCTATATAATAGATCCCTCTGTGTGTAATGACTCTATATAATAGATCACTCTGCGTGTAATGACTCTATATAATAGATCCCTCTGTGTGTAATGACTCTATATAATTGCTCTGTGTGTATTGACTCTATATAATAGATCCCTCTGCGTGTAATGACTCTATATAATAGATTCCTCTGTGTGTAATGACTCTATATAATAGATCCCTCTGTGTGTAATGACTCTATATAATAGATCCCTCTGTGTGTAATGACTCTATATAATAGATCCCTCTGTGTGTAATGACTCTATATAATAGATCCCTCTGTTTGTAATGACTATAGAATAGATCCCTCTGTGTGTAATGACTCTATAGAATAGATCCCTCTGTGTGTAATGACTCTATAGAATAGATCCCTCTGTGTGTAATGACTCTATAGAATAGATCCCTCTGTGTGTAATGACTCTATAGAATAGATCCCTCTGTGTGTAATGACTCTATAGAATAGATCGCTCTGTGTGTAATGACTCTATAGAATAGATCCCTCTGTGTGTAATGACTCTATATAATAGATCACTCTGTGTAATGACTATATAATAGATCCCTCTGTGTGTAATGACTCTATATAATAGATCACTCTACGTGTAATGACTATATAATAGATCCCTGTGTGTAATGACTCTATATAATAGATCCCTCTGTGTGTAATGACTCTATATAATAGATCACTGTGTGTAATGACTCTATATAATAGATCCCTCTGCGTGTAATGACTCTATATAATAGATCCCTCTGTGTGTAATGACTCTATATAATAGATCCCTCTGTGTGTAATGACTCTATATAATAGATCCCTCTGTGTGTAATGACTCTATATAATAGATCCCTCTGTGTGTAATGACTCTATATAATGGATCCCTCTGTGTGTAATGACTCTATATAATGGATCCCTCTGTGTGTAATGACTCTATATAATGGATCGCTCTGTGTGTAATGACTCTATATAATAGATCCCTCTGTGTGTAATGACTCTATATAATAGATCCCTCTGTGTATAATGACTCTATATAATAGATCCCTCTGCGTGTAATGACTCTATATAATAGATCCCTGTGTGTAATGACTATAGAATAGATCCCTCTGTGTGTAATGACTCTATAGAATAGATCCCTCTGTGTGTAATGACTCTATAGAATAGATCCCTCTGTGTGTAATGACTCTATAGAATAGATCCCTCTGTGTGTAATGACTCTATAGAATAGATCCCTCTGTGTGTAATGACTCTATAGAATAGATCGCTCTGTGTGTAATGACTCTATAGAATAGATCCCTCTGTGTGTAATGACTCTATATAATAGATCACTCTGTGTAATGACTATATAATAGATCCCTCTGTGTGTAATGACTCTATATAATAGATCACTCTACGTGTAATGACTATATAATAGATCCCTGTGTGTAATGACTCTATATAATAGATCCCTCTGTGTGTAATGACTCTATATAATAGATCACTGTGTGTAATGACTCTATATAATAGATCCCTCTGCGTGTAATGACTCTATATAATAGATCCCTCTGTGTGTAATGACTCTATATAATAGATCCCTCTGTGTGTAATGACTCTATATAATAGATCCCTCTGCGTGTAATGACTCTATATAATAGATCCCTCTGTGTGTAATGACTCTATATAATAGATCCCTCTGTGTGTAATGACTCTATATAATAGATCCCTCTGTGTGTAATGACTCTATATAATAGATCCCTCTGTGTGTAATGACTCTATATAATGGATCCCTCTGTGTGTAATGACTCTATATAATGGATCCCTCTGTGTGTAATGACTCTATATAATGGATCGCTCTGTGTGTAATGACTCTATATAATAGATCCCTCTGTGTGTAATGACTCTATATAATAGATCCCTCTGTGTATAATGACTCTATATAATAGATCCCTCTGCGTGTAATGACTCTATATAATAGATCCCTCTGTGTGTAATGACTATAGAATAGATCCCTCTGTGTGTAATGACTCTATAGAATAGATCCCTCTGTGTGTAATGACTCTATAGAATAGATCCCTCTGTGTGTAATGACTCTATAGAATAGATCCCTCTGTGTGTAATGACTCTATAGAATAGATCCCTCTGTGTGTAATGACTCTATAGAATAGATCGCTCTGTGTGTAATGACTCTATAGAATAGATCCCTCTGTGTGTAATGACTCTATATAATAGATCACTCTGTATAATGACTATATAATAGATCCCTCTGTGTGTAATGACTCTATATAATAGATCACTCTACGTGTAATGACTATATAATAGATCCCTGTGTGTAATGACTCTATATAATAGATCCCTCTGTGTGTAATGACTCTATATAATAGATCACTGTGTGTAATGACTCTATATAATAGATCCCTCTGCGTGTAATGACTCTATATAATAGATCCCTCTGTGTGTAATGACTCTATATAATAGATCCCTCTGTGTGTAATGACTCTATATAATAGATCCCTCTGTGTGTAATGACTCTATATAATAGATCCCTCTGTGTGTAATGACTCTATATAATGGATCCCTCTGTGTGTAATGACTCTATATAATGGATCCCTCTGTGTGTAATGACTCTATATAATGGATCGCTCTGTGTGTAATGACTCTATATAATAGATCCCTCTGTGTATAATGACTCTATATAATAGATCCCTCTGTGTATAATGACTCTATATAATATAGGAGTTTCATTATTATTTTGATGATATTCTAATTTTGTGAGATGCACCTGTATGTATATGTCTCTGCCTGGTCATTTTATATATATATATATATATATATATATATATATATATATATATATATATATATATATATATATATATATATATATATATACAGTACAGTACAGTACAGACCAAAAGTTTGGACACACCTTCTCATTTAAAGATTTTTCTGTATTTTCATGACTATGAAAATTGTACATTCACACTGAAGGCATCAAAACTATGAATTACCACATGTGGAATTATATACTTAACAAAAAAGTGTGAAACAACTGAAAATATGTCTTATATTCTAGGTTCTTCACAGTAGCCACCTTTTGCTTTGATGACTGCTTTGCACACTCTTGGCATTCTCTTGATGAGCTTCAAGAGGTAGTCACCGCAAATGGTCTTCCAACAATCTTGAAGGAGTTCCCAGAGATGCTTAGCACTTGTTGGCCCTTTTGTCTTCATTCTGCGGTCCAGCTCACCCCAAACCATCTCGATTGGGTTCAGGTCTAGTGACTGTGGAGGCCAGGTCATCTGGCGTAGCCCCCCCATCACTCTCCTTCTTGGTCAAATAGCCCTTACACAGCCTGGAGGTGTTTGGGGTCATTGTTCTGTTGAAAAATAAATGATGGTCCAACTAAGCACAAACCGGATGGAATAGCATGCCGCTGCAAGATGCTGTGGTAGCCATGCTGGTTCAGTATGCCTTCAATTTTGAATAAATCCCCAACAGTGTCACCAGCAAAGCCCCCCACACCATCACACCTCCTCCTCCATGCTTCACGGTGGGAACCAGGCATGTAGAGTCCATCCGTTCACCTTTTCTGCGTCGCACAAAGACACGGTGGTTGGAACCAAAGATCTCAAATTTGGACTCATCAGACCAAAGCACAGATTTCCACTGGTCTAATGTCCATTCCTTGTGTTCTTTAGCCCAACCAAGTCTCTTCTGCTTTTTGCCTGTCCTTAGCAGTGGTTTCCTAGCAGCTATTTTACCATGAAGGCCTGCTGCACAAAGTCTCCTCTTAACAGTTGTTGTAGAGATGTGTCTGCTGCTAGAACTCTGTGTGGCATTGACCTGGTCTCTAATCTGAGCTGCTGTTAACCTGCAATTTCTGAGGCTGGTGACTCGGATAAACTTATCCTCAGAAGCAGAGGTGACTCTTGGTCTTCCTTTCCTGGGGCGGTCCTCATGTGAGCCAGTTTCTTTGTAGCGCTTGATGGTTTTTGCAACTGCACTTGGGGACACTTTCAAAGTTTTCCCAATTTTTTGCACTGACTGACCTTCATTTCTTAAAGTAATGATGGCCACTCGTTTTTCTTCACTTATCTGCTTTTTTCTTCCATAATACAAATTCTAACAGTCTATTCAGTAGGACTATCAGCTGTGTATCCACCAGAGTTCTGAACAACACAACTGATGGTCCCAACCCCATTTATAAGGCAAGAAATCCCACTTATTAAACCTGACAGGGCACACCTGTGAAGTGAAGACCATTTCCGGTGACTACCTCTGGAAGCTCATCAAGAGAATGCCAAGAGTGTGCAAAGCAGTCATCAAAGCAAAAGGTGGCTACTGTGAAGAACCTAGAATATAAGACATATTTTCAGTGGTTTCACACTTTTTTGTTAAGTATATAATTCCACATGTGTTAATTCATAGTTTTGATGCCTTCAGTGTGAATGTACAATTTTCATAGTCATGAAAATACAGAAAAATCTTTAAGTGAGAAGGTGTGTCCAAACTTTTGGTCTGTACTGTATATATATATATATATATATATATATACATATATATATATATATATAGGGTCTGTAGGTGTAGAGCTATATGTATATACAGTATAGTATACAATATAGTTCCTATCAGGATGCTGGGTGGAATTGTTGCACACGCCGGAGGTCACTAGAGCCCAGCAGTATAAAATAGGGCCGAGCGGGAAAAAAAAAGTGTCGTACGTTATAGGCGCATGTGCGGGGTCTGCAGACCTATTCTGCACGTCACAGGGCCCTATGTCGTGCAGGGGAGGGGGGAATATTTAAATTAAGTAAGTAGGCGAGGATTTCTAGGCGTCACTCAGACGCCAAGCATAGGAAAACGGACTAAATAAAAAGATATTTCAAAGCAAGCAGACCTGTAATATGGCCATACAGGTAGGTATAGATTTGCATTTCTATCACCTGTATGCCCATAGTAGAGGTCAGATATCTCCCAGGGGGGACAGACTCCCATCAGACCTCTACTATGGCCATACAGGTAGGTATAGAGTTACATTTCTATCACCTGTATGCCCATAGTAGAGGTCAGATATCTCCCAGGAGGGACAGATTCCCATCAGACCTCTACTATGGGCCATACAGGTAGGTATAGAGTTACATTTCTATCACCTGTATGCCCATAGTAGAGGTCAGATATCTCCCAGGAGGGACAGATTCCCATCAGACCTCTACTATGGGCCATACAGGTAGGTATAGAGTTACATTTCTATCACCTGTATGCCCATAGTAGAGGTCAGATATCTCCCAGGGGGGACAGATTCCCATCAGACCTCTACTATGGCCATACAGGTAGGTATAGAGTTACATTTCTATCACCTGTATGTCCATAGTAGAGGTCAGATATCTCCCAGGGGGGACAGACTCCCATCAGACCTCTACTATGGCCATACAGGTCGGTATAGAGTTACATTTCTATCACCTGTATGCCCATAGTAGAGGTCACATATCTCCCAGGAGGGCAGACTCCCATCAGACCTCTACTATGGGACATACAGGTAGGTATAGATTTACATTTCTATCACCTGTATGTCCATAGTAGAGGTCAGATATCTCCCAGGGGGGACAGATTCCCATCAGACCTCTACTATGGGCCATACAGGTAGGTATAGAGTTACATTTCTATCACCTGTATGCCCATAGTAGAGGTCAGATATCCCCCAGGGGAGACAGATTCCCATCAGACCTCTACTATGGCCATACAGGTAGGTATAGAGTTACATTTCTATCACCTGTATGCCCATAGTAGAGGTCAGATATCTCCCAGGGGGGACAGATTCCCATCAGACCTCTACTATGGCCATACAGGTAGGTATAGAGTTACATTTCTATCACCTGTATGCCTATAGTAGAGGTCAGATATCTCCCAGGGGGGACAGATTCCCATCAGACCTCTACTATGGCCATACAGGTAGGTATAGAGTTACATTTCTATCACCTGTATGCCTATAGTAGAGGTCAGATATCTCCCAGGGGGGACAGACTCCCATCAGACCTCTACTATGGCCATACAGGTAGGTATAGAGTTACATTTCTATCACCTGTATGTCCATAGTAGAGGTCAGATATCTCCCAGGGGGGACAGATTCCCATCAGACCTCTACTATGGCCATACAGGTAGGTATAGAGTACATTTCTATCACCTGTATGCCCATAGTAGAGGTCAGATATCTCCCAGGGGGGACAGACTCCCATCAGACCTCTACTATGGCCATACAGGTAGGTATAGAGTTACATTTCTATCACCTGTATGGCCATAGTAGAGGTCAGATATCTCCCAGGGGGGACAGATTCCCTTTAATGACCAGGCCAATGTTTACAGTTCTGACCACGGTCACTTTGAGATAATTACTCTGAAAAGCTTCAACGGATCCCCCTGATTCTGAGACTGTTTTCTCATGACATATTATACTTTGCTAGTGGCAAAATTTCTTCGATATCACTTGCGTTTATTTGTGAAAAAATCGGAAATTTGGTGAAAATTTTGAAAGTTTCGCAATTTTCAAAATTTAAATTTCCATGCCCTTAAATCAGAGAGATGTCACACAAGAGTCAATAAATAACATTTCCCACATGTCTACTTTACATCAGCACAATTTTGGAACCAACATTTTTTTTTGTTAGGGATGCACCTAAACAGTGGAAACCCCCCACAAGTGACAGCATTTTGGAAACTAGACACTTCAAGGATTTTATCAAGGTGTATAGTGAACATTTTGAACCCAGAGGTGCGACACAGCATTTGATAACATTAGGTCATCATATTGAATAAGTTGTCATTAGTCTTGAGCGCAAGTGCTCGTTACTTGAGTTTGCATCGGGTACTCAGGTATGCACCATGTACTGCGTGTGCTCGAGTGACATGCTCGAGTCCCTGCTCCGCATGTTTCCCGGTTATTAGACACCCAAAAAAAACATGCAGGGATCACTCATGCATGGCAGGCAATCCCAGCGAGGTTTTTTGACTGTATAACACGAAACATATGGGGCGAAGACTCGAGCACCCACGATACTCAGTGCATACCTGAGCACCCGATGCAAACTCAAGTAGTGAGCTCTTGCACTCAACACTAGTCGCCATATCGTCATCATATTTTTCTTTCCTTTTGAAAAAATCCCAAACCTAAGCCCAACCCTAACCCCAACACAACTCTAACATATCCCCAACCCTAAGACAGCCCCAACCCTAAGACAGCCCCAACCCTAGTGTTTATTTTTTACGCCGTTCCTCGTGCGGTATAAGTAATAGACTTCTTTATTCTTCGGGTCGGTGCGATTTCAGCGGTGCCAGATTCATATGGGGTTTCTATGTTTGGCAGCTGTCACACACTAGAAGACGCTTTTTTTTTTGAAAAGACTAGTTTTTGCAATCATTTTTCCATATTTTTGCGGAATGAGTTGACTTTTTTTTGGTACCATTTTCGGCTCATGATATATTTTCATCGCTTTCTATTCTATTTTTGGGAGGCAGAATAAACAAAAACCAACAATTCAGGAATTGTTTTTTTTTATGCCGTTCCGCATGTGGTAACATTGATAAGGCAGCTTTATTCTTCGGGCCACAATGTTTACAGCAATGCTACATGTTTTTTTTTTGTATCACTTTATTCTGAGACCTATAACTTTTTTATTTCTCGGCCGATGGAGCTGTATGGCGGCTTGTTTTTCTGCGGGACAAGATGACGTTTACAGCGGTACCATTTTTATTTACATATGTCTTTTTGATCGCGTTTTTTTCCATTTTTTGTTTGGCGGTATGATGATAAAGCATCCGTTTTTTTTGCTTAGTTTTTTTATTTACTTTTATTATTGTGTTCACTAAAGGGGTTAACTAGTGGGGACAGTTTTATAGGTCAGGTCATTCCGGACGTGGCGATACCATATATGTGTACTTTTTATTGTTTTATTTTTTTTTCATAATATTTATTAATGGGTACAATGTATTTTAAATTTTTTGGGGATTAATTTTTTCTTTTTTTTTTTTTCACTGACACTTTCTTTCACTTTTATACTTTGTTCCACTATGGGACTTTCATTTTTTGCAGGCTGATCGCTTGCCTAGCATAGAGATGCAGCATCACTATGCTATGCAGGCTGTCAGCCCTGCAGACACAAGTTACTTTGATCGTGCACTGCGCATGATCAAAGTAACTTCCTGATGCTTGGTGCCCCGACGACATTGGGTCACCATGGCAACGATCGTGACCCCGCGCACACAGCGCGCGTCCCGATTCAAGGTAAGAGGGGACTTAGATCGCAGCATTTCGGGGGTTAATGTGCCGGGACCACTCCTGGCACATAGTAGCGGGTATCAGCTGTCAAAATCAGCTGACACCCTGCGGCGATCGCCCCTCACGGCTTGTGTGCGGGCGCGATCACATTGTGCGTAATAGTACGTGCACCATTTTGGATATACAACCTTTTTATATCATTTTTATTTTGGGATCAACAAAAACAGCAATTCTTGCATTTTTTTTATTTTGTTTTACACTGTTCATAGTGAGGGATAGATGTGATATGGTGTTACAGTACCGGCCGTTGTGGCCCACCGTTGGTGTTGTGGGCCGCTGTTGGTGTTACAGTACTGGCCGTTGCGAGCTGCCGTTGGTGTTACAGTGGCTGGCCGTTGTGAGCCGACTGTTGGTGTTACAGTACCTGGTGTTGTGGCCGTTGCGGGCTGCCGTTGGTGTTACAGTGGCTGACCGTTGTGAGCCGGCCCTTGGTGTTACAGTACCGGTCGTTGTGGGCCAACTGTTGGTCTTACAGTGGCTGGCCGTTGTGGGCCGACTGTTGGTGTTACAGTGGCTGGCCGTTGTGGGCCGGCCCTTGGTGTTACAGTATCGGTCGTTGTGGGCCGACTGTTGGTGTTACTGTGGGCTGGCCCTTGGTGTTACAGTACCGGTCATTGTAGGCCAACTGTTGGTGTTACAGTACCGTTCGTTGTGGGCCGACTGTTGGTGTTACAGTACCGGTCGTTGTAGGCTGACTGTTGGTGTTACAGTACCGGTCGTTGTAGGCTGACTGTTGGTGTTACAGTACCGGTCGTTGTGGGCTGACTGTTGGTGTTACAGTACCGGTTGTTGTAGGCTGACTGTTGGTGTTACAGTACCGGTCGTTGTAGGCTGACTGTTGGTGTTACAGTACCGGTCGTTGTGGGCTGACTGTTGGTGTTACAGTACCGGTCGTTGTAGGCTGACTGTTGGTGTTACAGTAACGGTTGTTGTGGGCTGACTGTTGGTGTTACAGTACCGGTCGTTGTGGGCCGACTGTTGGTGTTACAGTACCGGTCGTTGTAGGCTGACTGTTGGTGTTACAGTACCGGTCGTTGTGGGCTGACTGTTGGTGTTACAGTGGCTGATCGTTGGTGTTACAGATGTGCTAGGAATCTACCAGCACCTGCCATCCCGGCAGCTTCTGCCCATACCCAGCTGTGTATTGGCTGATTGCTGTGCCCGTGCTGCCTCTACCATTTGCCAACAATCGGCTTCGCTGCTGCCACTCGGTGCATAGTAACGTCCCTCCTGCCGATGCGGCACCTGAATAGTTTGTAAATGTCATTGGATGACACAGGAATCCATGGCACTTGTATTCGTAAGTGTGGTCTGGTGACCCGTCTGGTGCCTTTCCCTGCGTCCGAGAAAGGACCTATGGCAGAAAGGAGGGCTGAGGTTCTGTGCCGGTGCCCAGAAGGTGTCCTCATTGCTGGTGAAATTAACCATAAACAGATACTGATGACCACAAGAAAGGGAAAGAATCTTCCTTTTAAGTCCTTGAAGATCCTCTTAAGTCCCTCAGGATGATGAAGGCATCCACGGTCAGGCTCCAGGATCTCGTGGAGCTTGTGATTTAGCCCCGGGGCCCGGAGTCTGACTTCTGCTTGGCCGCAGTCTATTTCTCTGAAGGCTTTTGGGTAAAGGGTCGCTTCTCCTGGGTCGAGACGCTCTTGGATGGGGACACTCGTGATTTAGTTGGCGACCAGCAATGTTCACAGCTGAGAAGAGTGGAACGTGATTTCTGCCCATTTGGGGAATATTCGCAGTGTGGCTCATCATACCCGGTCAATTCAGATCGGCGGCTGCCTTGGTAAGTGTTGTGCTGGCCGATCTGAAGGGAGTTTATAATACAGGAGACAATGGCTCTACATTGCATAATGTTCTGTGACCCCGACTATAAGGCAGCAGAGGACTCCCTCACATTCAAGGTGACTGGCATCTGCAGCCGGCTCCAGCCCGCGGTTCTGTTGGTCTATAGATCTCTCCAATAAGAGGAGCTGGATCGGGGCATGGTCGGGGGTTGCTAGCCGCCAGGATCGGGGCGTGGTCCGGGGGTTGCTAGCCGCCGGGATCGGGGCGTGGTCCGGGGGTTGCTAACCGCCAGGATCTAGCGTGGTCTGGGGGGTTTCTACCCACCAGGATGGGGGCATGGTCCGGAGGTTGCCAGCCAGGATGGGGGCGTGGTCCAGGGGGTTGCCGGCCTCCTGTATCTGGGCGTGGTCCGGGGGGTTGCCGGCCGCCAGGATCGAGGCGTGGTCCGGGGGGTTGCCGGCCGCCAGGATCGGGGCGTGGTCCGGGGGGTTGCCGGCCGCCAGGATCGGGGCGTGGTCCGGGGGGTTGCCGGCCGCCAGGATCGGGGCGTGGTCCGGGGGGTTGCCGGCCGCCAGGATCGGGGTGTGGTCCGGGGGGTTGCCGGCCGCCAGGATCGGGGCGTGGACCGGGGGGTTGCCGGCCGCCAGGATCGGGGCGTGGTCCGGGGGGGTTGCCGGCCGCCAGGATCGGGGCGCGGTCCGGGGGGGTTGCCGGCCGCCAGGATCGGGGCGCGGTCCGGGGGGGTTGCCGGCCGCCAGGATCGGGGCGCGGTCCGGGGGGTTGCCGGCCGCCAGGATCGGGGCGTGTTCCGTGGGGGGGGTGCCGGCCGCCAGGATCGGGGCGTGTTCCGTGGGGGGGGTTGCCGGCCTCCAGGATCGGGGCATGGTCCGGGGGGTTGCCGGCCGCCAGGATTCTGGTCAGGAGTTTGGAGGACAGTCCGTTCTGACTGTGACACATGGATGTGTGACTGCGGCATTAGGCAGGAGAGCACAGGGCGCCATTACCCCTCTATGACACATTTGCTGTCCATGAAGCCCCGTGTGCCGTCTACAGATGGTGGCCAGCCATCATTAAGAGGTTTGACGGCCGTATGGCAAGGACTTGTTCACACAGGTCAGATACACAGTGGAATTTCTTTCCCGATTTTTCTGGGTGAAATCTTGTGGTAAGGGCGAGCATTTTACAGAATCTCCTGCACGCACCGAGGAGACAATCCACTGTGTAACGTCAGGTGATCTGGTGATTTCCGCCATGGATGTGTCTCCCATAAAAGTGCAAAGGGTGAAGTCTGATGTAAATCCACAGTGACATTAACCTGACTCCGTGTGGATTTTCTGTTGCAAAATATCCTTAGGGGACTTGTCTCGTATCTGCCAGCAGGATTTCACCCCCAAACAATTTATACGCACACGTGGCTCTATTAAAGACAAATCCAGTGATACCTTTACATGGCCGGTCTGTTCCTCTATTACTGAGAAATTGGCATTTAAATTGATATGCAAATGAGGCTGAAGGGCTACAGTAGATCTGAAGCCTCTGTCACTATAGCTCTATTCTCCACCGAGCGCCGCCTCCAGCCTTTCCCCGATGTCACACAGTATAGAGGCCGTCAGGAGGAGGCGGCGCTCGGCGAGGAATAAAGCTGGAGTGACAGAGGCTTTAGATCTACCGTAGCCCTTCAGCCTCATTTGCATATCAATTTAAGCCCTGTCTTCTCAGGAATGGACCGGCCATGTAAAGGGATTACTGGACTTGTCTTTAAAAGAGCTAAATGCACATATAAATAAGTTTATGGTGTGAAATCCTGCTGACACATTCCCTTTAAAACTGAGTAAATGATAGACCGAGTCTATTGGGGAACAATTAGCATAAATCGGCTTTATTTCTGGCAGCAGACGTCTGCCTGCACTACCTGATTGGTGCTGTGAGATCCAGCTCTGGTTTTGGTCAGGACGTGTGATATATCTGCAGGAATGGAGCGTCCTGCAGGTCCCGGTGAGAAGGGGCCATGATGCTTTAGGCACCAAATTCTCTGATGTGCAATCAATTATCAGTAAGAGAACAGGAAACTTAATGTATATAAAAAAAAGTCTGATGTTTTACCCCGTGAAGGACGACTGGGCCGGAGGGTAACCCCCCGGGGAGGATCGTGGCACACAGTGCGAGCAAAACTGCGGCAGTCACTCGTAGCAGCCAATCATAGCTGAGCTGTGAAGGGGCGCTGCCCCCATAAATCCTGCCTCATTACACCGCAGTGTGAGGGTCCCGCACTGTCACACACAGCTGCGGAAAAAACTGCGGACTGCGAATTACTTGTGTATTCTCCTTCATGTCTGAGCGGTCAGTGACCGGGGGGCACCGAACACCCGCTGCACTCGAGACCCGCCCGAATAATGCCCCAAATACATGGAACATGCACCACAAGTACCAGAACCACCACAAAGAGGCTGATATCAGTCACATATGATGTAACGTCTGGAGGTTATATCAGTATTGGAGCGTTATAAGAGGCTGATATCAGTCACATATGGTGTAATGTCTGGAGGTTATATCAGTACTGGAGCGTTATAAGAGGAGCTGATATCAGTCACATATGATGTAATGTCTGGAGGTTATATCAGTACTGGAGCGTTATAAGAGGGGCTGAGATCAGTCACATATGGTGTAATGTCTGGAGGTTATATCAGTACTGGAGCGTTATAAGAGGAGCTGATATCAGTCACATATGATGTAATGTCTGGGGGTTATATCAGTACTGGAGCGTTATAAGAGGCTGATATCGGTCACATATGGTGTAATGTCTGGAGGTTATATCAGTACTGGAGCGTTATAAGAGAGGCTGATATCCGTCACATATGATGTAATGTCTGGAGGTTATATCAGTACTGGAGCGTTATAAGAGGGGCTGATATCAGTCACATATGGTGTAATGTCTGGGGGTTATATCAGTACTGGAGCGTTATAAGAGGCTGTTATCAGTCACATATGGTGTAATGTCTGGAGGTTATATCAGTACTGGAGCGTTATAAGAGGGGCTGATATCAGTCAGATATGGTGTAATGTCTGGAAGTTATATCAGTACTGGAGCGTTATAAGAGGGGCTGATATCAGTCACATATGGTGTAATGTCTGGAGGTTATATCAGTACTGGAGCGTTATAAGAGGATCTGATATCAGTTACATATGATGTAATGTCTGGAGGTTATATCAGTACTGGAGAGTTATAAGAGGAGCTGATATCAGTCACATATGATGTAATGTCTGGAGGTTATATCAGTACTGGAGCGTTATAAGAGGAGCTGATATCAGTCACATATGATGTAACGTCTGGAGGTTATATCAGTATTGGAGCGTTATAAGAGGCTGATATCAGTCACATATGGTGTAATGTCTGGAGGTTATATCAGTACTGGAGCGTTATAAGAGGGGCTGATATCAGTCACATATGGTGTAATGTCTGGAGGTTATATCAGTACTGGAGCGTTATAAGAGGGGCTGATATCCGTCACATATGATGTAATGTCTGGAGGTTATATCAGTACTGGAGCGTTATAAGAGGCTGTTATCAGTCACATATGGTGTAATGTCTGGAGGTTATATCAGTACTAGAGCGTTATAAGAGGGGCTGATATCAGTCACATATGGTGTAATGTCTGGAAGTTATATCAGTACTGGAGCGTTATAAGAGGGGCTGATATCAGTCACATATGGTGTAATGTCTGGAGGTTATATCAGTACTGGAGCGTTATAAGAGGGGCTGATATCAGTCACATATGATGTAATGTCTGGAGGTTATATCAGTACTGGAGCGTTATAAGAGGGGCTGATATCAGTCACATATGGTGTAATGTCTGGAGGTTATATCAGTACTGGAGCGTTATAAGAGGGGCTGATATCAGTCACATATGATGTAATGTCTGGAGGTTATATCAGTACTGGAGCGTTATAAGAGGGGCTGATATCAGTCACATATGATGTAATGTCTGGGGGTTATATCCGTACTGGAGCGTTATAAGAGAGGCTGATATCAGTCACATATGGTGTAATGTCTGGAGGTTATATCAGTACTGGAGCGTTATAAGAGGCTGATATCAGTCCCATATGGTGTAATGTCTGGAGGTTATATCAGTACTGGGGCGTTATAAGAGGGGCTGATATCATTCACATATGGTGTAATGTCTGGAGGTTATATCAGTACTGGAGCGTTATAAGAGGAGCTGATATCAGTCACATATGGTGTAATGTCTGGTGGTTATATCAGTACTGGAACGTTATAAGAGGGGCTGATATCAGTCACATATGGTGTAATGTCTGGTGGTTATATCAGTACTGGAACGTTATAAGAGGGGCTGATATCAGTCACATATGGTGTAATGTCTGGTGGTTATATCAGTACTGGAGCGTTATAAGAGGAGCTGATATCAGTCACATATGGTGTAATGTCTGGAGGTTATATCAGTACTGGAGCGTTATAAGAGAGGCTGATATCCGTCACATATGATGTAATGTCTGGAGGTTATATCAGTACTGGAGCGTTATAAGAGGGGCTGATATCAGTCACATATGGTGTAATGTCTGGGGGTTATATCAGTACTGGAGCGTTATAAGAGGGGCTGATATCAGTCAGATATGGTGTAATGTCTGGAAGTTATATCAGTACTGGAGCGTTATAAGAGGGGCTGATATCAGTCACATATGGTGTAATGTCTGGAGGTTATATCAGTACTGGAGCGTTATAAGAGGATCTGATATCAGTTACATATGATGTAATGTCTGGAGGTTATATCAGTACTGGAGAGTTATAAGAGGAGCTGATATCAGTCACATATGATGTAATGTCTGGAGGTTATATCAGTACTGGAGCGTTATAAGAGGAGCTGATATCAGTCACATATGATGTAACGTCTGGAGGTTATATCAGTATTGGAGCGTTATAAGAGGCTGATATCAGTCACATATGGTGTAATGTCTGGAGGTTATATCAGTACTGGAGCGTTATAAGAGGGGCTGATATCAGTCACATATGGTGTAATGTCTGGAGGTTATATCAGTACTGGAGCGTTATAAGAGGGGCTGATATCCGTCACATATGATGTAATGTCTGGAGGTTATATCAGTACTGGAGCGTTATAAGAGGCTGATATCAGTCACATATGGTGTAATGTCTGGGGGTTATATCAGTACTGGAGCGTTATAAGAGGCTGATATCATTCACATATGATGTAATGTCTGGAGGTTATATCAGTACTGGAGCGTTATAAGAGGCTGTTATCAGTCACATATGGTGTAATGTCTGGAGGTTATATCAGTACTAGAGCGTTATAAGAGGGGCTGATATCAGTCACATATGGTGTAATGTCTGGAAGTTATATCAGTACTGAAGCGTTATAAGAGGGGCTGATATCAGTCACATATGGTGTAATGTCTGGAGGTTATATCAGTACTGGAGCGTTATAAGAGGGGCTGATATCAGTCACATATGATGTAATGTCTGGAGGTTATATCAGTACTGAAGCGTTATAAGAGGGGCTGATATCAGTCACATATGGTGTAATGTCTGGAGGTTATATCAGTACTGGAGCGTTATAAGAGGGGCTGATATCAGTCACATATGGTGTAATGTCTGGGGGTTATATCCGTACTGGAGCGTTATAAGAGAGGCTGATATCAGTCACATATGGTGTAATGTCTGGAGGTTATATCAGTACTGGAGCGTTATAAGAGGCTGATATCAGTCCCATATGGTGTAATGTCTGGAGGTTATATCAGTACTGGGGCGTTATAAGAGGGGCTGATATCATTCACATATGGTGTAATGTCTGGAGGTTATATCAGTACTGGAGCGTTATAAGAGGAGCTGATATCAGTCACATATGGTGTAATGTCTGGAGGTTATATCAGTACTGGGGCGTTATAAGAGGGGCTGATATCATTCACATATGGTGTAATGTCTGGAGGTTATATCAGTACTGGAGCGTTATAAGAGGGGCTGATATCATTCACATATGGTGTAATGTCTGGAGGCTATATCAGTACTGGAGCGTTATAAGAGGGGCTGATATCAGTCACATATGGTGTAATGTCTGGAGGTTATATCAGTACTGGAGCGTTATAAGAGGGGCTGATATCAGTCACATATGGTGTAATGTCTGGTGGTTATATCAGTACTGGAGCGTTATAAGAGGGGCTGATATCAGTCACATATGATGTAATGTCTGGAGGTTATATCCGGACTGGAGCTTTATAAGAGGCTGATATCAGGCATATATAATGCTCCAGGGCTGATATAACCTCCAGTCACATATAGCAGGTTGTCGGGTATGTTGGCGTGATTTATGTACCTCGCTATGTACGTGTCCGGTGCTTCCATCGTGTTGCGGTCGGTCACTCCTCTATATACTGGGAGGACTGTTATATTATGTTCGTGCTTTGGTCCTTCTTGGCTCGGGGGCTTCTGTATTGATCCCGGTTGGGGGCTTCTGTATTGATCCGGGTGGGGGCTTCTGTATTGATCCTCTTCATGTTGCTCTGCAGTTGAGTATTGAAATGACCTAATAATGGTGATAATGGTTTCCTGCCGGATATGGCCACCCGGGGGGCGCCGCTATCTGGGGGGGGGATTTCTTGTATTACACAGCTATGATCTATTCTCCATGTCCAGCCTTGTTAATAGGAACAGGACATCTGCATTATATCACCCTGTACAGACCCCATTATAGGTCAGCGGGGCTGTCGGATGCATTATTTTGTCTTGGGTTCTGCAATAGGAACCAAAATACAAATATAGAAGTGACGGACCCCCTGTATGACTGTAACCAGATTAACCCCCTTGACTATAATGGTGTCTGCCGTGGTTTAGTACTTTTGGCCAGATTTGTCACACCTGCTCCATCACCGATGTGCCCCCCCAGTGCAGCACACTGTGCCCCCATTATAATCAGACGACGTGATGTAGATGTAAATGGATCCAGATTTCTCATTTTATACTTTTATATCCAACTTCTCCTTGTTGTCAGCATTTCTGCTGTAAAATCCAAGGATGAGGCGTCTGCAGGGACCCTGACATTCAGCAGAGTTACATAGTAATAACCCCACAGCGGACCCCCACAGATCGTGTCCTCAAACCCAAAGCTGCACGGCACCGTCTCCTGCCAGTACATGTAGGCAAGTGTAGGGGCTGATACCAGGGAGCAAAAGAATGTAGCCACCTCCACCCTATAATGGCTGATAACAGGGAGTAATAGATTGTAGTTTCCTGTCCTGCAGTCACCTCCCCCAGTAATGGCTGATAACAGGGAGTAATAGATTGTAGTCTCCTGTCCTACAGTCACCTCCTCCAGTAATGGCTGATAACAGGGAGTAATAGATTGTAGTCTCCTGTCCTACAGTCACCTCCCCCAGTAATGGCTGATAACAGGGAGTAATAGATTGTAGTCTCCTGTCCTGCAGTCACCTCCCCCAGTAATGGCTGATAACAGGGAGTAATAGATTGTAGTCTCCTGTCCTATAGTCTCCTCCTCCAGTAATGGCTGATAACAGGGAGTAATAGATTGAGTAGTAATTGTTTGTATCCCCATTTATTTGGGTATTTGTGGTTAGTATCTCTGTTGCTGTCTCGTCTGCTCTGTACAATCAGTCTCTGTCGCTGTGGTTTCTGACAGTCTGGTTGCTAGGCAATAGTTCCTTTCTGGCTGTGGATACATTGTATCTAGGCAGAGGTATAAACCATTGATGTTATTGGGGTCATTTCTTTTTTGGGGCTCAATGTAGCAGAGTCTGTGGGATAATGATTTTAATGAAAGGGGCTTATAGTGATTTGGGGGAGTATATTACATACTGACTCTGCTTCTTATTCAGGTTGTGATTTTGGGGGTCCCGTGTGCACCTCTGTTTTGGTGTCAGGGTTTGTCGTGTCGCTCTGCTCAGTAATGACATTCTGATGTTGGGGTCCTGATCTTTCGCCAGTTTCTCTTGTCAGTAATGATGCTCTGATGTTGGGGGTCCTGAGATTTTTCTGGGGGTCCCCTCTGTCTGGGTGCATGGGTTTGTGAGTGATTTTGGGGGTGTTCTGATCTCTTGACATTCCCTCCCTCTGGGGTTTGTCATGTCTGTGTGCTCAGTAATGATGCTCTGATGTTGGGGGTCCTGAGATTTTTCTGGGGGTCCCCTCTGTCTGGGTGCAGGAGTTTGTGAGTGATTTTGGGGGTGTTCTGATCTCTTGACATTCCCCCCCTCTGGTGTTTGTCATGTCTATGTGCTCAGTAATGATGATCTGATGTTGGGGGTCCCCTCTGTCTTGGTGTGGTTTTGATTATCATAGAATCATAGAATGGTAGAGTTGGAAGGGACCTCCTGGGTCATCTGGTCCAACCCCCTGCTCAAAGCAGGATTCACTAGATCATCTCAGACAGATGTCTGTCCAGCCTCTGTTTGAAGACGTCCATTGAAGGGGAACTCACCACCTCTCGTGGCAGCCTGTTCCACTCATTAATCACCCTAACTGTCAAAAAGTTTTTTCTAATATCTAATCTGTGTCTCCTCCCATTTAGTTTCATCCCATTGCTTCTAGTCTTTCCTTGTGCAAATGAGAATAAAGATGATCCTTCTACACTGTGACAGCCCTTGACATATTTGTAGACAGCTATTAAGTCTCCTCTCAGTCTTCTTTTTTGCAAGCTAAACATTCCCAAATCCTGCAACCGTTCCTCATAGGACATGGTTTGCAGACCAGTCACCATTCTGGTCGCTCTTCTCTGAACTTGCTCCAGTTTGTCTATGTCTTTTTTAAAATGTGGTGCCCAAAACTGTACACAGTATTCCAGATGAGGTCTGACCAAAGAGGAGTAAAGACCGATAATGACTTCACGTGATCTAGACTGTATGCTTCTGTTAATACATCCCAGAATTGTATTTGCCTTTTTTGCTGCTGCATCACACTGTTGACTCATGTTCAGTCTATGATCTATTAGTATACCTAAGTCTTTTTCACATGTACTGTTGCTTAGCTCTATTCCTCCCATTCTGTATATGCTTTTTTCATTTTTATTGCCCAGATGTAGTACTTTGCATTTTTCCCTGCTAAAAACCATTCTGTTGGTTGCTGCCCACTGCTCCAGTTTATTTAGGTCTTTTTGAATCCTCTCTCTCTCTTCTCTAGTATTAGCTATCCCTCCTAGCTTTGTGTCATCAGCAAATTTAATCAGTTTACCCTCAATTCCTTCATCTAAATCATTGATAAAGATGTTGAACAATACAGGTCCCAGGACGGAGCCCTGTGGTACCCCACTTGAGACATTCATCCAGCTGGATGTGAAGCCATTTACAATCACCCTTTGAGTCCGATCACTAAGCCAGTTATGAATCCACCTAACAGTTGCCTGGTCCATTGCATACTTGGTCATTTTTTCAATAAGGATGGTGTGAGATACTTTGTCAAATGCTTTGCTGAAGTCAAGATATACTATATCTACAGCATTTCCCTGATCCACCCAGTCAGTGATTTTGTCATAGAAGGAAATTAAGTTAGTCTGACATGACTTGTTAGTTATAAACCCATGCTGACTCTGGTTAATCACTTCATTCTTATCCATGTACTTACATACATGTTGTTTAATAATTTGTTCAAAGATCTTTCCTGGTATAGAAGTCAGACTCACCGGCCTATAGTTCCCTGGGTCCACCTTCTTCCCCTTTTTGAAGATAGGAACAACATTTGCTCTTCTCCAGTCTTCTGGGACTTCTCCTGTTCTCCAAGAATTTTCAATGATTATGGAGAGTGGTTCTAAAATTTCTTCTACGATCTCCTTCAGTACTCTGGGGTGTAATTCATCTGGACCTGGAGACTTGAACTCATTTATGTTAGCTAAATATTCCCTCACAATCTTTCTGTTTACAGATAACTTGGATTCTTCTATTCCTTTAAAAGGACAGTGAAGATCAGTTGATGTTACATTTTCTTTCTGAGAGAAAACAGATGCAAAATAGGAATTAAAAAGTTTGGCCTTCTCAACATCCTCTCTTACCATTTCTCCATTTTCATCCTGTAAAAATCCTATAGCATCTTTGACTTTTCTTTTACTTTTGACATACCCCCAAAATCCTTTTTTATTGCTTTTGACATCTCTTGCAAGCCTTAATTCATTGTCAGCTTTAGCTAACCTGATACATGCCCTGCAGGATCTGCAGACTGCATTATAATCTTCTTTAGATATGCCTCCCTCTTTCCATTTAATAAACATTTCTTTCTTTCTTTTTAGCATGTGTTTAAGTTCTGTGTTCATCCATCCTGGTTTCCTTAAATGCTTCCCATTCTTCCTACTTTTCGGGATTGTCAACGATTGTGCTTTGAGAATCTCATTTTTAAAAATTTCCCATCCTTCCTGGACATTTTTGTCCTTAAGGACATCCAGCCATTGGATCCCTCCTATTCTCTTTCTGAGTCTCTTAAAATCTGCCTTTCTAAAATCTAACCTTGAAGTTTGAGTCTTCACATGTCTTCCTCCTCTAGTTATCCAAAATTCTATAATAGCATGATCGCTGCCTCCTAGGGTCCCAGCCACCTTTACCTCCTCAACCATTTCCTCCCTGTTTATAAGGATTAGATCCAAAGTAGCAGATCCCCTTGTTTTCTCCCCTACCTTTTGGAAGATAAAGTTGTCAGCAAGAGAGGATAAGAATTTGCTTGACCTGTTAGTTTTACTTGAGAGAGATTCCCAACAAATGTCTGGATAGTTGAAATCTCCCATGACCACTACGTCATATTTTTGGAGAACTTGGTCATTTGATACATAAAGAGTTCATCCATATCTTCAGCTTGCCCAGGTGGCCTGTAGTAAATGCCTACAATGGTGTCCTTTCCGTTGTTCTCTCCTTGTATTCTAACCCAAACAGTTTCCACAGTACTCCCAGTCTCTGAAGCTTCAATCTCTGTGCAGATATTCGCTTTTCTAACATACAATGCGACACCTCCTCCTCGTTTATCAAGTCTGTTTCTTGCAAATAAGTTGTATCCTTTTAGCCTTTTATTCCAATCATGTGTATCGTCCCACCAAGTTTCAGTGATTCCAATGACATCATATTCCTTTTCCTGCATTAGTAGTTCCAATTCTCCTTGTTTGTTGCCCATGCTTTGTGCATTTGTATAAAAACATTTTAGTTTGTGATTGGTTTCTCTTCCTCCCATATTTTTATTATTTAAATTGTTTTGTCTTTGTTCTTCCTTTCCACTTCCAGTAGCAGAGATCTCAATAGTATTTGTCAGCTGTATGGCTTTTTCTGGCCTTTTGCTTCCCTTCCCACATTGTTCTGGTATAAAGCTCTTCTGATGAGTGCAGCAAGGCGACTTCCAAATACATGTTTTCCAGTCTTCGTAAGGTGCACCCCATCTCTAGCAAGTAGTCCATCGTATAGGTAATTCATTCCGTGATCCAGAAATCCAAATCCTTGTTGATGGCACCATCGACGTAGCCAGTTGTTCACCTGTAGAATCTTATTCCACCTCATTGTTCCATGGCCATCCACAGGGAGGATGGATGAGAAGACCACCTGCGCTCCCAATTCTTTCACTTTCTTGCCTAAGTCTTCAAAGTCACTGCAGATGGTTTCCAGGTCCTTTCTTGCGGTGTCATTTGTCCCCACATGTATTAGCAGGAATGGGTAGTGATCTGTAGGTCTGAAGAGTCTTGATATCCTGTCAGACACATCTTTAATTTTTGCTCCTGGAAGACAGCACATTTCTCTTGAGGTTATGTCTGGTCTGCAGATAGCGGCCTCTGTTCCTCTTAACAGGGAATCCCCCATGACCACCACTCTCCGTTTTTTCTTCACAACATTCTTCTTTCTCCATCCAGGAGGATTCTGAGGGCTTACAAGGTTATTCATTGCTGGCAAAGTCTTATTTTGCTGTATTTCTTCATGGTTCTCCTGCGTGAGAGCCTGGTACTGGTTCCTGAGCAGTATAGGTGCTGACTGCCTCTCGATCCTCCGGCTTCTGTGGGTCACAGGCTTCCATTCCTCTGTTTCCTCAGGTGCAGTTCGAATTTCTTCTCTTTCTGAATCATGAAGAGATAATTCTGCTCTGTCTAAGAACTCTTCACCTTCCTTAATGATTTTCAAGGTAGTTAACCTCTCTTCTAGATTTCGCAACTTTTCCTCCAACAGGGACACAAGCTTGCATATCTGGCATGTGAAGTTTGGCTTTTCCACTGGCAAGTCTGTGAACATGTAGCAGGATATGCAGCTCACCAAATGGCTCCTGGACTCTTCCATGTTCTTATTGTTAATGTTCTGAAAACAGTGAAAAAAGCTTCAAATACCGGCGCGCGGTTTACCGATGTCCTCTTTTCAGCTCCAACAGCCAAAATCCAGTGTTCTTTGAGCTCACGGAGACTCTTCACTTACCCCAAAATGCAGTGGGAATATGCAAATTATCTCCTCAGGACTCCTCCCCTGGTCTGGGGTCTTGTCGCTCTGCTCGGTAATGAGTCTGTGAACCTCAGGGTGAGATGTGCAGGGCGCTCCTGTGGCCCCGTGGGTGTTTGTGGGATCCTCCTGTGGAGTCTGCACACCACCCTCCATGACATCACCGTGCTCCTGTGCTGCAGAGACAGCTGACATGTAAGGTGTGCGGCGGCGTTCAGCCTCTCCTCTCTTGCTGCGCTCCATTTTCTCTCCATCCTGTCAGTACCTGCTTGTGGCCGTGTAATCTCAGCCATTCATTCCGGCATTGTCTCCAGCCTGCGCGGGCGCGCTCCCTGGGGGGCGCATCTATTAGTCGTGGCCAGAGAGCAGCTGCTGATGCTCCTCCGGGATCCGTGTGGGCTCCTCAGACCTCAGTCAGTCGGTGGCCGGTGGAGGGGGCTTCATTTCTTCACACTGCATCTCACATCGGGGAAGGTGCAGCCTGAACACCAAGGATCTGATTTCCCAGCATGTCCGCGGCCCCCGGAGCTTGCAGACAGCTGAGCCCTCAGTGCGGAGCGCGCTTCCAATGTGGACCCGGTGTGGGAGGAGAGCAGAGGGATGCTGAGGAAGCTCATCTGCCAACGAATATGCACCAGTAAGATCGGCGGGGGGATCCCGGCCCTGGTGGTGATGGTGGGGGGGTCCCGGCCCTGGTGGTGGTGCGGGGGGGGGGGGGGTCCCGGCCCTGCGGTCTCCGCCGCCATGACAGCAGCACAGTAATCCTCTGCAGATGAGCTGCTGCCGGGCTGTGCAGTCTCTGCCTCCCTGGTGACGGCTCCACACCCGGCATTTTCTTTTGTCTTGCTGTCTGTAATGGAGGAGACGGCTGAGATGCTGGAAATAGATGAGACGATCGCACAACGGCAGCACAGACCTCAGCGTGTGTGTATTATATCGGTATGTTACTGAGGTGTGTATTATATCGGTATGTTACTGAGGTGTGTATTATATCGGTATGTTACTGAGGTGTGTATTATATCGGTATGTTACTGAGGTGTGTATTATATCGGTATGTTACTGAGGTGTGTATTATATCGGTACGTTACTGAGGTGTGTATTATATCGGTACGTTACTGAGGTGTGTATTATATCGGTACGTTACTGAGGTGTGTATTATATCGGTACGTTACTGAGGTGTGTATTATATCGGTACGTTACTGAGGTGTGTATTATATCGGTACGTTACTGAGGTGTGTATTATATCGGTACGTTACTGAGGTGTGTATTATATCGGTACGTTACTGAGGTGTGTATTATATCGGTACGTTACTGAGGTGTGTATTATATCGGTACGTTACTGAGGTGTGTATTATATCGGTACGTTACTGAGGTGTGTATTATATCGGTACGTTACTGAGGTGCGTATTATATCGGTACGTTACTGAGGTGCGTATTATATCGGTACGTTACTGAGGTGCGTATTATATCGGTACGTTACTGAGGTGTGTATTATATCGGTACGTTACTGAGGTGTGTATTATATCGGTACGTTACTGAGGTGCGTATTATATCGGTACGTTACTGAGGTGCGTATTATATCGGTACGTTACTGAGGTGCGTATTATATCTACCATATTTTGTCGGACTATAAGACGCACCTAGGTTTTAGAAGAGGAAAATAGAAAAACAATGTAAGCAAAAAATGTGGTCATGATGCACGGTTAAGGGGGAGGGGGTCTGCTGCTGACACTGTTATAGGGGTAATGTCCCCCAATTCTGTTAATATCCCCCATCCTTGTATGTTTGGCCCCCCTTCTTATTTATTGGCCCCTATCCCCCATCCTGGTATGCATGGCACCCCCGATCCCCCATCCTGGTGTGCTTGGCACCCCTTATCCTCCTATCCTGGTGTGCTTGGCACCCCTTATCCTCCTATCCTGGTGTGCTTGGCACCCCCTATCCTCCTGTCCTGGTGTGCTTGGCACCCCCTATCCTCCTGTCCTGGTGTGCTTGGCTTGGCACCCCCTATCCTCCTGTCCTGGTGTGCTTGGCTTGGCACCCCCTATCCTCCTGTCCTGGTGTGCTTGGCTTGGCACCCCCTATCCTCCTGTCCTGGTGTGCTTGGCTTGGCACCCCCTATCCTCCTGTCCTGGTGTGCTTGGCTTGGCACCCCCTATCCTCCTATCCTGGTGTGCTTGGCACTCCCTATCCTCCTGTCCTGGTGTGCTTGGCACCCCCTATCCTCCTATCCTGGTGTGCTTGGCACCCCCTATCCTCCTATCCTGGTGTGCTTGGCACCCCCTATCCTCCTATCCTGGTGTGCTTGGCGCCCCCTATCCTCCTATCCTGGTGTGCTTGGCACCCCCTATCCTCCTATCCTGGTGTGCTTGGCACCCCCTATCCTCCTATCCTGGTGTGCTTGGCACCCCCTATCCTCCTATCCTGGTGTGCTTGGCACCCCCTATCCTCCTATCCTGGTGTGCTTGGCACCCCCTATCCTCCTATCCTGGTGTGCTTGGCACCCCCTATCCTCCTATCCTGGTGTGCTTGGCACCCCCTATCCTCCTATCCTGGTGTGCTTGGCACCCCCTATCCTCCTATCCTGGTGTGCTTAGCACCCCCTATCCTCCTATCCTGGTGTGCTTGGCACCCCCTATCCTCCTATCCTGGTGTGCTTGGCACCCCCTATCCTGGTGTGCTTGGTACCCCCTATCCTGGTGTGCTTGGCACCCCCTATCCTGGTGTGCTTGGCACCCCCTATCCTGGTGTGCTTGGCACCCCCTATCCTGGTGTGCTTGGCACCCCCTATCCTGGTGTGCTTGGCACCCCCTATCCTGGTGTGCTTGGCACCCCCTATCCTCCTATCCTGGTGTGCTTGGCACCCCCTATCCTCCTATCCTGGTGTGCTTGGCACCCCCTATCCTCCTATCCTGGTGTGCTTGGCACCCCCTATCCTCCTATCCTGGTGTGCTTGGCACCCCCTATCCTCCTATCCTGGTGTGCTTGGCACCCCCTATCCTCCTATCCTGGTGTGCTTGGCACCCCCTATCCTCCTATCCTGGTGTGTTTGGCACCCCCTATCCTGGTGTGCTTGGTACCCCCTATCCTGGTGTGCTTGGCACCCCCTATCCTGGTGTGCTTGGCACCCCCTATCCTGGTGTGCTTGGCACCCCCTATCCTGGTGTGCTTGGCACCCCCTATCCTGGTGTGCTTGGCACCCCCTATCCTGGTGTGCTTGGCACCCCCTATCCTCCTATCCTGGTGTGCTTGGCGCCCCCTATCCTCCTATCCTGGTGTGCTTGGCACCCCCTATCCTCCTATCCTGGTGTGCTTGGCACCCCCTATCCTCCTATCCTGGTGTGCTTGGCACCCCCTATCCTCCTATCCTGGTGTGCTTGGCACCCCCTATCCTCCTATCCTGGTGTGCTTGGCACCCCCTATCCTCCTATCCTGGTGTGCTTGGCACCCCCTATCCTCCTATCCTGGTGTGCTTGGCGCCCCCTATCCTCCTATCCTGGTGTGCTTGGCACCCCCTATCCTCCTATCCTGGTGTGCTTGGCACCCCCTATCCTCCTATCCTGGTGTGCTTGGCACCCCCTATCCTCCTATCCTGGTGTGCTTGGCACCCCCTATCCTCCTATCCTGGTGTGCTTGGCACCCCCTATCCTCCTATCCTGGTGTGCTTGGCACCCCCTATCCTCCTATCCTGGTGTGCTTGGCACACCTATTTTGTTATCATCCCCATCATCTGCACACACAAAAAAAATGAAATAAACCCTCCTACTCCCCTTTCTTCCCTCTGCTCCAGCGCTGCGTCCTGCTCTGCTGCCAGCACTGTTCTCACTTACAGATATAATTACACACCAGTGTATGTTACATTGTATTTCTCTGTGTGTTATACTGATGTGTCTATTGTATGTGTATGTTACATTGATGTGTGTATGTATTATGTAATACACAGACAAATACTATTTAATATACAGTGCATTGTGAAAGTTTTTGGCCCCCTTGAACTTTTCTACCTTTTGTCACATTTTTGGCTTCAAACATAAAGATATAAAATTCTAATTTTTGGGGGAAGAATCAACAAGAAGTGGGAGACAATCGTGAAGTGGAACGAAATTTCTTGGATATTTTAAACTTTTTTAACAAATTAAAAACTGAAAAGTCAGGGGTTCAATATTATTCGGCCCCTTGAGTTAATACTTTGTAGCGCCACCTTTTGCTGTGATTACAGCTGCCAGTCGCTTGGGGTACGTCTCTATCAGTTTTGCACATCGAGAGGCTGAAATTCTTGCCCATTCTTCCTTGCAGAACAGCTCGAGCTCAGTGAGGTTGGATGGAGGGCGTTTGTGAACAGCAGTTTTCAGCTCTTTCCACAATGCACTGTACAGGGATCACACACATCTGTGTAACATACATATATAATACATACACCACAGTATGTTACACTGATTTGAGATCACATGAAGAGACGGAAGGATCCGCACAAGCCTGATATACAGGAGATCTGGGATCAGTGCTCCAAGATCTCTGGCACAAGATCCTGCTGAGATCCTCCATAACCAGTGTACAAGTGACGAGAATAAGGCAGGCGACGGGCGGTCACCAGATACTGATGATGGAGGCGACGGGCGGCCCCCACATACTGATGATGGAGGCGACGGGCGGTCCCCACATACTGATGATGGAGGCGACGGGCGGTCCCCACATACTGATGATGGAGGCGACGGGCGGTCCCCACATACTGATGATGGAGGCGACGGGCGGTCCCCACATACTGATGATGGAGGCGACGGGCGGTCCCCACATACTGATGATGGAGGCGACGGGCGGTCCCCACATACTGATGATGGAGGCGACGGGCGGTCCCCACATACTGATGATGGAGGCGACGGGCGGTCCCCACGTACTGATGATGGAGGCGACGGGCGGTCCCCACGTACTGATGATGGAGGCGACGGACGGTCCCCACGTACCGATGATGGAGGCGACGGGCGGTCCCCACGTACTGATGATGGAGGCGACGGGCGGTCCCCACGTACTGATGATGGAGGCGACGGACGGTCCCCACGTACTGATGATGGAGGCGACGGGCGGTCCCCACGTACGGATGATGGAGGCGACGGGCGGTCCCCACGTACGGATGATGGAGGCGACGGGCGGTCCCCACGTACGGATGATGGAGGCGACGGGCGGTCCCCACGTACGGATGATGGAGGCGACGGGCGGTCCCCACGTACGGATGATGGAGGCGACGGGCGGGCCCCACGTACGGATGATGGAGGCGACGGGCGGTCCCCACGTACTGATGATGGAGGCGACGGGCGGTCCCCACGTACTGATGATGGAGGCGACGGGCGGTCCCCACGTACTGATGATGGAGGCGACGGGCGGTCCCCACGTACGGATGATGGAGGCGACGGGCGGTCCCCACGTACGGATGATGGAGGCGACGGGCGGTCCCCACGTACGGATGATGGAGGCGACGGGCGGTCCCCACGTACGGATGATGGAGGCGACGGGCGGGCCCCACGTACGGATGATGGAGGCGACGGGCGGGCCCCACGTACGGATGATGGAGGCGACGGGCGGGCCCCACGTACGGATGATGGAGGGGACGGGCGGTCCCCACGTACCGATGGGATTTACATTTCTTTTCTTCGATCACTTTGTTTTGTTTGTTTTTATCAATTTACTCTTAACCCTTTTATTGCTGGAGGCGTTTTTACCGTGCAGCACTTTTTCCACTCCTGCCTAAGACTTTTGCGCAGCGCTGTCTGTTGTATATATGTCAGTACATTGTATATATGGGACGCACAGTCATCCTCATGGCTATAGGCCTTTGGTGGTGTGCGGGGAGCAGTGACGCTGGAGCCCCCGTTGTTGCACCTTCTGCCGCTCTCTGGGCCTTTTCTCATGTCATGGGATACTTAGATCATGTTAATGGGTTAATTGATGATGGGACTTATGTTACAGCTATTGATTGATGGACATTTGGGTGTACAGACGAGTTTTATGTACATTGATTTTGTGGTGGTCTTTGTTGCAGTGGGGTCTATACCTAGGCAGATGACAACATTCGCCTGTAGATTGGTGGTACTACCCTGTCACCCATAAGATATAATGGAGCGGGTCACCCATAGTAGAGCCGTCACTGCTCGAGTCATCTGGACGCTCATTATTATGGCTGTCACTTCCCATTATATATTTTTATCATCATTTTTGTCAGTCGGCCCATTGTGTAATGAACCCTCCCCCCACTAATTGTCCCCTGGTGCTGCGGGCTGCCACCGTCATCCCATAGTAATCGGTGTAACCAGATAATGTTGGTAGCGGGGTCTGCCCAGCCTCGCCCACCATCGCCCGGAGTGACGCTGAGGTTTATGGCTATAACTTTATTTATTACAGATAAAAACTTTGATGATGAAGATTCTGTTGATGGAAACAGGCCGTCATCCGCCAGCTCCACCGCATCCTCCAAAGTGCCACCACCTGCCCGCAAACCGGTGACTATGGGGACGGCTCGGAGGCCCGGGACTACTGCGGTCGCCGCCAAACCTGGAGGTGAGTACGAGAGGCTGAGGTCACCATTGTGTGTACATGGCGGCCCCTGAGGAGAGAGACCCCTGCACGTCTGGGTCACTGATGGAAGCTCCTCTCCAGGCATTACTTGTTTCACCTTTCACTTCTGCCTCATGGAAGATGTTGTGTCGCTTCCGTCAACACGTCTGTCCTCTCACTGCTGAAGAAAAAGCAATGAATCCTGCAGAGAATCTGCTAATCTACATCTTCCGCTGTGTTTGCTTCCGGTGCTGCGTTTATTGTTCGTTTTACTTTATTTTAATGATACTCATCGGCTGCAGTGGTGGAGAGGAGCTGCATCACCTGTTCTGTATCCATCATCGGCTGCAGCGGTGGAGAGGAGCTGCATCGCCCGATCTGTATCCATCATCAGCTGCAGCGGTGGAGAGGAGCTGCATCGCCCGATCTGTATCCATCATCAGCTGCAGCAGTGGAGAGGAGCTGCATCTCCCGATCTGTATCCATCATCAGCTGCAGCGGTGGAGAGGAGCTGCATCGCCCGATCTGTACCCATCATCGGCTGCAGCGGTGGAGAGGAGCTGCATCACCTGTTCTGTATCAATCATCGGCTGCAGCGGTGGAGAGGAGCTGCATCTCCCGATCTGTATCCATCATTGGCTGCAGCGGTGGAGAGGAGCTGCATCTCCCGATCGGACTCAATCATCAGCTGCAGCCGTGGCGAGGAGCTGCATCGCCTGATCTGTATCAATTATCAGCTGCAGCGGTGGAGAGGAGCTGCATCTCCCGATCTGTATCCATCATCGGCTGCAGCGGTGGAGAGGAGCTGCATCTCCCTATCTGTATCCATCATCGGCTGCAGCGGTGGAGAGGAGCTGCATCTCCCGATCGGTATCAATCATCAGCTGCAGCCGTGGCGAGGAGCTGCATCGCCTGATCTGTATCAATTATCAGCTGCAGCGGTGGAGAGGAGCTGCATCTCCCGATCTGTATTCATCATCGGCTGCAGCGGTGGAGAGGAGCTGCATCTCCCTATCTGTATCCATCATCGGCTGCAGCGGTGGAGAGGAGCTGCATCTCCCGATCTGTATCAATCATCGGCTGCAGCGGTGGGGAGGAGCTGCATTGCCGCCCGATCTGTATCAATCATCAGCTGCAGTGGTAGAGAGGAGATGCATCTCCCGATCTGTATCAATCATCGGCTGCAGCGGTGGAGAGGAGCTGCATCTCCCGATCTGTATCAATCATCGGCTGCAGCGGTGGAGAGGAGCTGCATCTCCCGATCTGTATCAATCATCGGCTGCAGTGGTGGCGAGGAGCTGCATCTCCCGATCTGTATCCATGATCGGCTGCAGCGGTGGAGAGGAGCTGCATCGCCTGATCTGTATCCATGATCGGCTGCAGCGGTGGAGAGGAGCTGCATCGCCTGATCTGTATCCATGATCGGCTGCAGCGGTGGCGAGGAGCTGCATCTCCTGATCTGTATCAATCATCGGCTGCAGCGGTGGCGAGGAGCTGCATCTCCCGATCTGTATCCATCATCGGCTGCAGCGGTGGAGAGGAGCTGCATCGCCCGATCTGTATCCATCATCGGCTGCAGCGGTGGAGAGGAGCTGCATCGCCCGATCTGTATCCATCATCGGCTGCAGCGGTGGAGAGGAGCTGCATCTCCCGATCTGTATCCATCATCGGCTGCAGCGGTGGAGAGGAGCTGCATCGCCCGATCTGTATCCATCATCGGCTGCAGCGGTGGCGAGGAGCTGCATCGCCTGATCTGTTATTTCTATGGTTGCGCCATGTCAGTTCCTGATTGCTGGTGATGGTTTTATCGGCTGTCACCTCTGATAGGTTATTATCAGACTGGACGGACCTGAGGCCTCATTTATTGAGCACCACCAGGTATCCGGTGCGGCGGCTTCAGACTGCAGGTTATGGTGAATGGCGGAGCTGACGGCCCTGAGCTCCTGCATGAGCTGGAGGTAAATACGGTAAACGAAGGTCGGCGAACTAAACTTTTGTCGTCTTATTGTTTCAGGAGCCAAAGAAGGTGCCGGAGCCTTAGACGAGGAAGACTTCATCCGAGCGTTTGAGGATGTCCCCTCTGTGCAGGTGAAGCTCGGCCAGCGCTGCCGCCTCTGCTCTCATTGTTGTCTTTTTTCTTGTCGTGTAGTTAATGCCCATGATAAAAGGCATGATATATTAAAAGCCGTCTTGAGCCTCTGTCGCCGGCCTCTGTCGCCGGGGGGCCCTCCTGTACCTACGGCCGGGGGGGGGGCCCCTCCTGCACCTACGGCCGGGGGGGGCCCTCCTGCACCTACGGCCGGGGGGGGGGGGGGCCCTCCTGCACCTGCGGCCCCAGGGGGGCCCCCTCCTGCACCTGCGGCCCCAGGGGGGCCCCCTCCTGTACCTACGGCCGGGGGGGGGGGGGCCCTCCTGCACCTGCGGCCCCCTTCATCTGGGGTCTGTGTCCTTACGACCGCCAGGTCCCGGCTTGTGGTTTCCCGTGGGTGTTTGGGCGATGGCAGATTTGTATTTATTGTTATCATAGTGATGGAAACTGGAGGTCTCATGTGTCCACCATTGATAATTCCCTGCACTGTCTCTCATCTTCCAGATCTACTCAAGCCGAGATCTTGAGGAGCAGATCAATAAAATTCGGGAAATCCTGTCCGATGATAAGCACGACTGGGAACAGAGGATCAGTGCGGTAAGGAGCCCCCCATCACCCTGCAGGCGACGAGGGTCTGGGTGGCCTCATGTTGGGGGTTAACCTTGGGTAGAGGATGGTGGGAGACGCCCTGGTGTAAGGGTCGCCCCACATCCCACTTCCTTATAGTTAACTGCGTCAGCCTTGGTTATCTTTGTGTTTCTTTCTGTATAAACATATGTGGGCGTTATGCTGTGCGCAGAAGCGGTGTCAGGAGCTGACGGCTGTGTCTGCTTCTACTCGCTTTCAGCTTAAGAAGATCCGATCGCTGCTCTTGGCCGGAGCAGCAGAATACGACACCTTCTTCCAACACCTGCGTCTGCTCGATGGAGCGTTCAAGCTCTCCGCCAAGGACCTGCGTTCCCAGGTGGTGCGAGAAGCCTGCATCACCCTGGGGTGAGTGGAGCCGACGTGTCCGGACAAAGCTGCGGATGAATGTGCTGAGCGCAGGACACCGCGCCGTCCGCGTAGCTTCCACTGTCACATCATCCATCGCTGATGGATCCTGACTACTTCATTATCACTTTGCTTTTTTACATCAGGCACCTTTCATCTGTCCTGGGGAACAAATTTGACCATGGAGCTGAAGCGATTATGCCCACGGTTTTCAACTTGGTTCCTAACAGTGCCAAAATCATGGCGACTTCCGGTGTGGTGGCCATCCGATTAATTATCCGTGTAAGTATCTCTGGTTCCTCTGGACGTAGCGTCTGCTTTCTTGTGTATATATAATATATATCAATAAATCTACTGATGCCTTTCTCTCCGTGTCGGCAGCACACACACGTCCCGAGACTCATACCCATCATTACAAGTAACTGCACCTCCAAGTCGGTGGCGGTTCGAAGGTTTGTGCCATTTCTTCCGTGCATTTATTCAGCTCTGCTGTGCGTCCAGGTGATGGGACAGCGGCTGTTGCCCCTCGCTGTTAGGAAGGATGTGCGTCGGCTATAGTCACATCCTATAGAGCTCATCCTCTGATTGCTTTACTCCGTGTCCTCCACCTGCTGCATTTTATATGGATTATTACATATACTGTAACCTATAATCTCCAAAAAAAAAAAAAAAAACCCACTAGCAAATGAAATCATGACAGCCGTGTCCCGGCCTATGTGACCTCAGCAGAATCCTGTCCTTTATAGCTGAACCTTTGTTTTTTCTGTGCAGACGTTGTTATGAATTTTTGGATCTACTCCTACAAGAATGGCAGACGCACTCACTGGAAAGGTAAGAGGACGCCGATGACTGCTGGTCCTGCCCCAGGGAGAAATTGTGTATATCAGACACAGAGTAAATGGAGACAAGTACACGGCCCATCAAATTCAGTTTTTTCCTTCACTTCCATTGCCCCTCTGGTTATAACATCTGGCCCCTCGCCCCCCAGTGTAGAACATCTGACCCCACCGTTACCCCCAGTGTATAACCTCCGGTCCCCCACATGCTACCTTTACTACCATATGACAGCGGACGGTTATGCAGAGCTTACTGATACCAGCGCGGTCCTGTAATCGGAGCCACCGGGGGAACAAGTCCGTCCATGACATTTCTTCCTCTTGAATCTTCCCCATCACCTGTGAGTGATATTACTGAGAAGTGGAAGGAACCGCAGCAACTCAGCCACGAAGTGGAGACCCCGTAACGTTACAGAACGGGGGCCGAGAGCTGAGGAGCAGAGGACAGAAAGTCCCCACCGCTCTGCTGACCCCATAACTGCAGAGTCCATACCTCCACTGGTATCAGCACAAACACTGCGCCCCCCCCGGGAGCTTCATGGCCAAGCAGCTGCATGCAGCCATACATCACCAAGCACGATGTCGAGCGTCGGATGGAGTGGTGTAAAGTCTCCTCCAGAGTCCAGTGGTGGCGGCGTGTTCTGTGCAGCCACGGATCGCACTTCTCTATCTGCGTCTGATGGAGGAGTCTGGTGATTCCCGGAGGACGTTACCCCCCGACTGCATTGTGCCCCCTGTACAGATGGTGGAGGAGGATAATGCTATGGGCTGTTATCAGGGGGCAGCCGCGGCCCCTCAGCTCCAGTGATGGGAAATCTTAATCTTCAGCACAAGACATTGTAGACAATTGTAGCTTCAGCTTTGTGGGAACAGTTTGGGGAAGACCCTTATCTGCCCCCCATGACTGCGCACAGTGCAGATGGATGACAAAGAAGCCCCCGGAGGTGGATGTGGGGGGCACATACTTTTCTCCATATAATGTCTATGGATGTAGATGAGGACAGAGAAGCCCCCGGAGGTGGATGTGGGGGGCACATACTTTTCTCCATATAACGTCTATGGATGTAGATGAGGACAGAGAAGCCCCTGGAGGTGGATGTGGGGGGCACATACTTTTCTCCATATAATGTCTATGGATGTAGATGAGGACAGAGAAGCCCCTGGAGGTGGATGTGGGGGGCACATACTTTCTCCATATTAATGTCTATGGATGTGGATGATGACAGAGAAGCCCCCGGAGGTGGATGTGGGGGGCACATACTTTTCTCCATATTAATGTCTATGGCTGTAGATGAGGACAGAGAAGCCCCCGGAGGTGGATGTGGGGGGCACATACTTTCCTCCATATTAATGTCTATGGCTGTAGATGAGGACAGAGAAGCCCCCGGAGGTGGATGTGGGGGGCACATACTTTCCTCCATATTGATGTCTATGGATGTAGATGAGGACAGAGAAGCCCCTGGAGGTGGATGTGGGGGGCACATACTTTCCTCCATGTTAATATCTATGGATGTACAGTACAGACCAAAAGTTTGGACACACCTTCTCATTTAAAGATTTTTCTGTATTTTCATGACTATGAAAATTGTACATTCACACTGAAGGCATCAAAACTATGAATTATCACATGTGGAATTATATACTTAACAAAAAAGTGTGAAACAACTGAAAATATGTCTTATATTCTAGGTTCTTCACAGTAGCCACCTTTTGCTTTGATGACTGCTTTGCACAGTCTTGGCATTCTCTTGATGAGCTTCAAGAGGTAGTCACCGGAAATGGTCTTCCAACAATCTTGAAGGAGTTCCCAGAGATGCTTAGCACTTGTTGGCCCTTTTGCCTTCACTCTGCGGTCCAGCTCACCCCAAACCATCTCGATTGGGTTCAGGTCTGGTGACTGTGGAGGCCAGGTCATCTGGCGTAGCCCCCCATCACTCTCCCTCTTGGTCAAATAGCCCTTACACAGCCTGGAGGTGTTTGGGGTCATTGTCCTGCTGAAAAAGAAATAATGGTCCAACTAAACGCAAACCGGATGGAATAGCATGCCGCTGCAAGATGCTGTGGTAGCCATGCTGGTTCAGTATGCCTTCAATTTTGAATAAATCCCCAACAGTGTCACCAGCAAAGTCCCCCCACACCATCACACCTCCTCCTCCATGCTTCACGGTGGGAACCAGGCATGTAGAGTCCATCCGTTCACCTTTTCTGCGTCGCACAAAGACACGGTGGTTGGAACCAAAGATCTCAAATTTGGACTCATCAGACCAAAGCACAGATTTCCACTGGTCTAATGTCCATTCCTTGTGTTCTTTAGCCCAAACAAGTCTCTTCTGCTTGTTGCCTGTCCTTAGCAGTGGTTTCCTAGCAGCTATTTTATCATGAAGGCCTGCTGCACAAAGTCTCCTCTTAACAGTTGTTGTAGAGATGTGTCTGCTTCTAGAACTCTGTGTGGCATTGACCTGGTCTCTAATCTGAGCTGCTGTTAACCTGCGATTTCTGAGGCTGGTGACTCGGATAAACTTATCCTCAGAAGCAGAGGTGACTCTTGGTCTTCCTTTCCTGGGGCGGTCCTCATGTGAGCCAGTTTCTTTGTAGCGCTTGATGGTTTTTGCAACTGCACTTGGGGACACTTTCAAAGTTTTCCCAATTTTTCGGACTGACTGACCTTCATTTCTTAAAGTAATGATGGCCACTCGTTTTTCTTTACTTAGCTGCTTTTTTCTTGCCATAATACAAACTCTAACAGTCTATTCAGTAGGACTATCAGCTGTGTATCCACCTGACTTCTGCACAACACAACTGATGGTCTCAACCCCATTTATAAGGCAAGAAATCCCACGTATTAAACCTGACAGGGCACACCTGTGAAGTGAAGACCATTTCCGGTGACTGAAGCTCATCAAGAGAATGCCAAGAGTGTGCAAAGCAGTCATCAAAGCAAAAGGGGGCTACTGTGAAGACCCTAGAATATAAGACATATTCTCATTGTTTCACACTTTTTTGTTAAGTATATAATTCCACATGTGGTAATTCATAGTTTTGATGCCTTCAGTGTGAATGTACAATTTTCATAGTCATGAAAAAACAGAAAAATCTTTAAATGAGAAGGTGTGTCCAAACTTTTGGTCTGTACTGTAGATGAGGACAGAGAATCCCCTGAAGGTGGATATGGGGGGCACATACTTATCTCCATATTAATGTCTATGGATGTAGATGAGGACAGAGAAGACCCCGGTGTTGGATGTGGGGGGCACATACTTTTCTCCATATTAATGTCTATGGATGTAGATGAGGACAGAGAAGCCCCTGGAGGTGGATGTGGGGGGCACATACTTTTCCCCATATTAATGTCTATGGATGTAGATGAGGACAGAGAAGCCCCTGGAGGTGGATGTGGGGGGCACATTCTTTTCTCCATATTAATGTCTATGGATGTAGATGAGGACAGAGAAGCCCCTGGAGGTGGATGTGGGGGGCACATACTTTCTCCATATTAATGTCTATGGATGTAGATGAGGACAGAGAAGCCCCTGGAGGTGGATGTGGGGGGCACATACTTTTCTCCATATTAATGTCTATGGATGTAGATGAGGATAGAGAAGCCCCTGAAGGTGGATATGGGGGGCACATACTTTTCTCCATATTAATGTCTATGGATGTAGATGAGGACAGAGAAGCCCCTGGAGGTGGATGTGGGGGGCACATACTTTCCTCCATATTAATGTCTATGGATGTAGATGAGGACAGAGAAGCCCCTTGAGGTGGATGTGGGGGGCACATACTTTTCTCCATATTAATGTCTATGGATGTAGATGAGGACAGAGAAGCCCCTGGAGGTGGATGTGGGGGGCACATACTTTTCTCCATATTAATGTCTATGGATGTAGATGAGGACAGAGAAGCCCCCGGAGGTGGATGTGGGGGGCACATACTTTCCTCCATATTAATGTCTATGGATGTAGATGAGGACAGTGAAGCCCCTGGAGGTGGATGTGGGGGGCACATACTTTCCTCCATATTAATGTCTATGGATGTAGATGAGGACAGTGAAGCCCCTGGAGGTGGATGTGGGGGGGCACATACTTTTCTCCATATTAATGTCTATGGATGTAGATAAGGACAGAGAAGCCCCCGGAGGTGGATGTGGGGGGCACATACTTTCCTCCATATTAATATCTATGGATGTAGATGAGGACAGAGAAGCCCCTGGAGGTGGATGTGGGGGGCACATTCTTTTCTCCATATTAATGTCTATGGATGTAGATGAGGACAGAGAAGCCCCTGGAGGTGGATGTGGGGGGCACATTCTTTTCTCCATATTAATGTCTATGGATGTAGATGAGGACAGAGAAGCCCCCGGAGGTGGATGTGGGGGGCACATACTTTCCTCCATATTAATGTCTATGGATGTAGATGAGGACAGAGAAGCCCCTGGAGGTGGATGTGGGGGGCACATTCTTTTCTCCATATTAATGTCTATGGATGTAGATGAGGACAGAGAAGCCCCCGGAGGTGGATGTGGGGGGCACATACTTTCCTCCATATTAATGTCTATGGATGTAGATGAGGACAGAGAAGCCCCTGGAGGTGGATGTGGGGGGCACATACTTTCTCCATATTAATGTCTATGGATGTAGATGACGACAGAGAAACCCGCGGAGGTGGATGTGGGGGCACATACTTTTCTCCATATTAATGTCTATGGATGTAGATGAGGACAGAGAAGCCCCCGGAGGTGGATGTGGGGGGGCACATACTTTCCTCCATATTAATGTCTATGGATGTAGATGAGGACAGAGAAGCCCCTGGAGGTGGATGTGGGGGGCTCATACTTTTCTCCATATTAATGTCTATGGATGTAGATGAGGACAGAGAAGCCCCTTGAGGTGGATGTGGGGGGCACATACTTTTCTCCATATTAATGTCTATGGATGTAGATGAGGACAGAGAAGCCCCTGGAGGTGGATGTGGGGGGCACATACTTTCCTCCATATTAATGTCTATGGATGTAGATGAGGACAGTGAAGCCCCTGGAGGTGGATGTGGGGGGCACATACTTTCCTCCATATTAATATCTATGGATGTAGATGAGGACAGAGAAGCCCCTGGAGGTGGATGTGGGGGGCACATTCTTTTCTCCATATTAATGTCTATGGATGTAGATGAGGACAGTGAAGCCCCTGGAGGTGGATGTGGGGGGCACATACTTTTCTCCATATTAATGTCTATGGATGTAGATAAGGACAGAGAAGCCCCCGGAGGTGGATGTGGGGGCACATACTTTCCTCCATATTAATATCTATGGATGTAGATGAGGACAGAGAAGCCCCCGGAGGTGGATGTGGGGGGCACATACTTTCCTCCATATTAATATCTATGGATGTAGATGAGGACAGAGAAGCCCCTGGAGGTGGATGTGGGGGGCACATACTTTTCCCCATATTAATGTCTATGGATGTAGATGAGGACCGAGAAGCCCCCGGAGGTGGATGTGGGGGGCACATACTTTTCTCTATATTAGAGGTTGTCCTCTAGCCCATCCTTAAGACTTGTCGTCAGTGTCTGATCGGTGGGGGGGCTTCCTGACAGCTCTGGGCGCAGTCGGACCCTCGTGAAATCTTCCAGCGTTTGCTCCTGCAGCAGAGCTCTGGGCCGATGGTCTTGAGATGTCAGAGTCCGGCCATGGTGGTTTTATCTCCTCCTTCCTTCTGCATCATTACGTAGTCGTCTTGTTTCCTTGCTGTTTTTTCCATGTGTATTAATATGCAGTGAATGTCGGTGATGCGTCCGTGTGTGAACGCGACCCGGCAGCCGCGCCTGTCACCCGGCCGCCGCGCCTGTTGTCTACGCTGCTGTCGGAGCAGATGATGCGTTTCTTACAGACTGCAGCCCGACAGATGGAGGTCGGGACCAGTGATACATAGAAGCGTCACCCCAGTGCATGGTGCTGTATATGATGGGGGTGATTGTCCTCGGCTGCTGCAGTCTGTGGCAGCCATGACTGCGATGTTCTGCAGGGACATAGCCGGGGGCTGATTATCAGTCTCGTCTTCTCCACCTTCGCTGTCTCCATCACAACCAGAGGACGACGCTGAGGAATGCGCTCGGAGCCGCGGCCCATGTAAATGAGGGGGGGATTAATGATGGCATGAAGCGCGATGGCTGTGATTGGCAGGCCTTGTTTCGCTGCCTTGTTTCGCCGGCTCGTCAGGACGGACATTGCTGCTCGTCTCTTATTAATATGAGCTCTCTCCGCTCCAGGCACATCTCCGTGTTAGCGGAAACCATCAAGAAAGGAATCCACGATGCCGACTCTGAGGCCAGAATAGTCGCACGAAAGTAAGTAGAGAAGCCCCCGCAATGCTGGCGGAGCGCCGGGGTCTGAGGACGAGCAGCCGCTGACTGTGACTGTCCGCAGGGCCGGCGTCCTCTTACTGAATCACTGCTGGGAGAGGAAACGTCTGATACATGGAGGAGACAGTCAGCGATGTATGGAGACGTCTGTAGTCAGAGGAGACAGTCAGCGATGTACGGACACGTCTGTAGTCAGAGGAGACAGGCAGCGATGTATGGAGACGTCTGTAGTCAGAGGAGACAGTCAGCGATGGACGGAGACGTCTGTAGTCAGAGGAGACAGTCAGCGATGGACGGAGACGTCTGTAGTCAGAGGAGACAGTCAGCGATGTACGGACACATCTGTAGTCAGAGGAGACAGTCAGCGATGTATGGACACGTCTGTAGTCAGAGGAGACAGTCAGCGATGGACGGAGACGTCTGTAGTCAGAGGAGACAGGCAGCGATGTATGGAGACGTCTGTAGTCAGAGGAGACAGGCAGCGATGTACGGACACTTCTGTAGTCAGAGGAGACAGTAAGCGATGGATGGAGACGTCTGTAGTCAGAGGAGACAGGCAGCGATGTACGGACACATCTGTAGTCAGAGGAGACAGTCAGCGATGTATGGACACGTCTGTAGTCAGAGGAAACGGCGATGTACGGACACGTCTGTAGTCAGAGGAGACCGTCAGCTGTGGACGGAGACGTCTGTAGTCAGAGGAGACCGTCAGCGGTGTACGGACACGTCTGTAGTCAGAGGAGACAGGCAGCGATGGACGGACACGTCTGTAGTCAGAGGAGACCATCAGCTGTGGACGGAGACGTCTGTAGTCAGAGGAGACCGTCAGCGATGTATGGAGACGTCTGTAGTCAGAGGAGACTGGCAGCGATGTATGGAGACGTCTGTAGTCAGAGGAGACCGTCAGCCGTGGACGGAGATGTCTGTAGTCAGAGGAGACCGTCAGCGGTGTATGGACACGTCTGTAGTCAGAGGAGACAGTCAGCGGTGTATGGAGACGTCTGTAGTCAGAGGAGACAGGCAGCGATGTATGGACACGTCTGTAGTCAGAGGAGACAGGCAGCGATGTATGGAGACGTCTGTAGTCAGAGGAGACAGGCAGCGATGTATGGACACGTCTGTAGTCAGAGGAGACAGGCAGCGATGTACGGACACGTCTGTAGTCAGAGGAGACAGTCAGCGATGTATGGACACGTCTGTAGTCAGAGGAGACAGGCAGCGATGTACGGAGACGTCTGTAGTCAGAGGAGACAGTCAGCGGTGTATGGAGACGTCTGTAGTCAGAGGAGACAGTCAGCGATGTACGGATACGTCTGTAGTCAGAGGAGACAGGCAGCGATGTATGGAGACGTCTGTAGTCAGGAGACAGGCAGCGATGTACGGAGACGTCTGTAGTCAGAGGAGACAGGCAGCGGTGTATGGAGACGTCTGTAGTCAGAGGAGACAGTCAGCGATGTACGGACACGTCTGTAGTCTGAGACAGGCAGCGATGTATGGACACCTCTGTAGTCAGAGGAGACTGTCAGCGATGTATGGAGACGTCTGTAGTCAGAGGAGACTGTCAGCGATGTATGGAGACGTCTGTAGTCAGAGGAGACGGGCAGCGATGTATGGAGACGTCTGTAGTCAGAGGAGACAGGCAGCGATGGACGGACACGTCTGCAGTCAGAGGAGACAGTCAGCGATGTACGGACACGTCTGCAGTCAGAGGAGACAGTCAGCGATGTACGGACACGTCTGTAGTCAGAGGAGACAGGCAGCGATGTACGGAGACGTCTGTAGTCAGAGGAGACAGGCAGCGATGTATGGAGACGTCTGTAGTCAGAGGAGACAGTCAGCGATGTACGGACACGTCTGTAGTCAGGAGACAGGCAGCGGTGTATGGACACGTCTGTAGTCAGAGGAGACAGGCAGCGATGTACGGAGACGTCTGTAGTCAGAGGAGACAGGCAGCGATGTATGGACACGTCTGTAGTCAGAGGAGACAGGCAGCGATGTATGGAGATGTCTGTAGTCAGAGGAGACAGTCAGCGATGTATGGACACGTCTGTAGTCAGAGGAGACAGGCAGCGATGTACGGACACGTCTGTAGTCAGAGGAGACAGGCAGCGATGTATGGAGACGTCTGTAGTCAGAGGAGACTGTCAGCGATGTACGGACACGTCTGTAGTCAGAGGAGACAGGCAGCGATGTATGGAGACGTCTGTAGTCAGAGGAGACTGTCAGCGATGTATGGAGACGTCTGTAGTCAGAGGAGACAGTCAGCGATGTACGGACACGTCTGTAGTCAGGAGACAGGCAGCCGTGTACGGACACGTCTGTAGTCAGGAGACAGGCAGCGGTGTACGGACACGTCTGTAGTCAGAGGAGACAGTCAGCGATGTATGGAGACGTCTGTAGTCAGAGGAGACTGTCAGCGATGTATGGAGACGTCTGTAGTCAGAGGAGACTGTCAGCGATGTATGGAGACGTCTGTAGTCAGAGGAGACTGTCAGCGATGTATGGAGACGTCTGTAGTCAGAGGAGACTGTCAGCGATGTATGGAGACGTCTGTAGTCAGAGGAGACTGTCAGCGATGTATGGAGACGTCTGTAGTCAGAGGAGACTGTCAGCGATGTATGGAGACGTCTGTAGTCAGAGGAGACAGGCAGCGATGTATGGAGACGTCTGTAGTCAGAGGAGACAGGCAGCGATGTATGGAGACGTCTGTAGTCAGAGGAGACTGTCAGCGATGTACGGACACGTCTGTAGTCAGAGGAGACAGGCAGCGATGTATGGAGACGTCTGTAGTCAGAGGAGACTGTCAGCGATGTATGGAGACGTCTGTAGTCAGAGGAGACTGTCAGCGATGGACGGACACGTCTGTAGTCAGAGGAGACAGGCAGCGATGTATGGAGACGTCTGTAGTCAGAGGAGACAGGCAGCGATGTATGGAGACGTCTGTAGTCAGAGGAGACAGGCAGCGATGTATGGAGACGTCTGTAGTCAGAGGAGACAGGCAGCGATGTATGGAGACAGGCAGCGATGTATGGAGACAGGCAGCGATGTATGGAGACAGGCAGCGATGTATGGAGACAGGCAGCGATGTATGGAGACAGGCAGCGATGTATGGAGACAGGCAGCGATGTATGGAGACAGGCAGCGATGTATGGAGACAGGCAGCGATGTATGGAGACAGGCAGCGATGTATGGAGACAGGCAGCGATGTATGGAGACAGGCAGCGATGTATGGAGACAGGCAGCGATGTATGGAGACAGGCAGCGATGTATGGAGACAGGCAGCGATGTATGGAGACAGGCAGCGATGTATGGAGACAGGCAGCGATGTATGGAGACAGGCAGCGATGTATGGAGACAGGCAGCGATGTATGGAGACAGGCAGCGATGTATGGACACGTCTGTAGTCAGAGGAGACTGTCAGCGATGTATGGAGACGTCTGTAGTCAGAGGAGACTGTCAGCGATGTATGGAGACGTCTGTAGTCAGAGGAGACTGTCAGCGATGTATGGAGACGTCTGTAGTCAGAGGAGACAGGCAGCGATGTATGGAGACAGGCAGCGATGTATGGAGACAGGCAGCGATGTATGGAGACAGGCAGCGATGTATGGAGACAGGCAGCGATGTATGGAGACAGGCAGCGATGTATGGAGACAGGCAGCGATGTATGGAGACAGGCAGCGATGTATGGAGACAGGCAGCGATGTATGGAGACGTCTGTAGTCAGAGGAGACAGGCAGCGATGTATGGAGACGTCTGTAGTCAGAGGAGACAGGCAGCGATGTATGGAGACAGGCAGCGATGTATGGAGACAGGCAGCGATGTATGGAGACAGGCAGCGATGTATGGACACGTCTGTAGTCAGAGGAGACTGTCAGCGATGTATGGAGACGTCTGTAGTCAGAGGAGACTGTCAGCGATGTATGGAGACGTCTGTAGTCAGAGGAGACTGTCAGCGATGTATGGAGACGTCTGTAGTCAGAGGAGACAGGCAGCGATGTATGGAGACAGGCAGCGATGTATGGAGACAGGCAGCGATGTATGGAGACAGGCAGCGATGTATGGAGACAGGCAGCGATGTATGGAGACAGGCAGCGATGTATGGAGACAGGCAGCGATGTATGGAGACAGGCAGCGATGTATGGAGACGTCTGTAGTCAGAGGAGACAGGCAGCGATGTATGGAGACGTCTGTAGTCAGAGGAGACAGGCAGCGATGTATGGAGACAGGCAGTGATGTATGGACACGTCTGTAGTCAGAGGAGACTGTCAGCGATGTATGGAGACGTCTGTAGTCAGAGGAGACAGGCAGCGATGTATGGAGACAGGCAGCGATGTATGGAGACAGGCAGCGATGTATGGAGACAGGCAGCGATGTATGGAGACAGGCAGCGATGTATGGAGACAGGCAGCGATGTATGGAGACAGGCAGCGATGTATGGAGACAGGCAGCGATGTATGGAGACGTCTGTAGTCAGAGGAGACAGGCAGCGATGTATGGAGACGTCTGTAGTCAGAGGAGACAGGCAGCGATGTATGGAGACAGGCAGTGATGTATGGACACGTCTGTAGTCAGAGGAGACTGTCAGCGATGTATGGAGACGTCTGTAGTCAGAGGAGACAGGCAGCGATGTATGGAGACAGGCAGCGATGTATGGAGACAGGCAGCGATGTATGGAGACAGGCAGCGATGTATGGAGACAGGCAGCGATGTATGGAGACAGGCAGCGATGTATGGAGACGTCTGTAGTCAGAGGAGACTGTCAGCGATGTATGGAGACGTCTGTAGTCAGAGGAGACAGGCAGCGATGTATGGAGACAGGCAGTGATGTATGGACACGTCTGTAGTCAGAGGAGACTGTCAGCGATGTATGGAGACGTCTGTAGTCAGAGGAGACAGGCAGCGATGTATGGAGACAGGCAGCGATGTATGGAGACAGGCAGCGATGTATGGAGACAGGCAGCGATGTATGGAGACGTCTGTAGTCAGAGGAGACAGGCAGCGATGTATGGAGACGTCTGTAGTCAGAGGAGACAGGCAGCGATGTATGGAGACAGGCAGCGATGTATGGAGACAGGCAGCGATGTATGGAGACAGGCAGCGATGTATGGAGACGTCTGTAGTCAGAGGAGACTGTCAGCGATGTACGGACACGTCTGTAGTCAGAGGAGACTGTCAGCGATGTACGGAGACGTCTGTAGTCAGAGGAGACTGTCAGCGATGTATGGAGACGTCTGTAGTCGGAGCAGATGGTCAGCGCTGAGGTTTTGCATATGTAGGAATGCCCTTCTTCTAGATCTTTCTATCTGGTGGTATCACCTTGCTGACTGTTTCCTGCTCTCTTGCAGATGTTACTGGGGTTTCCACAGTCATTTCAGTCGGGAGGCCGAGCATTTGTATCACAGCCTGGAGTCCTCGTATCAGAAGGCGCTGCAGTCTCATCTGAAGAGCTCGGACAGCATCGTCTCCCTCCCGCAGTCCGACCGCTCCTCGTCCAGCTCGCAGGAGAGCCTGAAGTGAGTGACGAGTGCGGCGTCTGGACCGCAGTCATCAGAGGGTTTTTTGCTAGTTTGGTGAACAAACGGCACCTGTATCGCTGGACTCCTTCTCTGCAGGGAATGGCTGTAAAGAAGGGCCATGATGCCGGTGCCTCCTCTATGCAGCTGCTAGCAGCGCTTGTCCGGCGTTGTGCCGCCGCTGCTGCGTTGTGCCGCCATCGTGACACACCGGTGACAGCGGTTTGCTGATGGACGTCTGTTTTGCAGTGATTGTGGTTGGGCTGAGTGTAATCCCCTGGTGGGCGATCTGTAATACCGCGCACTGGACAAGGCGCTTCCTGACAGATCGCGGCTGATTTGCCCGCCTGACGTCTTTTACACATATGCTTTTTATATTTTCAGTGTTTTCCTGTGTCTAATCAGTTTTTTTCCTCCCTTTAGTCGGCCCCTGTCTGCTAAGAGAAGCCCACCTGGAAGTTCAGCTTCTAGAGGTCAGTGTTCACCTGCGTGATGGCAGACGAGCCTGAACTGCCCGGTTCCTGGCCGGTAATTTCCTTTACTTTTACTCTTGCAGTTTCTGCAGCGTCGGTGAAGACAGCGGCGACCCCGGGCTCCCTGCAGCGCTCCCGCAGCGACATCGATGTGAATGCCGCAGCCAGCTCCAAGTCCAAGGTGGCGTCATCCACCACGGCTGCGCCCTTCAGCTCGGCCGCTGCTCTGCCCCCCGGCTCTTATGCTTCTCTAGGTGAGATGAGACCTGCAGCCTCGTGGCGGACCGCCGTCCGTGCGCTTCACATCATGTCCGCGGGGTCAGCTCACAGTAGTGTCACTTCATGGTTTCGCTGCTCCTGCTTCATATGATGATGGGTTTAGCGTTTCACATCAGACTGCGGGACATTACAAGCTTCGTGGGCATCGGCGGGTGCAGACTCAGGACTGAAAGGGTTAAACATCACGCACTAACATCAGGAATTGCTGAATATGTCGTCATCTTACTAATTCTTCCCACTGTTTCCTCTCCCTGTTTTTTTATTTTTTTGTTTAATTTGCCTAAAGATGGTCCCACTGCTAAATCCGAGGGTAAGCTTAGTGTACCCCAGAGCTGTGTCCGAGGGGTGTCGTGTATGGTCCTCATTTGTGCTTCCTGGTGATCTGCATGCTGTTCTCTGCTTGGTCTCTTCATCATGTGTCTGTGTACTGTACCGTCACCTCCAGGATTTCACTGCTCACGGCCCCTCACCGGCTCCATCTAGCATCCGGGGGGCGTCCTGTTCATCACATGGATTAATGTCAAGTATTGTGGCTTCCTATCCCTACACTCAGACACCTGCACCTCACCCATTAGCTACGATCCTCATATCCGCTGCGGTCAGCATCCGTCTGCCCCGGGGGGCGCGTCCCGTCTGTCCGGGGGGGGGCGCGTCCCGTCTGCCCCGGGGGGGGGGGAGCGTCCCGTCTGCCCTGGGGGGGGGGGGAGCGTCCCGTCTGCCCCGGGGGGGGGGGGAGCGTCCCGTCTGCCCCGGGGGGGGGGGGGAGCGTCCCGTCTGCCCCGGGGGGGGGGGAGCGTCCCGTCTGCCCCGGGGGGGGGGGAGCGTCCCGTCTGCCCCGGGGGGGGGGGGGGGGAGCGTCCCGTCTGCCCCGGGGGGGGGGGGGGGGGGGGGAGCGTCCCGTCTGCCCCGGGGGGGGGGGAGAAGCGTCCCGTCTGCCCCGGGGGGGGGGGGGGAGCGTCCCGTCTGCCCCGGGGGGGGGGGGGGGAAGCGTCCCGTCTGCCCCGGGGGGGGGGGGAAGCGTCCCGTCTGCCCCGGGGGGGCGCGTCCGCTGTGGCTTATCTTCAATTGTGGAGCATCACTCAGGTCCTGTGTTCGGCAGATGGAGAGAAGACGACACTAGTCACCTTTTCTTTCCAATATTTGAGTGTGAAAGATCCGATGGATATTGAGAGTTGTAGTTGTGTAGTGACTAGTGATGAGCGCTAGTTATCGTTACTGTGACCGGATCAGTGATAATGACCTGCCGGCTCCAGCATTAGGTACTGATTTGAATCCGTGCCGCTCAAGACCCTCATCCCGGCCCCCCGCTCTGTGATCTGTCAGGGGTCCCCCATTTGCTTGTGCATGGACGGTCATTAGCAGAGATCGTACAGTCGTAGTGACGGTGTCTTTGTGCAGCCACATGAGCTTCTCCATTATTTGTACTGTTGAGGTTTCTCTGTAGTTTTTTTTTTCTTGCAGACGGGATTTTTGTAGCTTTACCGATCGCATGCAGTGAACGCGCTGCAGAAGCTGCAGATCGTCGCGTCATTTATGTGTTTGCTGCGTATGAAACCTGTAGATGTCATTGCGTCCTCCGCTGCCTGGGCCATAAATGTTGGATTCTTGGTCAGATATTCACCCAATTGTGGTCCAATCAACTGGGGACAGACGAACTACAATACTCAGCAGTAGCAGACTCTCAATAGTTGGAAAGTTACAGATTTGCGATCATTAAATCGTCTGTGATTCCCACCAACATATACAGTCCTGCTCATCATTACTGGCACCATGAAGTGTAAGGACATAATGGGGAATCTCCTGAAGAAAATGAATCCAGTGAAGCAGTTCTTTGTGTAGAGACTCGTGTAAAATGCAAAAGAGCAAATGAGAAACAAGAATTTATAACAAAGAACAATGGAGGGAAAAATAGAAAAACCTAAAGCTGCTGTCGCTGGTATCAGCACCTTTATATTAATGTAGTATGGAAACACATTGTGACTCGCCTGCGGTAAATCACAAAAGAGATTCACCTTTGATTGTTGGTACCCATGTGACATGAATTAGCCAATGAATTATGACTTCACTGTTATAAAAAGCCACATGGTAGGTGACGCGCCCCCTGGGACATATTCCTTTTTGAGGGGAATACCCGGCACCGGATCAGATGGGGGGGTTGTAGTCTCCGAGCGGCTGTGACCCGGCCCCGTGCCCAGGGCGTCAAGCTCAGTGTTATGTGGCAGTCCTACAGATGTTATTAAGAGTTCTTTTGTGTCGACTACGCCACCCGTTGTGATGCGGTCACTGTGGCCGCCGCTGCAGCAGGGTCCGCTGAGGCTGATGGTGGGTGCGCAGCTTGGTGGGATAACCCCCAACGGGAGGGGTATAGCCTCAGGGGGGACAGGTGCAGAGGATGGGGGTTGTGGTGGTGCAGTGCAGACGGCAATGAAGACAGAGTCGGGTTGTGCAGTTAAGGGTGTTTACTTACTGCAGATGTTGTACTGGTCACTCCAGCTTCGAGTGACCACCCGAGCCGTGCTGCGTCCACCAGGTCCTGGATCCAGCCAACCCCCAAACAAGTCCGGAGCGTGACCCTGAGCTCTCCTTCTGTCCCGTTCTCTGGCCGTCCCCACCAGTGATCCACCTAGGTCCAGCTCCCTCGGGCCTTCTGTTGGGACACCCTTGGCCTTGGGTTCCCTGACCCTTCATGTGGTGTGCCTTCGGGGTGGACGTGATGGGTGGCCGTGGCAGATGCTGCCCACGGCCTCCGGTCTCTGGCTGGGGTGTGTTTTGCCCCCCCACCAGCTTGGGTTCCGGTACCCTGTGCCGACTCTTCACCCGGGGATTTAATTTGGGTTCTTGGAGTCCTCTTTTCTGTTTCCCCCTCTGGGTCTCTCTTCTCCTCTCTCACTCTGGGTCTCTCTTCTCCTCTGCTGGCTGACTTGTTCTCTGCATCTGACTTGTTCTCTGCATCTGACCCTGATCTTAGTTGGTGCCCACCTTATATACACCCTCTATGTGTGAGCTCAGGTGACCAGCACCCAATGAGCTCCTATCTTTACCCAGGCTGCTCCCCCTATCTGCCCCTACACTACTTGGGATGTACCACCCCCCTCCCACTCCAGCCAGGAACAGACTCGGTCGTACCTGCACATTTCTAAGTGGGAGTACCGTCGGCCTGTTCCTCGGAAATGGGATGTATGTAGTGCATGCAGCCTACCGAGCTCAGTTCCACACTCCTTCCTTACCCGGGAGTGGAATATCACACCTCTGGGTTGAGGTGCAATACCCCTGTAGCAGCCGAATCCTCAGGGTGCTACATAGGCCCTGTTCCTTTGTCACAATTGTGAAGACAAAGGAGCCGTCTGAGGAAATCAGAACTGCTATTATTAGCAAACACAAGACTTCCAAAGGGTATAAGGCCATCTCCAAAGACCTTGGTATCCCAGTTTCAACAGTGCACAATGTTAAGAAGTTTCCCAAGCATGGAACCTTCAAGAACCTCCCCGGACGTGAGGGAAAGAGGAAAATTGACAAGAGATGTCTTCAAAGGTTGGTGCGAATGGTGGTATAAACACCACATCAAACATCCAAAGACCTGAAGGCCAACCTGGAACAGTGTGGGGTCACAGTTTCAACAAGTACCATACGCCAAACACTAAACCAAGCAGAGCTTTATGGGCAAAGGCCAAAGAAGAAACCATTGCTGAAGAAAGGACATAAAAAGGAACGATTTATCTTTGCCAAAGAGTACCTAGACAAACCACAATCCTTCTGGGAAAATGTTCTGTGGACAGATGAAATAAAAATAGAGCTTTTTGGCAATGCAAAGCAACAGATGGTTTACAGACGGCGCAATGAAGCTTATAAGGAAAATAACACCTTGCCAACAGTTAACCATGGTGGAGGATCCATAATGCTGTGGGGTTGCTTTGCTGCGTCTGTTACTGGAGGCCTTTACCGTATCACAGGAATCATGAAATCCGAGAATTATCAAGAGATTTTAGAGCAAAATGTCCTCCCCAGTGTAAGAAAACCTGGTTTGAGTTGAAGATCATGGGTCCTCCAGCAAGAAAATGACCCAAAGCACACATCGAAAAGTACACAGGAATGGTTGAAAAATAAAAAATGGACTGTTTTAAAATAGCCAGCAATGAGTCCTGACCTCAATCCCATTGAAAATCCTCCGAGTGAGCTGAAATCTGTCATTGGGAAAAAGACCCCTGCAAACATTCAAGAGCTTCAACAATCTGCAAAGGAGGAGAGGGAGAAAACTGCAGAGAAGAGCAAGAAGCTTATAGATGGCTACAAGAAACGTGTGGAGGCCGTCAGCAATGCCAAAGGGTGGGCAACCAAGTATTAATTAGGGGGCAACCAAGTATTAATTAGGGGGCAACCAAGTATTAATTAGGGGGGCAACCAAGTATTAATTAGGGGGGCAACCAAGTATTAATTAGGGGGGCAACCAAGTATTAATTAGGGGGCAACCAAGTATTAATTAGGGGGCAACCAAGTATTAATTAGGGGGGCAACCAAGTATTAATTAGGGGGGCAACCAAGTATTAATTAGGGGGGCAACCAAGTATTAATTAGGGGGGCAACCAAGTATTAATTAGGGGGCAACCAAGTATTAGGGGGGCAACCAAGTATTAATTAGGGGGCAACCAAGTATTAATTAGGGGGCAACCAAGTATTAATTAGGGGGGCAACCAAGTATTAATTAGGGGGCAACCAAGTATTAATTAGGGGGGCAACCAAGTATTAATTAGGGGGCAACCAAGTATTAATTAGGGGGCAACCAAGTATTAATTAGGGGGCAACCAAGTATTAATTAGGGGGGCAACCAAGTATTAATTAGGGGGGCAACCAAGTATTAATTAGGGGGCAACCAAGTATTAATTAGGGGGCAACCAAGTATTAATTAGGGGGCAACCAAGTATTAATTAGGGGGCAACCAAGTATTAATTAGGGGGGCAACCAAGTATTAGGGGGGCAACCAAGTATTAGGGGGGCAACCAAGTATTAGGGGGGCAACCAAGTATTAATTAGGGGGCAACCAAGTATTAATTAGGGGGGCAACCAAGTATTAATTAGGGGGGCAACCAAGTATTAATTAGGGGGGCAACCAAGTATTAATTAGGGGGGCAACCAAGTATTAATTAGGGGGCAACCAAGTATTAATTAGGGGGCAACCAAGTATTAATTAGGGGGCAACCAAGTATTAATTAGGGGGGCCTTTATTGCTGCACATGCTGGTTATTCTGTTTCTTTGAAATTGCAACATGGAAGTTGAAAAACAATGTTTTATTGTTGTATTACTTTGGACCACTAATTAAAAAATCCTGAGGATATAACTTTGTACAATATCTTCAGGAATAAATGGAAATGTACCAGTCTATGAAAAAAATGAAGGAGTGCCAATAATGGTGAGAGCCGGCCATTACATAGTGACCGCGCCAAAGCCCGAGAGTCCCATTGTGACTGAGCAAAAGCTGCACAAATAGCTTTAATGATCGAGGATTATTCCCACCACACTAAGGTTACTATTATTTATAAGTCCATGTCCAGCCATGATCACCATTATACATACATTACATTACTGATCCTGAGTTACATCCTGTATTATACTCCAGAGCTGCACTCACTATTCTGCTGGTGCAGTCACTGTGTACATACATTACATTACTGATCCTGAGTTATATCCTGTATTATACTCCAGAGCTGCACTCACTATTCTGCTGGTGCAGTCACTGTGTACATACATTACATTACTGATCCTGAGTTACATCCTGTATTATACTCCAGAGCTGCACTCACTATTCTGCTGGTGCAGTCACTGTGTACATACATTACATTACTGATCCTGAGTTACATCCTGTATTATACCCCAGAGCTGCACTCACTATTCTGCTGGTGCAGTCACTGTGTACATACATTACATCACTGATCCTGAGTTACATCCTGTATTATACCCCAGAGCTGCACTCACTATTCTGCTGGTGCAGTCGCTGTGTACATACATTACATTACTGATCCTGAGTTACATCCTGTATTATACTCCAGAGCTGCACTCACTATTCTGCTGGTGCAGTCACTGTGTACATACATTACATTACTGATCCTGAATTACATCCTGTATTATACTCCAGAGCTGCACTCACTATTCTGCTGGTGCAATCACTGTGTACATGCATTACATTACTGATCCTGAGTTACATCCTGTATTATACTCCAGAGCTGCACTCACTATTCTGCTGGTGCAGTCACTGTGTACATACATTACATTACTGATCCTGAGTTACATCCTGTATTATACTCCAGAGCTGCACTCACTATTCTGCTGTTGCAGTCGCTGTGTACATACATTACATTATTGATCCTGAGTTACATCCTGTATTATACTCCAGAGCTGCACTCACTATTCTGCTGGTGCAGTCACTGTGTACATACATTACATTACTGATCCTGAGTTACATCCTGTATTATACCCCAGAGCTGCACTCACTATTCTGCTGGTGCAATCACTGTGTACATACATTACATTACTGATCCTGAGTTACCTCCTGTATTATACTCCAGAGCTGCACTCACTATTCTGCTGGTGCAGTCGCTGTGTACATACATTACATTATTGATCCTGCGTTACATCCTGTATTATACTCCAGAGCTGCACTCACTATTCTGCTGGTGCAGTCACTGTGTACATACATTACATTACTGATCCTGAGTTACCTCCTGTATTATACTCCAGAGCTGCACTCACTATTCTGCTGGTGCAGTCACTGTGTACATACATTACATTACTGATCCTGAGTTACATCCTGTATTATACTCCAGAGCTACACTCACTATTCTGCTGGTGCAGTCACTGTGTACATACATTACATTACTGATCCCGAGTTACATCCTGCATTATACTCCAGAGCTGCACTCACTATTCTGCTGGTGCAGTCACTGTGTACATACATTACATTACTGATCCTGAGTTACATCCTGTATTATACTCCAGAGCTGCACTCACTATTCTGCTGGTGCAGTCACTGTGTACATACATTACATTACTGATCCTGAGTTACCTCCTGTATTATACTCCAGAGCTGCACTCACTATTCTGCTGGTGCAGTCACTGTGTACATACATTACATTACTGATCCTGAGTTACATCCTGTATTATACTTCAGAGCTGTGCTCACTATTCTGCAGATGTTCTCCTTTCAGTCTTTGCACATAGCTTTCTGGTGATTGTACAGTACCATAAACAAGAACAATTGTCCTCCTGCAGGGTCTCCGCTAAGCTGTTGGGTGCTCTATCCATAAGCTTGCTGACTGTTTACAGTCCCTACTAGCAGAATTGTGACTAGCACTCTTGGCTAGAGCCCGGCATCTTGTCTGTAATTCGGGGTCACCATCTGATGCATCCTGGGAGTTCCTACATACCATCTATATATTGATTGACGGTCGGGGTGGATGTCCTGACGCCGCGGTCGGGGGCGGGTGGCCTGACGCCGCGGTCGGGGGCGGGTGGCCTGACGCCGTGGAGGCGGTGCGGCCCCTTCTGTACCCGGTTGCTCTTGCGCTGTAGGATTGGACCTTCGTCCGGTTTTTGCAGACGTCTTGGGTTCGGTCACTGCTCCTCATTGGTGGCGATCTCCTGGTTTCTCCATTATGGAGACGCTGGGGATTCTTTATAGGGCGCTCTGTCTGTGGGGCCTTAGTGATCACCATACGTTTGTGTTTTTGGACAGGACGGATCCGCACCAGGAGGCAGAGCTCAGGAAGCACCAGCAGCGCCAGCTCCGCACAGCCGGACACCCGGGGCCGAAGCAGAGCCAAGATCGTGTCGCAGTCCCAGCGTAAGCACTTGGGGCGGGAATAATGGTAGATGGTGTCTGCGCTTCATGGTTGTCCGCTGTCCTGTTTTATGAGATGTGCTTTCTACATTGTGTGACCTTCTCTAAATCCTCTTTACTGTCCTCCTCCTGCCTCCATATGCAAAGGATCCCGATCAGCGAATCCAGCCAGTGGTAAGACGCTGCCCGGGGCCTCAGCACCTCCTGTCATCTCCTGCCATTAGTCTGTGGGCGACCTGCTGTGCACTTGCTGACGACAGCCCTCCCTGGCACCTCTCGGCAATGTGGGGACCACTGTTTCATGTGCCAAGTTCTCATAAATGTGGGACAATGAAGCTTGTAGAGGTGGCGGTGGCGGAGGGCCAGGCACATCAGGCATTTGGCTGCACACTCCTCGCTCTTCTAGGCAGCGGACAGCCTGTTCTGTCCTGGAGGCAGCCTAATTGCACAATGCCTGAACACTACTACCCCCATTTTACACTGGCCTTGTCACGCAAGGTTCTGCCGCATCACCTGTACAGAGGTGTCCAGGGGAGCGTCGCTGCATTGTGGTAATGTGGTCGCCAATAGTGAGGTTATTGTGCTCCATAGCATCGCTGAGCATCATCCATGTAGATACGCAGCGACTGATGTCTGACTGTCACTCATCCACCTTCTCTCCGCACAGCCGGCAGCCGCTCCAGCTCTCCTGGTAAATTGTTGAGCAGTGGATACGGTCTGGCAACCAGCGCCCAGAGGGTCCCACAAATCCCGACCTCCGAGAAAAGAAGCAAGATTCCCCGCAGTCAGGGCTGCAGCCGTGAGACCAGCCCCAGCAGGATAGGACTGGGTAAGGATAATGGTCGCTTTGGGGAATTTTACCCTTTATTTGTATGTTTTTCAGTTTTTAATGCAGAAGTTCGGAGCTGAACCGCTGCTGTTGCACAGATTCAGCCATTATATACACCCCTGTGTATATACACATAACCAGGGCAGAGGAACAGAAGGCCAATGCACCCGTATATAGATACATAGTGATTCGCAGGACCCTAGTGGCCGTGTGAGTAGTCCATGACCACCAGACTAGAGCCCTGCGGACGTCTCCCCACTCCCTGCAATGATGACTTAATCAGAAGAGGCATTGGGGGGGCTGGCAGGTAGGAGAGGGGCTGGCAGGGCTTTGGTCCGGTGGCCATGGGCTACTGATTTTAGACGAGGGTCCTGAGAATCATTTTGCTCACTTCTAGCTGTTACAAGTCCATATTGAGCCCAAATGCCCCTGATAGGAAATATAAAACCAGTGAGTGGAATTCAGGGCCGGCCATAGACCCGGGGAGTTTGTGTGAGTGTTGGTGGCCTGATGAGCACGGAGCTCGCTGCGGACGCCGCTCTCTTAGTGACACGGGGCTTGGTTAGTCGCACTGATCCTCTGTCATCATTAGGGCACTGTGTGCGGCCCCCGTTGGCTTTACCTGGGCGGATGCTCTTGCAGCCATTTCACTCGGTCACTACAAGGGGATCAGTATTTCAGCTCATTGTGATCCATGTTTGAGGGGGGTCTGATCCCGCACGGAGGGGTCTGATCCCGTGCTCGCTCCTCCATCACAGCGGTCACCGATCGGCAGATTGTGTCTCGTGATGGATGTGTTGCCTCCTGTTGAGTAGCTTCTGCTCCGTGGCTTTGCATGGAGCTATCCCTCCCTGGGTCCATGTCTCCCCCGTTTTCATACACAGCGCAGGCTCAGGATTGGGGGCCGTGATTGGAAGGTCTGTACCGGCGGCTGATTCGTGTAATTTTGCGTTTCTTCCTTAAATTGCACGCAGTGGGGGGCTTCTTCTGATCATTACTTCCAGTGTTGCTTCCTCTCTTCCTGACCTTTCTTGCCTGCGCTGTCCGGTGACTTTGGCGCCGCTCGTCCTTGTGTCTGCGGTTCAGGATGTTTTGTCATTTATGTAACAGCATTAACCACTTGCTCCACTGAAGATTTTCTCAATTTTCTGCCTGTTATGTGTTGTAAATTAATGTGCTGCTTTTCCACATCGCATGCTAGCCCGGAGCAGCCGCATCCCCCGACCCAGCATGAGTCAGGGGTGCAGCCGCGACACCAGCCGAGAGAGCAGCCGGGATACCAGTCCCGCCAGGGGCTTTGCACCTCTCGGTAAGTATTGGCACATTGAAATCCCTTTGTCCTCCCCGACCCTTCCCTCAGCTAATCCTGAGCACTCGGGACCCGTCCGTGTCCTTCCTTCCTGATTCCGCAGAAGTTGGCACCCTTTATAACTAATTCCCCTTATTAAACATGGCCGTATGTGATCTGTAGTACCCCAGCAGCTCATTGTATGCCAGGCTATAGGCGGTCATACTGTGCTGGGATCTGCAGTATTGCAGTATGAGGGATCGTCACTAGTGATGAGCGAGCATGCTCTTTACTCGAGATTTACGAGCATGCTCGGGTGTTTTCCGAGTATCTTCGGAGTGCTCGAATATTATGTTTGAGTCACTCCTGTATGCATGATTTGCGACTGTTTGACAGCTTTAATACATGTGAGGAATGCCTGTTTGTTAGGCATTCCTCACATGTATTAAAGCTGTCAAACAGTCGCAAATGATACCCCAGCATGCTCGCCGAAAGGGTTAACTGAACACGCTCGCTCGTCACTATCCTGTTCATTGTGTGACCCCGGAGCACTAATAAATCTCCACGTATCTGGGTGCTCTGCCCTAGTTGTTAGGCCGCATTCACACTTCTGTGTTACCTGATGCATGGACCGGCCGCCTCCATAGCGATATATTCGCCTGTGGCTTTTGGGCCCGGAGACCGCGGCCGGTCCGTGCATCCACTGTAGTTATTGGGGGCGGCTGTGCCCCCACAGTAATCTCCTAAGCTATTACCTGCAATGTGAGCGATAAGGGCCCGCATAGCACAGTATGCCCGGCATGTCCAGCAGAGCCCAGCGTGCGGCCCTCCAGCAACCGCACAACAACTACAGCTCCCATTTGACCGCACTTTGTAGGCTCTGATAGTGCGGGACTCTGATCTTCCACTACTCCCATTATTGGGGTCTGGTGTATGATAATGAGGTTTGTATTCGGGGTCAGGGGTCTCCTTTCTTACAATGCATGGTAGTTTAACCCTTACTAAACCCCCACCACCCCATCTCTTGTGTCAGTCGCATGGACCTTTAATTCTTGCGTCCTGTCTGGTGGTCTTTTTGTATCATGTCCCAATATTGGACCTGAATAGTGACGTTTATCGGTGTCACTTCAGACTACAGATCTCATCATCTCCTTTACAGTGGTCTGGCCGGCAGGGTGCCCTTGTGGCTCGCACCTCACCGTGGCTCGGCCCGGTGTGTTACCTGTGTTCACCAGCAGGGGCAGGATAGTCCATGTGACCTGTAGTCTGTGTAGTGTCCTCCCGCCTCTGTCCTGTCCTACGTGTGGTGGGATTCCTGCCGGAGCTGCCATGCAGTGATCGCAGGAATACTCGACCGCACGCTCCGCTCTGTCCCATTCAGCTCTCGCTCTGCTTCGTGTCACATCCACCCCCGGGACCCTTATGTGTACGGGACCCTCATATGTGTACGCCGCTTCTGTCTTCTGCGTGTTAACCCTTTGGGTGTTTGCCATTCCTTCTTCTTGCAGCCTCTCGACGTCATTCCAGGTCCACTAGTGCGCTCTCCACCTCCGAGTCTGTGGGGCAGTCAGGTGATCCGGCGCTAACTGCATGCCCGCCTCACCCTCCATGCCCGCCTCACCCTCCATGCCCTGACATCGCTGCCGCATGTCCATCACATCCGCCATTACGTGTTGCTTTGTGCCGCTAGAGTCTGATCATTGTATATCTCATGCTCATTCATTATAATTTGCGTGTACACTTTATATTTCGGGGGTCCGCTCTCTACTCTGGGAACCGGTCTGGGGTTTGAGTCCGTGGATTTAGGTGGCTGTCATCCTGATGGGATTGCTTCTCTTCCCCATGTACATGGAGCCTTGGGGTGTAATGATGAGAGTAGTAGTTCCTCTCGTTATCTTGTAGACTGTACCGGGGGTGTCTCTGATTAATGCTCCTTGTGTAGTGGGACCCTCGGGGGGCTGCCGGCCATCGTTCCCTTTCTGCATGGATCTCGGTGTGAGGTTCTGACATTGCACCAGTCGGACACCCCCGGCCATTTATGGGGAGATTCTTGGGGTCAGTGATGACTGATGGGGGCGCTCTACTACAGGCAGCAGAGGGAGGGGGGCACTGGGGAGATTAGAGGGGTGATCCTCCTTATATTATAGCACCGCACTGGATGAAGACTGGATGATGGTGGTTAAAGTACCTCTCCAGAACTCCTCCATAGCGTGACGGCCGGATCATTCTTGCAGTGCATTCTGGGTGGTATTGCTGTGTTTCCTGCTGCGCACAGGAGGAGGTTTGTTACAGTAGCCTCATTGCTGAGGTCACAGCTCGGTCTGGCCTGCGTCAGCTGTGATGATGGTGGTTGTAGTCAGTGTCCCTGAGTTCTTGTATCCGCACAGATTTTCGGGTGTTTGTGGCCCCTGTTCAGCCTCATGTCCTATAGGTGCTGTATAGAGATCAGTGGCCGCCTCCGTCCTGCTGTCCGGGGGTCTCGGGGCTCGGCTTGTACATCCCTCATCCCCGGGCCGATGACTCCCATCGTTTCCGCAGCTTTATATAATCATTTCTGTAGAATTATCCATCCCATCACCGCTAACTTTCTTTTCTGCCATTCCTCCTCATGTTCCTTCCGTACAGGTGAGAGACGTATTATTAGGCTGTGTTCACACGCTGCCACCACATCACAGCCGAGGTGGTCGCATAGAAAAGTGGACGGGAACAGCACCGCTCTTATCGGGCGCGCTGCGGCTGCAATGTGGCCACAACGCGTGGACGCAGCAGAGGCCACGTCTGTCCTTTGGTGCAGGTGGCGCCGTCATTAGTACGTGTCTAGCTCTGGCTCTACAGCTGGCGAACTACAGCCCCCAGCATGCCCTGCTCGTGTCTTAGCTGTAGAGACACGGCTTTGCCGGGGTCCTTTCCTCTAACAGAAGCTGCTGCTGTCGGCGTTTTCCAGCCCGCTGTCTCCTGCTGAATTCCTGCAGTTCGTCTTTTTGGCTTCTAACGGGCAAATTATTCCCCTTTCTGGATGAAATATATGTAAAATCTGCGGCTGACGGGGGTCCACAGGTGGAGGGTGCCTTAATGACAGCTGCGGCCATAGATGACACCCAGTGATGTCAGCCGACTGTCCGCCATCTCCCTGACCGCCCGGACAGTCGTCTGAGGAGACGATAAGCGGCCGCCGAGCATCACTGACGCCGCTGATCCATGAGGAATCAGACAATCCTGCCCGATATATGGACGTGGGATTGTCGGCTGATTCCACAGTAATCGTGTGAGTCCGCAGAGATGGCGTGTCTGTCCCCTTATTACGGGGAATGGATAGTGTAACGCTCAGACGGCTCTGCGTGGTCGTGGGGGTGGTGCAGGATGTCGGGTGCTCAGTCTCCAGCCGCCCGTGTCCTGGGTGAGGAGGATTTTGCCCGTCAGTCGCCTCCAGGATTTCGGCTGCAGGGATTCTGCCTCTGAGCAGAGACTTTAACATTTTGCTTCTCCTTCTTTTGACAAGATCGTTATGGGATCGGCCAGTCGGGCAGAATACCGTCCACCGTGAACGCCATGAGGGTCCTGAGCTCCAGTACAGACCTGGAAGCCGCCGTGGCCGATGCATTGGTAAGGTGAAACGCGTCCGTGTCCCCGGCGTGTCATCTCTCACTGTCTATACATGTGACGCATGCGGCTCCTCTCTCGTCCGTGGTCATAGCCGTCATCCCTTGTCAACCCAAAGGGCAGAACTCCTGAGCACCACGGACAAATACAGGCGATGGTGAAAATGGAGATTTCCTCCTCCGGTCATTACCGCTGCACTGTGAGGGTCTCCTCCATATAAGACCCCCGAGCTGTCGCTCAGCAGTCATTGCCAGCGGCGGTGGTGGCCTCTGTGATTTCTGCCCCGTCGTGTTGACTCGTAGACCTGTAGACGAGCCGTGGCTCCTCCACCCGAGGATCCGGCGCCCGTGGCCTCGTGTTGTCTCGTCTTCTCATCTCCATTTAACCCTTGATTTTCATTTTTCTAATAACATTCTTAATTTCTTGTTTAGCTGCTGGGAGACCCCAGGAATAAGGTACGGCCATTTTTGTTATGTTACACCGTACCCACATGGGATGAGTGTCGTTTCTGTGCAGTGATTGTTCCTGAAGCAGAAGGGTCCACTCCGGGGCGTCCGCCGATCTATAGGGGGCGTCTGCCACTGTATACAGCCATGTGTATTGGGGTGTCAGCCTCCTAGACCCCATCATCTCTGCTGTCACTTTGGGGCCACTTTCCTGCACAGGCTGAAGTCCTGGCCCAGTCCTGCTGGCAGCAGAGCGGAGACCCCACTCTATGGGACGTACCACCAGAACTCCCTTCTTCTGATGTAAGACGGGTCTGTACAATATCCTGTGATCTGGTTCTCCCCCCAATAGTCCATACACGGGGGGGGGGGCATCCACAGCACGGGGGGCGTCCATGTAAGGATGGAACGTGCTCTGCAGCCCGGGACAGGACTCGCCAGAACCGTCAGTCTGGACCCGGCCGAGGCACTGACCAGATTCACACAGTCCTCATACTCACACAGCTGAGGGTTTGCTACTGTTACATCCAGTTTAAGCAATCCACGGTGAGCTAGATCAGCCACACAGCCTCTGTACACACTGTAACAAACCCTCAGATAATGTCCAGCTGTTAGTTTGGCCTTTACAACAACAAGCAGAGAACTTATTAATGGCGAAGATTCTAAAAACCAAGTAAATAAGGTGCAAAATTCACCGAAACACTAAAACGGATAAGCGGTAAATATGTGTTAGGCGAGATGTCCTCGCAGCACGGCCGCGGACCACAGTCCTGTTACCTTGTGTCTCCTGCTCCTATGATGTTAGTGGCCCCTGTATGGCCCCATGATTGAAAACTCTGCACGTCTCTGTAAATTCTGCCTTCTCTAGTCTAATAACCATCCCCTGCAGAGCTGTGCCCCCGGACCACGACTGTACACTTTGGGTGGTCTGGTATACAGTGGCCCTCGGAGGGGGGGTATGAGGAGGTTGCTCCGCCCTCGGAGGGTGGAGGTGTGAGGTGGTTCTCCACCCTCGGGAGGGTGGGGGGGTGTGATGAGGTTCTGCGCCCTCGGACGGGGGTGTGAGGAGGTGCTCCGCCCTCGGAGGGGAGGGGGGTGTGAGGAGGTGCTCCGCCCTCGGAGGGGAGGGGGGTGTGAGGAGGTGCTCCGCCCTCGGAGGGAGGGGGTGTGAGGTGGTTCTCCACCCTCGGGAGGGTGGGGGTGTGTGCTCCGCCCTCGGAGGGGGGGTGTGAGGAGCTGCTCCGCCCTCGGAGGGGGGGGGTGTGAGGTGGTTCTCCACCCTCGGGAGGGTGGGGGGGTGTGAGGAGCTGCTCCGCCCTCGGAGGGGGGGGGTGTGAGGTGGTTCTCCACCCTCGGGAGGGTGGGGGTGTGTGCTCCGCCCTCGGAGGGGGGGTGTGAGGAGCTGCTCCGCCCTCGGAGGGGGGGGGTGTAAGGAGGTGGCCGCGGCCGCGCGGTCACTATCAGGACATGGAGCATCACCCTCCGCTCTGCCACTTCTCGCACCCCGGATGCTGGTGGAGGTGACTGCGTCTTCCGGTTCTGCTGATGAATGGCGCCTCCAGATATGATGTCTGAATAGGGAACCATCTGCTGTTGATGATGAGATCCGGGGCGATTACTTCATGTAAAGGATCCCGCTGATCCCGCGGCCTCCCTTCACTTGGTCTGGGTGCGCTGCCCCCACAGTGTCTGGGTCCCTTCTCCGTCGTCCTGGGTGTCTGGACTTGTGTGCGGAGTAATGGTGGCGTCATTAGATCTGGGTATTTGTTGTGAAACAACCCCACTAATAAACATGACTCCACTTTCCTGTATTTATTGGGGTCCTTCCATAATGTTGAGTTCTCCGCAGAGCATCTCCTGTACCATATCGCTGCAGAACGTCGCGGCAGAGCACTATATGATCACTGCTTTCCTGTGAATTGTATGAGGGCTGAGAACGCTCCAGGTGGGGGAGGGATCACATAACATGATGGGTTTGGGGTGGGGGATATGTTTGGGGCTTGTGCATTGGATTTCCAGGTGATTAAGCCCGGATGGGTTTATGTCTCCGCGTTCCGTGTATTCTGCATCCCGTGTATTCTGCATCCCGTGTGCTCCAGTCTGATGTGATCATGGTGAGATGTGCTGACTCCGGTTAATGTCAGATTTTACTTGCAGAAAAAGCCGGTGAGGAGACGCTACGAGCCGTACGGGATGTACTCCGATGACGATGCAAACAGTGACGCCTCCAGCGCCTGCTCAGAACGGTCTTATGGCTCTAGAAATGGCGGGATCCCGCACTACCTGCGCCAAACTGAGGATGTGGCCGAGGTCCTGAACCACTGCGCCAGCTCCAACTGGTCCGAGAGGAAAGAGGGGCTCATCGGCCTGCAAAACCTGCTGAAAAGTCAGCGGACGCTCAGGTGAGTGACGCCCGTGTCTGTGCACGGATCTACCGGCTGCAGCTTTAGGACTCAACGTCATTCTCCAGATTTTTTTTTTTTTTTTTGGATCAGTATTTTTTTTTATTACAGATGTTTTTGTTTTGCAGCCGTGTGGAGCTGAAGAGGCTTTGTGAAATCTTCACTCGGATGTTTGCAGACCCCCACAGTAAGGTAGGTGCCCCTCATACACAGGCAGGCAAAGTCCTGGAGGTTACTAGGGATGTTTCTTTAGGACGCAGACGGACGAGGCAGTAGAATTCGCTCTGTATAGTCCCATGTCAATGTGGCCTCCGGCTGCTGCTTGCTTTGCTTTTGCTGCTTGCGCTGCTTTCTGCGTGGTCCCTGCGGTGCTGCATGGTCCTTGCGGTGCTGTGGATTGTATGAGCTGCTTTTGGGGGGCTCCCAGGGTGTAATATAAGGGAGATGAGGAACCTGAGTGTGGCTGTAATCTCTGCATGCATCTAAGCTGCGCTGCACGAGTGCCGGACCAGATGGGAATATCTGCAGATTATATGTGGTGACTGCGCAGCAATCACGGGGAGTCGCGGCACGTCGGGGTGCATGGAAGGGTCACTTTGGGGGATGGCTGTTCTGTGGTGATTGCTTGACTGTGACCCAATCTCCTCCATCTTTAGTCATCGTGTGTGATCTGCAGAGAGCCGTCCGGCGGCTGCTGTCCATCACACGGGCCGCGCTCTGCCAGTGCTGCTTCTCCTGTGCTTTACTGACCGCTCGCTCTTGTGTTTCCATCTTGAAGCATGGCGCTATCGTATGTAATGGCGTTCAGCTGCGTCAGCGTAGCGCAGGTCATTACTGCAGTGTGAACGGCTGTGCCGCTTATTGAGGCAAACGAGAGCACTAAGGGGTCAGCATAAACATACGGTTACCCCGATAGCGCAGCTCAACACATGACCTGCAGTCATTACCCCTGTAAGGAGTCATGTGAGGCCGTCTGTGACTGCCGGGGTCTAAGGCTCTGTTCACATCTTGCGACCATGTTGCACCTCAGAACTGAGCAGCATAACTTTTTTTTTTTTCCTGGGTTTTCAGATTAATTGTTTTGCAAAAATATCTGGCCATTAACCGACAATGTGACTCCCGCCCCAGTTGCCAGTCGTGGCGCTGCGTCCGCCAGTCGGGGTGGGGAGGGCGTCTCTGTATCATGATGTGTACTAACGTGTGCTCTGTTTTATTGCATGCTCTGCCGTGCTGTGGATCTCACCCCAGAGAGTAAGTGTCGCCTTCTTTCTTCTCCATCATCCTCCACACTTGTGTTTTGTCTTTGCAGATTTGGAAGCGGGGGTCTCCTGGAGTTTGGCTAAACATTGGCTCCCGTTGTAGATCCAGATATATGTGCACATTGCAGATACGCTGCATTCGCAGGGTGCAACTGGAAGTGACAGAGCAGAGTGTGGGGGTCCGAGTGTGGGGGGCAATCAGCCCCGGTGAACTACACCATTTCCAGGGAGCGTGTATGTGGCCCGGATGTGGTGGTGCACCGGGGATGACAACTCCTGACTCTGCTGCAGACCACGGGGTTTATAGACCACTGACAAATCTGCCAGCCCCAGAATCATTGCAGACCCAAAGATGGTGGACGCCGATGTAGATACATCTCACACATGCGCTGCCAACGCCAAAATCCATATTCAGCTGAAGCAAACGTGTATTGTATAGGGGAAGGTAGCTGTCCGCAAGATGGTAGAGAAACCATCGATAATACTGTACACACTGATTATACTATATACAGTGCTCAGCAGAAGTGAGTACACCCCTGTATTATCAGTACATTATATATACAGTGCTCAGTATAAGTGAGTACACCCCTGTATTATCAGTACATTATATATACAGGGCTCAGTATAAGTGAGTACACCCCCTGTATTATCAGTACATTATATATACAGGGCTCAGTATAAGTGAGTGCACCCCCTGTATTATCAGTACATTATATATACAGCGCTCAGTATAAGTGAGTACACCCCCTGTATTATCAGTACATTATATATACAGGGCTCAGTATAAGTGAGTACACCCCTGTAATATCAGTACATTATATATACAGCGCTCAGTATAAGTGAGTACACCCCTGTATTATCAGTACTTTATATATACAGAGCTCAGTATAAGTGAGTACACCCCTGTATTATCAGTACATTATATATACAGCGCTCAGTATAAGTGAGTACACCCCTGTATTATCAGTACATTATATATACAGGGCTCAGTATAAGTGAGTACACCCCTGTATTATCAGTACATTATATATACAGGGCTCAGTATAAGTGAGTACACCCCTGTATTATCAGTACATTATATATACAGCGCTCAGTATAAGTGAGTACACCCCTGTATTATCAGTACATTATATATACAGGGCTCAGTATAAGTGAGTACACCCCTGTATTATCAGTACATTATATATACAGGGCTCAGTATAAGTGAGTACACCCTGTATTATCAGTACATTATATATACAGCGCTCAGTATAAGTGAGTACACCCCCTGTATTATCAGTACATTATATATACAGGGCTCAGTATAAGAGAGTACACCCCTGTATTATCAGTACATTATATATACAGGGCTCAGTATAAGAGAGTACACCCCTGTATTATCAGTACATTATATATACAGGGCTCAGTATAAGTGAGTACACCCCTGTATTATCAGTACATTATATATACAGGGCTCAGTATAAGTGAGTACACCCCTGTATTATCAGTACATTATATATACAGGGCTCAGTATAAGTGAGTACACCCCTGTATTATCAGTACATTATATATACAGGGCTCAGTATAAGTGAGTACACCCCTGTATTATCAGTACATTATATATACAGCGCTCAGTATAAGTGAGTACACCCCCTGTATTATCAGTACATTATATATACAGCGCTCAGTATAAGAGAGTACACCCCTGTATTATCAGTACATTATATATACAGCGCTCAGTATAAGTGAGTACACCCCTGTATTATCAGTACATTATATATACAGCGCTCAGTATAAGTGAGTACACCCCTGTATTATCAGTACATTATTTATACAGTGCTCAGTATAAGTGAGTACACCCCTGTATTATCACTACATTATATATACAGGGCTCAGCATAAGAGAGTACACCCCTGTATTATCAGTACATTATATATACAGGGCTCAGTATAAGTGAGTACACCCCTGTATTATCACTACATTATATATACAGGGCTCAGTATAAGTGAGTACACCCCTGTATTATCAGTACATTATATATACAGCGCTCAGTATAAGTGAGTACACCCCTGTATTATCAGTACATTATATATACAGCGCTCAGTATAAGTGAGTACACCCCTGTATTATCACTACATTATATATACAGGGCTCAAGTATAAGTGAGTACACCCCTGTAATATCAGTACATTATATATACAGTGCTCAGTATAAGTGAGTACACCCCTGTATTATCAGTACATTATATATACAGGGCTCAGTATAAGTGAGTACACCCCTGTATTATCAGTACATTATATATACAGCGCTCAGTATAAGTGAGTACACCCCTGTATTATCAGTACATTGTATATACAGGGCTCAGTATAAGTGAGTACACCCCTGTATTATCAGTACATTATATATACAGGGCTCAGTATAAGGGAGTACACCCCTGTATTATCAGTATATTATATATACAGTGCTCAGTATAAGTGAGTACACCCCTGTATTATCAGTACATTATATATACAGGGCTCAGTATAAGTGAGTACACCCCTGTAATATCAGTACATTATATATACAGCGCTCAGTATAAGTGAGTACACCCCTGTATTATCAGTACATTATATATACAGGGCTCAGTATAAGTGAGTACACCCCTGTATTATCAGTATATTATATATACAGTGCTCAGTATAAGTGAGTACACCCCTGTATTATCAGTACATTATATATACAGAGCTCAGTATAAGTGAGTACACCCCTGTATTATCAGTACATTATATATACAGCGCTCAGTATAAGTGAGTACACCCCTGTATTATCAGTACATTATATATACAGGGCTCAGTATAAGTGAGTACACCCCTGTATTATCAGTACATTATATATACAGGGCTCAGTATAAGTGAGTATACCCCCTCTATTATCAGTACATTATATATACAGCGCTCAGTATAAGTGAGTACATCCCCTGTATTATCAGTACATTATATATACAGCGCTCAGTATAAGAGAGTACACCCCTGTATTATCAGTACATTATATATACAGCGTTCAGTATAAGTGAGTACACCCCTGTATTATCAGTACATTATATATACAGCGCTCAGTATAAGAGAGTACACCCCTGTATTATCAGTACATTATATATACAGCGCTCAGTATAAGTGAGTACACCCCTGTATTATCAGTACATTATATATACAGCGCTCAGTATAAGTGAGTACACCCCCTGTATTATCAGTACATTATATATACAGGGCTCAATATAAGTGAGTACACCCCTGTATTATCAGTACATTATATATACAGCGCTCAGTATAAGTGAGTACACCCCTGTATTATCAGTACATTATATATACAGCGCTCAGTATAAGTGAGTACACCCCTGTATTATCAGTACATTATATATACAGGGCTCAGTATAAGAGAGTACACCCCTGTATTATCAGTACATTATATATACAGAGCTCAGTATAAGTGAGTACACCCCTGTATTATCAGTACATTATATATACAGAGCTCAGTATAAGTGAGTACACCCCTGTATTATCAGTACATTATATATACAGGGCTCAGTATAAGAGAGTACACCCCTGTATTATCAGTACATTATATATACAGGGCTCAGTATAAGTGAGTACACCCCTGTATTATCAGTACATTATATATACAGGGCTCAGTATAAGAGAGTACACCCCTGTATTATCAGTACATTATATATACAGGGCTCAGTATAAGTGAGTACACCCTGTATTATCAGTACATTATATATACAGCGCTCAGTATAAGTGAGTACACCCCCTGTATTATCAGTACATTATATATACAGGGCTCAGTATAAGAGAGTACACCCCTGTATTATCAGTACATTATATATACAGGGCTCAGTATAAGAGAGTACACCCCTGTATTATCAGTACATTATATATACAGGGCTCAGTATAAGTGAGTACACCCCTGTATTATCAGTACATTATATATACAGGGCTCAGTATAAGTGAGTACACCCCTGTATTATCAGTACATTATATATACAGGGCTCAGTATAAGTGAGTACACCCCTGTATTATCAGTACATTATATATACAGGGCTCAGTATAAGTGAGTACACCCCTGTATTATCAGTACATTATATATACAGCGCTCAGTATAAGTGAGTACACCCCCTGTATTATCAGTACATTATATATACAGCGCTCAGTATAAGAGAGTACACCCCTGTATTATCAGTACATTATATATACAGCGCTCAGTATAAGTGAGTACACCCCTGTATTATCAGTACATTATATATACAGCGCTCAGTATAAGTGAGTACACCCCTGTATTATCAGTACATTATTTATACAGTGCTCAGTATAAGTGAGTACACCCCTGTATTATCACTACATTATATATACAGGGCTCAGCATAAGAGAGTACACCCCTGTATTATCAGTACATTATATATACAGGGCTCAGTATAAGTGAGTACACCCCTGTATTATCACTACATTATATATACAGGGCTCAGTATAAGTGAGTACACCCCTGTATTATCAGTACATTATATATACAGCGCTCAGTATAAGTGAGTACACCCCTGTATTATCAGTACATTATATATACAGCGCTCAGTATAAGTGAGTACACCCCTGTATTATCACTACATTATATATACAGGGCTCAAGTATAAGTGAGTACACCCCTGTAATATCAGTACATTATATATACAGTGCTCAGTATAAGTGAGTACACCCCTGTATTATCAGTACATTATATATACAGTGCTCAGTATAAGTGAGTACACCCCTGTATTATCAGTACATTATATATACAGTGCTCAGTATAAGTGAGCGCACCCCTGTATTATCAGTACATTATATATACAGGGCTCAGTATAAGTGAGTACACCCCTGTATTATCAGTACATTATATATACAGGGCTCAGCATAAGAGAGTACACCCCTGTATTATCAGTACATTATATATACAGGGCTCAGTATAAGTGAGTACACCCCTGTATTATCACTACATTATATATACAGGGCTCAGCATAAGAGAGTACACCCCTGTATTATCAGTACATTATATATACAGTGATCAGTATAAGTGAGTACACCCCTGTATTATCAGTACATTATATATACAGTGCTCAGTATAAGTGAGTACACCCCCTGTATTATCAGTACATTATATATACAGGGCTCAGTATAAGTGAGTACACCCCTGTATTATCAGTACATTATATATACAGTGCTCAGTATAAGTGAGCGCACCCCTGTATTATCAGTACATTATATATACAGGGCTCAGTATAAGTGAGTACACCCCTGTATTATCAGTACATTATATATACAGCGCTCAGTATAAGAGAGTACACCCCTGTATTATCAGTACATTATATATACAGCGCTCAGTATAAGTGAGTACACCCCTGTATTATCAGTACATTATATATACAGGGCTCAGTATAAGTGAGTACACCCCTGTATTATCAGTACATTATATATACAGCGCTCAGTATAAGTGAGTACACCCCTGTATTATCAGTACATTATATATACAGGGCTCAGTATAAGTGAGTACACCCCTGTATTATCAGTACATTATATATACAGCGCTCAGTATAAGTGAGTACACCCCTGTATTATCAGTACATTGTATATACAGGGCTCAGTATAAGTGAGTACACCCCTGTATTATCAGTACATTATATATACAGGGCTCAGTATAAGTGAGTACACCCCTGTATTATCAGTATATTATATATACAGTGCTCAGTATAAGTGAGTACACCCCTGTATTATCAGTACATTATATATACAGGGCTCAGTATAAGTGAGTACACCCCTGTAATATCAGTACATTATATATACAGCGCTCAGTATAAGTGAGTACACCCCTGTATTATCAGTACATTATATATACAGGGCTCAGTATAAGTGAGTACACCCCTGTATTATCAGTATATTATATATACAGTGCTCAGTATAAGTGAGTACACCCCTGTATTATCAGTACATTATATATACAGAGCTCAGTATAAGTGAGTACACCCCTGTATTATCAGTACATTATATATACAGCGCTCAGTATAAGTGAGTACACCCCTGTATTATCAGTACATTATATATACAGGGCTCAGTATAAGTGAGTACACCCCTGTATTATCAGTACATTATATATACAGGGCTCAGTATAAGTGAGTACACCCCTGTATTATCAGTACATTATATATACAGGGCTCAGTATAAGTGATTACACCCCTGTATTATCAGTACATTATATATACAGCGCTCAGTATAAGTGAGTACACCCCTGTATTATCAGTACATTATATATACAGCGCTCAGTATAAGAGAGTACACCCCTGTATTATCAGTACATTATATATACAGCGTTCAGTATAAGTGAGTACACCCCTGTATTATCAGTACATTATATATACAGCGCTCAGTATAAGTGAGTACATCCCCTGTATTATCAGTACATTATATATACAGCGCTCAGTATAAGAGAGTACACCCCTGTATTATCAGTACATTATATATACAGCGTTCAGTATAAGTGAGTACACCCCTGTATTATCAGTACATTATATATACAGCGCTCAGTATAAGAGAGTACACCCCTGTATTATCAGTACATTATATATACAGCGCTCAGTATAAGTGAGTACACCCCTGTATTATCAGTACATTATATATACAGCGCTCAGTATAAGTGAGTACACCCCCTGTATTATCAGTACATTATATATACAGGGCTCAATATAAGTGAGTACACCCCTGTATTATCAGTACATTATATATACAGCGCTCAGTATAAGTGAGTACACCCCTGTATTATCAGTACATTATATATACAGCGCTCAGTATAAGTGAGTACACCCCTGTATTATCAGTACATTATATATACAGGGCTCAGTATAAGAGAGTACACCCCTGTATTATCAGTACATTATATATACAGAGCTCAGTATAAGTGAGTACACCCCTGTATTATCAGTACATTATATATACAGAGCTCAGTATAAGTGAGTACACCCCTGTATTATCAGTACATTATATATACAGGGCTCAGTATAAGAGAGTACACCCCTGTATTATCAGTACATTATATATACAGGGCTCAGTATAAGTGAGTACACCCCCTGTATTATCAGTACATTATATATACAGGGCTCAGTATAAGTGATTACACCCCTGTATTATCAGTACATTATATATACAGGGCTCAGTATAAGAGAGTACACCCCTGTATTATCAGTACATTATATATACAGGGCTCAGTATAAGAGAGTACACCCCTGTATTATCAGTACATTATATATACAGGGCTCAGTATAAGAGAGTACACCCCTGTATTATCAGTACATTATATATACAGGGCTCAGTATAAGTGAGTACACCCCTGTATTATCAGTACATTATATATACAGCGCTCAGTATAAGTGAGTACACCCCTGTATTATCAGTACATTATATATACAGGGCTCAGTATAAGTGAGTACACCCCCTGTATTATCAGTACATTATATATACAGGGCTCAGTATAAGTGAGTACACCCCTGTATTATCACTACATTATATATACAGGGCTCAGCATAAGAGAGTACACCCCTGTATTATCAGTACATTATATATACAGCGCTCAGTATAAGTGAGTACACCCCTGTATTATCAGTACATTATATATACAGGGCTCAGTATAAGTGAGTACACCCCTGTATTATCAGTACATTATTTATACAGGGCTCAGTATAAGTGAGTACACCCCTGTATTATCAGTACATTATATATACAGCGCTCAGTATAAGTGAGTACACCCCTGTATTATCAGTACATTATATATACAGGGCTCAGTATAAGTGAGTACACCCCTGTATTATCAGTACATTATATATACAGAGCTCAGTATAAGTGAGTACACCCCTGTATTATCAGTACATTATATATACAGCGCTCAGTATAAGTGAGTACACCCCCTGTATTATCAGTACATTATATATACAGGGCTCAGCATAAGAGAGTACACCCCTGTATTATCAGTACATTATATATACAGAGCTCAGTATAAGTGAGTACACCCCTGTATTATCAGTACATTATATATACAGCGCTCACTATAAGTGAGTACACCCCTGTATTATCAGTACATTATATATACAGAGCTCAGTATAAGTGATTACACCCCTGTATTATCAGTACATTATATATACAGGGCTCAGCATAAGAGAGTACACCCCTGTATTATCAGTACATTATATATACAGGGCTCAGTATAAGTGAGTACACCCCTGTATTATCAGTACAGTATATATATGAGACGCCCCCTGTATAATCAGTACAGTATATATGAGTACGCCCCCTGTATAATCAGTACAGTATATATATGAGTACGCCCCCTGTATAATCAGTACAGTATATATATGAGTACGCCCCCTGTATAATCAGTACAGTATATACAGTGCCTACAAGTAGTATTCAACCCCCTGCAGATTTAGCTGGTTGACACATGCGGAATTAACTTGGCATTGTGACATTTGTACTGTAGATCAGCCTGGAAGTGGGAAATGCACTGCAGCAAATTTTTTTTTTTTTTTTTTTTTTTTAAAAACGTTAAAAGTTAATTCAGAGTATCATTTATTATTCTACCCCTCAAACCACAAGAATTCTGTTTGGTCCCCCAAAAGTATTAAGAAGTAGTTCAGGCACCAAGAATAATGAGCTTCACATGTGTGGATTAAAGATCTCTTTTGCCAGCCTTTTCTGACTATTTAAGACCCTACCCAAACTTGTGAACAGCACTCAGACATGGTCAACATGGGAAAGACAAAGGAGCATTCCAAGGCCATCAGAGACGAGATCGTGGAGGGTCACAAGGCTGGCAAGGGGTACAAAACCCTTTCCAAGGAGTTGGGCCTACCTGTCTCCACTGTTGGGAGCATCATCCGTAAGTGGAAGGCTTATGGAACTACTGTTAGCCTTCCACGGCCTGGACAGCCTTTGAAAGTGTCCTCCCGTGCCGAGGCCAGGCTTGTCCGAAGAGTCAAGGCTAACCCAAGGACAACAAGGAAGGAGCTCTGGGAAGATCTCATGGCAGTGGGGACATTGGTTTCAGTCAATACCATAAGTAACGTACTCCACCGCAATGGTCTCCGTTCCAGACGAGCCCGTAAGGTACCTTTACTTTCAAAGCGTCATGTCAAGGCTCGTCTACAGTTTGCTCATGATCACTTGGAGGACTCTGAGACAGACTGGTTCAAGGTTCTATGGTCTGATGAGACCAAGATCGAGATCTTTGGTGCCAACCACACACGTGACGTTTGGAGACTGGATGGCACTGCATACGACCCCAAGAATACCATCCCTACAGTCAAGCATGGTGGTGGCAGCATCATGCTGTGGGGCTGTTTCTCTGCCAAGGGGCCTGGCCATCTGGTCCACATCCATGGGAAGATGGATAGCACGGCCTACCTGGAGATTTTGGCCAAGAACCTCCGCTCCTCCATCAAGGATCTTAAGATGGGTCGTAATTTCATCTTCCAACAAGACAACGACCCAAAGCACTAAGCCAAGAAAACCAAGGCCTGGTTCAAGAGGGAAAAAGTCAAGGTGTTGGAGTGACCTAGTCAGTCTCCTGACCTTAACCCAATTGAAAACTTGTGGAAGGAGCTCAAGAATAAAGTCCACATGAGACACCCAAAGAACCTAGATAACTTGGAGAAGATCTGCATGGAGGAGTGGGCCAAGATAACTCCACAGACCTGTGCCGGCCTGATCAGGTCTTATAAAAGACGATTATTAGCTGTAATTGCAAACAAGGGTTATTCCACAAAATATTAAACATAGGGGTTGTATAATAATTGACCCACACTTTTATGCTTAAAATTTAATAAAATTCAACTGAGCAACATAACTTTTTGGTTTGTAAGATTTATGCTTCTGTTCATAAAACCTACTCTCGTTTGCAGTTTGAAGGCTCTAACTTATTTGCATCTTATCAAACCAGCTAAATCTGCAGGGGGTTGAATACTACTTGTAGGCACTGTACATGAGTACGCCCCCTGTATTATCAGTACAGTATATATGAGATGCCCCCTGTATTATCAGTACAGTATATATATGAGTACGCCCCCTGTATAATCAGTACAGTATATATGAGTACGCCCCCTGTATTATCAGTACAGTATATGAGTATGCCCCCTGTATAATCAGTACAGTATATGAGTATGCCCCCTGTATAATCAGTACAGTATATATGAGTCTGCCCCCTGTATAATCAGTACAGTATATATGAGTATGCCCCCTGTATTATCAGTACAGTATATATGAGTATGCCCCCCTGTATTATCAGTACAGTATATATGAGTATGCCCCCTGTATTATCAGTACAGTATATATGAGTATGCCCCCTGTATTATCAGTACAGTATATGTGAGTATGCCCCCTGTATAATCAGTACAGTATATATGAGTACGCCCCCTGTATAATCAGTACAGTATATATATGAGTACGCCCCCTGTATAATCAGTACAGTATATATATGAGTACGCCCCCTGTATAATCAGTACAGTATATATATGAGTACGCCCCCTGTATGATCAGTATATATGAGTACGCCCCCTGTATGATCAGTACAGTATATATGAGTATGCCCCCTGTATGATCAGTACAGTATATGAGTATGCCCCCTGTATGATCAGTACAGTATATATGAGTATGCCCCCTGTATGATCAGTACAGTATATATGAGTATGCCCCCTGTATGATCAGTACAGTATATATGAGTATGCCCCCTGTATGATCAGTACAGTATATATGAGTATGCCCCCTGTATAATCAGTACAGTATATATGAGTATGCCCCCTGTATAATCAGTACAGTATATGTGAGTATGCCCCCTGTATAATCAGTACAGTATATGTGAGTATGCCCCCTGTATAATCAGTACAGTATGTGAGTATGCCCCCTGTATAATCAGTACAGTATATGTGAGTATGCCCCCTGTATAATCAGTACAGTATGTGAGTATGCCCCCTGTATAATCAGTACAGTATGTGAGTATGCCCCCTGTATGATCAGTACAGTATATGTGAGTATGCCCCCTGTATGATCAGTACAGTATATGTGAGTATGCCCCTGTATGATCAGTACAGTATATGTGAGTATGCCCCTGTATGATCAGTACAGTATATATGAGTATGCCCCTGTATGATCAGTACAGTATATATGAGTATGCCCCTGTATGATCAGTACAGTATATATGAGTACGCCCCCTGTATGATCAGTACAGTATATATATGAGTACGCCCCCTGTATGATCAGTACAGTATATATGAGTACGCCCCCTGTATGATCAGTACAGTATATATATGAGTACGCCCCCTGTATGATCAGTACAGTATATATGAGTACGCCCCCTGTATGATCAGTACAGTATATATATGAGTACGCCCCCTGTATGATCAGTACAGTATATATGAGTACGCCCCCTGTATGATCAGTACAGTATATATATGAGTACGCCCCCTGTATGATCAGTACAGTATATATATGAGTACGCCCCCTGTATGATCAGTACAGTATATATGAGTACGCCCCCTGTATGATCAGTACAGTATATATGAGTACGCCCCCTGTATGATCAGTACAGTATATATGAGTACGCCCCCTGTATGATCAGTACAGTATATATGAGTACGCCCCCTGTATGATCAGTACAGTATGTGAGTACGCCCCCTGTATGATCAGTACAGTATATGTGAGTACGCCCCCTGTATGATCAGTACAGTATATGTGAGTATGCCCCCTGTATGATCAGTACAGTATATGTGAGTATGCCCCCTGTATGATCAGTACAGTATATGTGAGTATGCCCCCTGTATGATCAGTACAGTATATGTGAGTATGCCCCCTGTATGATCAGTACAGTATATGTGAGTATGCCCCCTGTATGATCAGTACAGTATATGTGAGTATGCCCCCTGTATGATCAGTACAGTATATGTGAGTATGCCCCCTGTATGATCAGTACAGTATATGTGAGTATGCCCCCTGTATGATCAGTACAGTATATGTGAGTATGCCCCCTGTATGATCAGTACAGTATATGTGAGTATGCCCCTGTATGATCAGTACAGTATATATGAGTATGCCCCTGTATGATCAGTACAGTATATATGAGTATGCCCCTGTATGATCAGTACAGTATATATGAGTACGCCCCCTGTATGATCAGTACAGTATATATATGAGTACGCCCCCTGTATGATCAGTACAGTATATATATGAGTACGCCCCCTGTATGATCAGTACAGTATATATATGAGTACGCCCCCTGTATGATCAGTACAGTATATATATGAGTACGCCCCCTGTATGATCAGTACAGTATATATATGAGTACGCCCCCTGTATGATCAGTACAGTATATATATGAGTACGCCCCCTGTATGATCAGTACAGTATATATATGAGTACGCCCCCTGTATGATCAGTACAGTATATATATGAGTACGCCCCCTGTATGATCAGTACAGTATATATGAGTACGCCCCCTGTATGATCAGTACAGTATATGTGAGTACGCCCCCTGTATGATCAGTACAGTATATGTGAGTACGCCCCCTGTATGATCAGTACAGTATATGTGAGTATGCCCCCTGTATGATCAGTACAGTATATGTGAGTATGCCCCCTGTATGATCAGTACAGTATGTGAGTATGCCCCCTGTATGATCAGTACAGTATATGTGAGTATGCCCCCTGTATGATCAGTACAGTATATGTGAGTATGCCCCCTGTATGATCAGTACAGTATATGTGAGTATGCCCCCTGTATGATCAGTACAGTATATGTGAGTATACCCCCTGTATGATCAGTACAGTATATGTGAGTATGCCCCCTGTATGATCAGTACAGTATATGTGAGTATGCCCCCTGTATGATCAGTACAGTATATGTGAGTACGCCCCCTGTATGATCAGTACAGTATATGTGAGTACGCCCCCTGTATGATCAGTACAGTATATGTGAGTACGCCCCCTGTATGATCAGTACAGTATATATGTGAGTACGCCCCCTGTATGATCAGTACAGTATATATGTGAGTACGCCCCCTGTATGATCAGTACAGTATATATGTGAGTACGCCCCCTGTATGATCAGTACAGTATATATGTGAGTACGCCCCCTGTATGATCAGTACAGTATATATGTGAGTACGCCCCCTGTATGATCAGTACAGTATATATGTGAGTACGCCCCCTGTATGATCAGTACAGTATATATGTGAGTACGCCCCCTGTATGATCAGTACAGTATATATAGGAGTACGCCCCCTGTATGATCAGTACAGTATATATAGGAGTACGCCCCCTGTATGATCAGTACAGTATATATAGGAGTACGCCCCCTGTATGATCAGTACAGTATATATAGGAGTACGCCCCCTGTATGATCAGTACAGTATATATAGGAGTACGCCCCCTGTATGATCAGTACAGTATATATAGGAGTACGCCCCCTGTATGATCAGTACAGTATATATAGGAGTACGCCCCCTGTATGATCAGTACAGTATATATAGGAGTACGCCCCCTGTATGATCAGTACAGTATATATAGGAGTACGCCCCCTGTATGATCAGTACAGTATATATAGGAGTACGCCCCCTGTATGATCAGTACAGTATATATAGGAGTACGCCCCCTGTATGATCAGTACAGTATATATAGGAGTACGCCCCCTGTATGATCAGTACAGTATATATAGGAGTACGCCCCCTGTATGATCAGTACAGTATATATAGGAGTACGCCCCCTGTATGATCAGTACAGTATATATAGGAGTACGCCCCCTGTATGATCAGTACAGTATATATAGGAGTACGCCCCCTGTATGATCAGTACAGTATATATAGGAGTACGCCCCCTGTATGATCAGTACAGTATATATAGGAGTACGCCCCCTGTATGATCAGTACAGTATATATAGGAGTACGCCCCCTGTATGATCAGTACAGTATATATAGGAGTACGCCCCCTGTATGATCAGTACAGTATATATAGGAGTACGCCCCCTGTATGATCAGTACAGTATATATAGGAGTACGCCCCCTGTATGATCAGTACAGTATATATAGGAGCACGCCCCCTGTATGATCAGTACAGTATATATAGGAGCACGCCCCCTGTATGATCAGTACAGTATATATAGGAGCACGCCCCCTGTATGATCAGTACAGTATATATAGGAGCACGCCCCCTGTATGATCAGTACAGTTTCCTCTTTTAAGAAAGTTACTTTTTTTGGTGCAAAATAACAAATCTTGTTTTTCAATGTCGGACCTTTGTGGAGTGTTCTGTAGTGCGGACCCCATAGAGAATGTCCAATCTGAAGGAGACTAATAAAGCTTTTCGGACACATCTGTTGGGGTGTACTCACTTATGCGGAGCACTGTATGTGAGAGCTGTACGTATAGATAGCTATATGGATATAGTCTGTTCTCAATCACCAGACATCTTTATTATAGTCTGTGCTCCGGGTTACAGTAAACTGACATCTGTAGAAATTCTCCTTTATGATGCAGTATGAAGGTTTCATCTATTTACAGTAATAAGTGGCCCCAAGAGCTGACACTCTGTTCAGTGGGATCTGTGCCCCCGTCCAGTCTTCAGGTGACGCTGATCCTCAGATCTTCTCGGCCTCTTACACAGTAACGGTTTTCCCCTCGTTTTCAGTATCGGTCCGTTCTCGCCTCTGAAGATCTGCGGATCACATGAGGTCGGTCCTGATCTCCTGATCCCAGTGTCTGACTCCGCGCTGCTGAGCCGCCCGCTTTCTCCCGCTTCTCGCCCGCTTCTCTCTCCTCCGGTGTAACACCCGCTTATTTTATCGTGTCAGGTGTTCAGCATGTTCCTGGAAACGTTGGTGGATTTCATCATCATCCACAAGGACGATCTCCAGGACTGGCTCTTCATATTACTCACACAGCTCCTGAAGAAAATGGGCGCTGACCTGCTGGGTTCTGTGCAGGCCAAAGTGCAGAAGGCCTTGGACGTGACCAGGTGAGGAGGAGGAGGAGGAGGATCTGGGCCGGTCCCTGCCTTTTATTGAGCACTTCCTGTACTGCCGGATCACTGATGATTGTCCTCCCCATGAGGACAGAGGGGCCCATACAGTAAATGAGGTGTGGAGCCTGGCGCTGCCATCTGGCGCACTGCGCGTGACAACATTTCCACTGACATAACCCGGGTGTGCGGCGCCCGGCAGAACCCCGGCCCAGTAGCTGAAATACCCGCCAGCAAGTGCTCGCTACTCAAGTTTGCATCTGAGGAGATTTTCCGACGCTGTGAGGTGCTATACACTTATTTTTTTTTTCCCAGCAGCATTAAAAAGCGGCGCTGAGGAGTAAGTACCCTTAACTGGCGCGTTAACGGGCATATTGGCGATCATTAAGGGGTTAAAAATCCATAAAATCACATTGTATGATTTTTACGTAATTAAGTTGCATTTTATGTCATATAAATATTTGATCTAAGAGAAAAACAGAACTTAATATTTGGTCCAGAAACCTTTGTTACAATTACAGAGGTCAGACGTTTCCTGTAGGTCTTCACCAGGTTTGCGCGCACTGCAGCAGGGATTTTGGCCCCCTCCTCCATACAGATCTTTCAGGTTTCGGGGCTGTAATTGGGCAACATTGAGTTTCGGCTTCCTCCAAAGATTTTCTCTTGGGTTCAGGTCTGGAGACTGGCTAGGCCACTCCAGGACCTTGAGATGCTTCTTACGGAGCCGCTCCTTAGGTGCCCTGGCTGTGTGTTTCAGGTCATTGTCATGCTGGAAGACCCAGCCACGACCCATCTTCAATGCTCTTACTGAGGGAAGGAGGTTGTTGGCCAAAATCTTGCGATACATGACCCCATCCATCCTCCCTTCAATACGGTGCAGTCATCCTGTCCACTTTGCAGAAAAGCACCCCAGAGTATGATGTTACCCCACCATGCTTCACGGTTGGGACGGTGTTCTTGGGGTTTTACTCAATCTCCTACTTCCTCCATACACAGCGAGTGGAGTGGATACCAAAAAGTCCTACTTTGGTCTCATCTGACCACTCGACCTTCTCCCATGACTACTCTGGATCATCCAGATGGTCATTGGTGAACTTCAAACGGGCCTGGACATGTGTTGGCGTGAGCAGGGGGACCTTGCGTGACCTGCAGGATTTTAATCCATGACGGTGTAGTGTTACTAACGGTAATGCTTGAGACTGTGGTCCCAGCTCTCTTCAGGTCATTGACCAGGTCCTCTCGTGTAGATCTGGGCTGATTCCTGACCTTTCTCAGACTCCTCCTTACCCCACGAGGCGAGACCTTACATGGAGCCCCAGACCGAGGAAGACTGACAGTCATCTTGTGTTTCCTCCATTGTCTAATAATTGTACCAACAGTTGTTGCTTCTCCCCAAGCTGATTGCCTATTGTCCTGTAGCCCATCCCAGCCTTGTGCAGGTCTACAATTTTGTCCCTGGTGTCCTTAGACAGCTCTTTGGTCTTGGCCATGGTGGAGAGGTTGGAGTGTGATTGAGTGTGTGGACAGGTGTCTTTTATACAGGGAACGAGTTCTAACAGGAGCAATTAATACAGGTAATGAGTGCACAGTATGAGGCTTCTTAAAGAAAAACTAACAGGTCTGTGAGGGCCAGAATTCTTGCTGGTTGGTAGCTGATCAAATACTTATTTCATGCAACAAAATGCAATTTAATTATATAAAAATCATACAATGGGATTTTCTGGATTTTTTTTATTAAGATTCTGTCTCTCACAGGTGAAGTGACCTACGATAAATATTACAGACCTCTCCATTCTCTGTAGGTGGGAAAAAATTGCAAAAGAGGCAGCGGATCAAATACTTATTTTCCCCTCTGTAGGTTGGCTGATAGTTTAGATTGTAGCGACGGGCCCAGATGACCGGCGCTCGTCCTCCATTGTGTCATCGTAACATGAGTGCAGCGGCTAGGATCTGATGTAGGTAATCGTCTGTCTGGGGGCGCCGCCATGCTCCTGGGTCGCGGTTTCTGAGCACGTGTATTGCCATCTGTGACGGTTTAACCTCTTCACGACCTATGACGTATAGTTACGTCATAGGTCGCCTCCCCCTCTTTGGTGTGGGCTCTGCTGCTGAGCCCGCATCTTTCCCACACATGGCAACTGATTTGATCAGCTGACATGTGCCCCCAACAGCCACGAGTGCAATCGCGATCAGCCCGTGACTGTTAACATGTTAAATGCCGATGTCAGTCTCCGCCAGCGGCATTTAACTCGCACTTATCGGAAGCGCGTCACAAAACCCACCCATCGGTGCCCCTGTCACATGATGCCGATGGGTTGGCATGACAGCCGGAGGTCTACAGAAGACCCCCATGCTTGTCATTGCTGATCTGCTGTGAACACCGGCCTGTGGCCTGCTATGTGTAGCACAAGCGATCGGATCATAAGGAGACTATAGAAGCCAGTAAAAGTGAAGTTTTTTTAATTAAAAAAATATAAAAGTTAGATCACCTCCCCCCCCCCCCCCTTTTGACCCATTAAAAAATAAATAAAAAATACACATATTGTGACATCGCTGCGTTCAGAATTACATTTATTTGACAGAAAAATAAAAAAGTTATGGCTCTGGGAAGAAGGGGAGCAAAAAATGGAAGCTCGCAAGGTCATGGAGGGGTTAACAGTGATTATTTTGCTCTTTGCAGGGATTCCTTCCCGTTCGATCAGCAGTTTAATATTCTGATGAGATTCATAGTGGATCAGACGCAGACTCCAAACTTAAAGGTTGGTGCCTTCCTGGCTGCGCCCCCCGGACCCTGGCTGCACCCCCCAGACCCTGGCTGCGCCCCCCGGACCCTGGCTGCGCCCCCCGGACCCTTCCTCCTCTGAGTGACCTTTTCCCGTAGGTGAAAGTCGCCATTCTGAAGTACATCGAGTTGCTCGCTCGGCAGATGGACCCCACAGACTTTGTAAACTCCAGTGAGACGCGACTCGCCGTCTCCAGAATTATCACATGGACGACAGAACCAAAGAGCTCGGATGTAAGGAAGGTGAGAGTAACGCCTCGTCCGAGGTATAACCGCATGTCCAGCGTCTCGTGTCCTCGGGCCGCGTGATGGGACTGCTGCCTGTCATCTGATTTCTCCTCTGTAAGGAGCAGACCCCCATCTGTCATTAGGGGATGAGGGTGGGCTGAAATCCCTGCTAAGTATGGAAGTGGGCACCGGATAATCCTGCCGATGTCGCCCCCCGGGTCAGATCCCTTTGCCGGTTCGCTTGTGAGTGATCTGCGGCAGAAGGATGTGCACTAGTTATTAGCGCTTGTAGTCACTGCCAGGACAATTTCTCCCTCGTCTGGGTCTTCCCCATCTCATGTTTCTGCCATTCTCATCTGGACGGTAGGTGAGCGGGTGCCCAGCGGGGATGGTAGGTGAGCGGGTGCCCGGCAGAGGCGGGAACGGTAGGTGAGCAGATGCCCAGCGGCATCGGGGACTGTAAATGAGCGGGTGCTCAGCGGGGACTGTAGGTGAGCGGGTGCACAGCGGCAGCTGGGACTGTAGGTGAGCGGGTGCACAGCGGCGGCGGAGACAGTAGGTGAGCGGGTGCACAGCGGCGGCGGAGACAGTAGGTGAGCGGGTGCACAGCGGCGGCGGGGACTGTAGGTGAGCGGGTGCACAGCGGCGGCGGGGACTGTAGGTGAGCGGGTGCACAGCGGCGGCGGAGACAGTAGGTGAGCGGGTGCACAGCGGCGGCTGGGACTGTAGGTGAGCAGATGCCCAGCGGCGGCGGGGACTGTAGGTGAGCGGGTGAACAGCGGCGGCGGGGACTGTAGGTGAGCGGGTGCACAGCGGCGGCGGGGACTGTAGGTGAGCGGGTGCACAGCGGCGGCGGGGACTGTAGGTGAGCGGGTGCACAGCGGCGGCGGGGACTGTAGGTGAGCTGGTGCCCAGCGGGGACTGTAGGTGAGCGGGTGCACAGCGGCGGCGGGGACTGTAGGTGAGCGGGTGCACAGCGGCGGCGGAGACAGTAGGTGAGCGGGTGCACAGCGGCGGCTGGGACTGTAGGTGAGCAGATGCCCAGCGGCGGCGGGGACTGTAGGTGAGCGGGTGAACAGCGGCGGCGGGGACTGTAGGTGAGCGGGTGCACAGCGGCGGCAGAGACAGTAGGTGAGCGGGTGCACAGCGGCGGCGGGGACTGTAGGTGAGCGGGTGCACAGCGGCGGCGGGGACTGTAGGTGAGCGGGTGCACAGCGGCGGCGGGGACTGTAGGTGAGCGGGTGCACAGCGGCGGCGGGGACTGTAGGTGAGCGGGTGCACAGCGGCGGCAGGCACTGTAGGTGAGCGGGTGCACAGCGGGGACTGTAGGTGAGCAGATGCCCAGCGGGGACTGTAGGTGAGCGCGGGTGCACAGCGGTGGCAGGGACTGTAGGTGAGCGGGTGCACAGCGGGGACTGTAGGTGAGCAGATGCCCAGCGGCGGCGGGGACTGTAGGTGAGCTGGTGCCCAGCGGGGACTGTAGGTGAGCGGGTGCACAGCGGCGGCGGAGACAGTAGGTGAGCGGGTGCACAGCGGCGGCTGGGACTGTAGGTGAGCGGGTGCACAGCGGCGGCGGGGACTGTAGGTGAGCGGGTGCACAGCGGCGGCGGAGACAGTAGGTGAGCGGGTGCACAGCGGCGGCGGGGACTGTAGGTGAGCGGGTGCACAGCGGCGGCGGAGACAGTAGGTGAGCGGGTGCACAGCGGCGGCGGAGACAGTAGGTGAGCAGATGCCCAGCGGCGGCGGGGACTGTAGGTGAGCGGGTGCACAGCGGCGGCGGGGACTGTGATGTTCACTGGTCTCCCTGACTTCCCGGACATTCGCAGAGTGGTGCTCACACGCAGCGCTCTTTGTTTCCCCCCGGCCCCATCTATCTATGCTCTGCGCCGCAGGCTTCTATTGCGCAGGCGCCGGGGAGTCACTGACCCGGGTGATGGTGGATTGTGGAGAGGTGTCTAGAGAGGGGAGCGCGTCCTCCAGCATAAGGTTATAACTTTTTTATCTGTTGGGTTGAGTAGCATTGTGTAGAGAGTTGTGAGAAAACCATTTCCTTTTTTTCATGTAGAAAGTGTCTTATCTGTAGATATTTATAGAAATTTTTATATGGAATTTCATATCTTTAAGTGTAGAAAAGGAGGATAATATTTCTCCCTCGTACATGTCACCAATTAATGTGATTCCTAGTGGTTTCCAGTTTTGGATTCGGAGGTCTGGGATACATTGCTCCAGAGTCTCGATGGGGGCTTTAGAGACGCCATCTCTATAGATCTCCGCTTATTAATCAGTGTGCGCCGTGCTCCCCGTGCAGCCTCCACTGTTGGCGGTCAGCACCTATTGTTATTACTGTTGGAGTTAGGTCCAGTTACTATGTAGAAGTGAAAAAAAGATGCTTTGTTTGAGGTTTCTATAAAATGTTTTTTTCAATTTCTATCCAATGTCTGTCGTCCTTGTTGTCCCACATAAATCTTAATTGTTTGAATATAGCCGCTCTATAATATCTCACCACTGGGAGGCGCCCTAGTCCTCCTTTTTATTGGAATGTGTAAGGTGTCTGCTTTAACTCTGTTGTTTTTTTTTGCCAGATATATTGTAATATAATGGACTGTATCTCTTTAAGTAATTTTATGGGGAATGTGATTGGTAAATTGCTAAATAAGTACAATATTTGGGGAATTATGAACATTTTCATAGAGGCAATTCTACCTATCCAGGACATGTCATGTTTGATGCGCAGCATGTCAGCTTTGATCTTTTTTATTAAGGCCTCATAATTTAATGAAAGCATCCTATCTGGTGAGGGCGCTAGCTGTGTTCCCAAGTATGTTATGCTTTCATCATCCCACGCTGCAGGGACAGTAGTCACCAGGTGTGCGACTGTTAGGACTGTAGGTGGGCCGAGTGCGCCATGGTGGGTACTGTAGTGACCAGGTATGTGGTGGTGGGGCCTGGTTACATCCTGTATTGTACTCCAGAGCTGCACTCACTATTCTGCTGGTGCAGTCACTGTGTACATACATTACACTACTGATCCTGAGTTACATCCTGTATTATACCCCAGAGCTGCACTCACTATTCTGCTGGTGCAGTCACTGTGTACATACATTACATTACTGATCCTGAGTTACATCCTGTATTATACTCCAGAGCTGCACTCACTATTCTGCTGGTGCAGTCACTGCGTACATACATTACATTACTGATCCTGAGTTACATCCTGTATTATACTCCAGAGCTGCACTCACTATTCTGCTGGTGGAGTCACTGTGTACATACATTACATTACTGATCCTGAGTTAACTCCTGTATTATTCTCCAGAGCTGCACTCACTATTCTGCTGGTGCAGTCACTGTGTACATACATTACATTACTGATCCTGAGTTACATCCTGTATTATACCCCAGAGCTGCACTCACTATTCTGCTGGTGCAGTCACTGTGTACATACATTACATTACTGATCCTGAGTTACATCCTGTATTATATTCCAGAGCTGCACTCACTATTCTGCTGGTGCAGTCACTGTGTACATACATTAAATTACTGATCCTGAGTAACATCCTGTATTATACTCCAGAGCTGCACTCACTATTCTGCTGGTGGAGTCACTGTGTACATACATTACTGATCCTGAGCTACCTCCTGTATTATACTCCAGAGCTGCACTCACTATTCTGCTGGTGCAGTCACTGTGTATATACATTACATTACTGATCCTGAGTTACATCCTGTATTATCCCCAGAGCTGCACTCACTATTCTACTGGTGCAGTCACTGTGTACATACATTACATTACTGATCCTGAGTTACATCCTGTATTATATTCCAGAGCTGCACTCACTATTCTGCTGGTGCAGTCACTGTGTACATACATTACATTACTGATCCTGAGTTACATCCTGTAGTATACTCCAGAGCTGCACTCACTATTCTGCTGGTACAGTCACTGTGTACATACATTACATTACTGATCCTGAGTTACCTCCTGTATTATACCCCAGAGCTGCACTCACTATTCTGCTGGTGCAGTCACTGTGTACATACATTACATTACTGATCCTGAGCTACCTCCTGTATTATACTCCAGAGCTGCACTCACTATTCTGCTGGTGCAGTCACTGTGTATATACATTACATTACTGATCCTGAGTTACATCCTGTATTATCCCCAGAGCTGCACTCACTATTCTGCTGGTGCAGTCACTGTGTACATACATTACATTACTGATCCTGAGTTACCTCCTGTATTATACCCCAGAGCTGCACTCACTATTCTGCTGGTGCAGTCACTGTGTACATACATTACATTACTGATCCTGAGTTACATCCTGTAGTATACTCCAGAGCTGCACTCACTATTCTGCTGGTGCAGTCACTGTGTACATACATTACATTACTGATCCTGAGTTACCTCCTGTATTATACCCCAGAGCTGCACTCACTATTCTGCTGGTGCAGTCACTGTGTACATACATTACATTACTGATCCTGAGTTACCTCCTGTATTATACTCCAGAGCTGCACTCACTATTCTGCTGGTGCAGTCACTGTGTACATACATTACATTACTGATCCTGAGTTACCTCCTGTATTATTCTCCAGAGCTGCACTCACTATTCTGCTGGTGCAGTCACTGTGTATATACATTACATTACTGATCCTGAGTTACATCCTGTATTATCCCCAGAGCTGCACTCACTATTCTGCTGGTGCAGTCACTGTGTACATACATTACATTGCTGATCCTGAGTTACATCCTGTATTATACTTCAGAGCTGCACTCACTATTCTGCTGGTGCAGTCACTGTGTACATACATTACATTACTGATCCTGAGTTACATCCTGTATTATACTCCACAGCTGCACTCACTATTCTACTGGTGGAGTCACTGTGTACATACATTACATTACTGATCCTGAGCTACCTCCTGTATTATACTCCAGAGCTGCACTCACTATTCTGCTGGTGCAGTCACTGTGTATATACATTACATTACTGATCCTGAGTTACATCCTGTATTATCCCCAGAGCTGCACTCACTATTCTGCTGGTGCAGTCACTGTGTACATACATTACATTACTGATCCTGAGTTACCTCCTGTATTATACCCCAGAGCTGCACTCACTATTCTGCTGGTGCAGTCACTGTGTACATACATTACATTACTGATCCTGAGTTACATCCTGTATTATACTCCAGAGCAGCACTCAATATTCTGCTGGTGCAGTCACTGTGTACATACATTACATTACTGATCCTGAGTTACATCCTGTATTATACCCCAGAGCTGCACTCTCTATTCTGCTGGTGCAGTCACTGTGTACATACATTACATTACTGATCCTGAGTTACATCCTGTATTCTACCCCAGAGCTGCACTCACTATTCTGCTGGTGCAGTCACTGTGTATATACATTGCATTACTGATCCTGAGTTACATCCTGTATTATACTCCAGAGCTGCACTCACTATTCTGCTGGTGCAGTCACTGTGTACATACATTACATTACTGATCCTGAGTTACATCCTGTATTATCCACAGAGCTGCACTCACTATTCTGCTGGTGCAGTCACTGTGTACATACATTACATTACTGATCCTGAGTTACCTCCTGTATTATACCCCAGAGCTGCACTCACTATTCTGCTGGTGCAGTCACTGTGTACATACATTACATTACTGATCCTGAGTTACCTCCTGTATTATTCTCCAGAGCTGCACTCACTATTCTGCTGGTGCAGTCACTGTGTACATACATTACATTACTGATCCTGAGTTAACTCCTGTATTATTCTGCTGGTGCAGTCACTGTGTACATACATTACATTACTGATCCTGAGTTACATCCTGTATCATCCTTCAGAGCTGCACTCACTATTCTGCTGGTGCAGTCACTGTGTACATACATTACATTACTGATCCTGAGTTACCTCCTGTATTATTCTCCAGAGCTGCACTCACTATTCTGCTGGTGCAGTCACTGTGTACATACATTACATTACTGATCCTGAGTTACATCCTGTATTATACCCCAGTGCTGCACTCACTATTCTGCTGGTGCAGTCACTGTGTACATACATAACATTACTGATCCTGAGTTACATCCTGTATCATCCTTCAGAGCTGCACTCACTATTCTGCTGGTGCAGTCACTGTGTACATACATTACATTACTGATCCTGAGTTACCTCCTGTATTATTCTCCAGAGCTGCACTCACTATTCTGCTGGTGCAGTCACTGTGTACATACATTACATTACTGATCCTGAGTTAACTCCTGTATTATTCTCCAGAGCTGCACTCACTATTCTGCTGGTGCAGTCACTGTGTACATACATTACATTACTGATCCTGAGTTAAATCCTGTATCATCCTTCAGAGCTGCACTCGCTATTCTGCTGGTGCAGTCACTGTGTACATACATTACATTACTGATCCTGAGTTACATCCTGTATTATACGACAGAGCTGCACTCACTATTCTGCTGGTGCAGTCACTGTGTACATACATTACATTACTGATCCTGAGTTACCTCCTGTATTATTCTCCAGAGCTGCAGTCACTATTCTGCTGGTGCAGTCACTGTGTACATACATTACATTACTGATCCTGAGTTAACTCCTGTATTATTCTCCAGAGCTGCACTCACTATTCTGCTGGTGCAGTCACTGTGTACATACATTACATTACTGATCCTGAGTTACATCCTGTATTATACTCCAGAGCTGCACTCACTATTCTGCTGGTGCAGTCACTGTGTACATACATTACATTACTGACCCTGAGTTACCTCCTGTATTATACTCCAGAGCTGCACTCACTATTCTGCTGGTGCAGTCACTGTGTACATACATTACATTACTGATCCTGAGTTACATCCTGTATTATACTCCAGAGCTGCACTCACTATTCTGCTGGTGCAGTCACTGTGTACATACATTACATTACTGATCCTGAGTTACATCCTGTATTATACCCCAGAGCTGCACTCACTATTCTGCTGGTGCAGTCACTGTGTACATACATTACATTACTGATCCTGAGTTACATCCTGTAGTATACTCCAGAGCTGCACTCACTATTCTGCTGGTGGAGTCACTGTGTACATACATTACATTACTGATCCTGAGTTACATCCTGTATTATACTCCAGAGCTGCACTCACTATACTGCTGGTGCAGTCACTGTGTATATACATTACATTACTGATCCTGAGTTACCTCCTGTATTATACTCCAGAGCTGCACTCACTATTCTGATGGTGCAGTCACTGTGTACATACATTACATTACTGATCCTGAGTTACATCCTGTATTATACCCCAGAGCTGCACTCACTATTCTGCTGGTGCAGTCACTGTGTGCATACATTACATTACTGATCCTGAGTTACATCCTGTAGTATACTCCAGAGCTGCACTCACTATTCTGCTGGTGGAGTCACTGTGTACATACATTACATTACTGATCCTGAGTTACATCCTGTATTATACTCCAGAGCTGCACTCACTATACTGCTGGTGCAGTCACTGTGTATATACATTACATTACTGATCCTGAGTTACCTCCTGTATTATACCCCAGAGCTGCACTCACTATTCTGCTGGTGCAGTCACTGTGTATATACATTGCATTACTGATCCTGAGTTACATCCTGTATTATACTCCAGAGCTGCACTCACTATTCTGCTGGTGCAGTCACTGTGTACATACATTACATTACTGATCCTGAGTTACATCCTGTATTATCCACAGAGCTGCACTCACTATTCTGCTGGTGCAGTCACTGTGTACATACATTACATTACTGATCCTGAGTTACCTCCTGTATTATACCCCAGAGCTGCACTCACTATTCTGCTGGTGCAGTCACTGTGTACATACATTACATTACTGATCCTGAGTTACCTCCTGTATTATTCTCCAGAGCTGCACTCACTATTCTGCTGGTGCAGTCACTGTGTACATACATTACATTACTGATCCGGAGTTAACTCCTGTATTATTCTCCAGAGCTGCACTCACTATTCTGCTGGTGCAGTCACTGTGTACATACATTACATTACTGATCCTGAGTTACATCCTGTATCATCCTTCAGAGCTGCACTCACTATTCTGCTGGTGCAGTCACTGTGTACATACATTACATTACTGATCCTGAGTTACCTCCTGTATTATTCTCCAGAGCTGCACTCACTATTCTGCTGGTGCAGTCACTGTGTACATACATTACATTACTGATCCTGAGTTACATCCTGTATTATACCCCAGTGCTGCACTCACTATTCTGCTGGTGCAGTCACTGTGTACATACATAACATTACTGATCCTGAGTTACATCCTGTATCATCCTTCAGAGCTGCACTCACTATTCTGCTGGTGCAGTCACTGTGTACATACATTACATTACTGATCCTGAGTTACCTCCTGTATTATTCTCCAGAGCTGCACTCACTATTCTGCTGGTGCAGTCACTGTGTACATACATTACATTCCTGATCCTGAGTTACCTCCTGTATTATTCTTCAGAGCTGCACTCACTATTCTGCTGGTGCAGTCACTGTGTACATACATTACATTACTGATCCTGAGTTACATCCTGTATCATCCTTCAGAGCTGCACTCACTATTCTGCTGGTGCAGTCACTGTGTACATACATTACATTACTGATCCTGAGTTAACTCCTGTATTATTCTCCAGAGCTGCACTCACTATTCTGCTGGTGCAGTCACTGTGTACATACATTACATTACTGATCCTGAGTTAAATCCTGTATCATCCTTCAGAGCTGCACTCGCTATTCTGCTGGTGCAGTCACTGTGTACATACATTACATTACTGATCCTGAGTTAACTCCTGTATTATTCTCCAGAGCTGCACTCACTATTCTGCTGGAGCAGTCACTGTGTACATACATTACATTACTGATCCTGAGTTACATCCTGTATTATACGACAGAGCTGCACTCACTATTCTGCTGGTGCAGTCACTGTGTACATACATTACATTACTGATCCTGAGTTAAATCCTGTATCATCCTTCAGAGCTGCACTCGCTATTCTGCTGGTGCAGTCACTGTGTACATACATTACATTACTGATCCTGAGTTAACTCCTGTATTATTCTCCAGAGCTGCACTCACTATTCTGCTGGAGCAGTCACTGTGTACATACATTACATTACTGATCCTGAGTTACATCCTGTATTATACTCCAGAGCTGCACTCACTATTCTGCTGGTGCAGTCACTGTGTACATACATTACATTACTGACCCTGAGTTACCTCCTGTATTATACCCCAGAGCTGCACTCACTATTCTGCTGGTGCAGTCACTGTGTACATACATTACATTACTGATCCTGAGTTACATCCTCTATTATACTCCAGACCTGCACTCACTATTCTGCTGGTGGAGTCACTGTGTACATACATTACATTACTGATCCTGAGTTACCTCCTGTATTATACTCCAGAGCTGCACTCACTATACTGCTGGTGCAGTCACTGTGTATATACATTACATTACTGATCCTGAGTTACCTCCTGTATTATACTCCAGAGCTGCACTCACTATTCTGCTGGTGCAGTCACTGTGTACATACATTACATTACTGATCCTGAGTTACATCCTGTATTATACTCCAGAGCTGCACTCACTATACTGCTGGTGCAGTCACTGTGTATATACATTACATTACTGATCCTGAGTTACCTCCTGTATTATACTCCAGAGCTGCACTCACTATTCTGCTGGTGCAGTCACTGTGTACATACATTACATTACTGATCCTGAGTTACATCCTGTATTATACTCCAGAGCTGCACTCACTATTCTGCTGGTGCAGCCACTGTGTACATACATTACATTACTGATCCTGAGTTACATCCTGTATTATACTCCAGAGCTGCACTCACTATTCTGCTGGTGCAGTCACTGTGTACATACATTACATTACTGATCCTGAGTTACATCCTGCATTATACTCCAGAACTGCACTCACTATTCTGCTGGTGCAGTCACTGTGTACATACATTACATTACTGATCCTGAGTTACATCCTGTATTATACTCCAGAGCTGCACTCACTATTCTGCTGGTGCAGCCACTGTGTACATACATTACATTACTGATCCTGAGTTACATCCTGTATTATACTCCAGAACTGCACTCACTATTCTGCTGGTGCAGTCACTGTGTACATACATTACTGATCCTGAGTTACATCCTGTATTATACTCCAGAGCTGCACTCACTATTCTGCTGGTGCAGTCACTGTGTACATACATTACATTACTGATCCTGAGTTACATCCTCTATTATACTCCAGAGCTGCACTCACTATTCTGCTGGTGCAGGCACTGTGTACATACATTACATTACTGATCCTGAGTTACATCCTGTAGTATACTCCAGAGCTGCACTCACTATTCTGCTGGTGGAGTCACTGTGTACATACATTACATTACTGATCCTGAGTTACATCCTGTATTATACTCCAGAGCTGCACTCACTATACTGCTGGTGCAGTCACTGTGTATATACATTACATTACTGATCCTGAGTTACCTCCTGTATTATACTCCAGAGCTGCACTCACTATTCTGCTGGTGCAGTCACTGTGTACATACATTACATTACTGATCCTGAGTTACATCCTGTATTATACTCCAGAGCTGCACTCACTATACTGCTGGTGCAGTCACTGTGTATATACATTACATTACTGATCCTGAGTTACCTCCTGTATTATACTCCAGAGCTGCACTCACTATTCTGCTGGTGCAGTCACTGTGTACATACATTACATTACTGATCCTGAGTTACCTCCTGTATTATACTCCAGAGCTGCACTCACTATTCTGCTGGTGCAGTCACTGTGTACATACATTACATTACTGATCCTGAGTTACATCCTGTATTATACTCCAGAGCTGCACTCACTATTCTGCTGGTGCAGCCACTGTGTACATACATTACATTACTGATCCTGAGTTACATCCTGTATTATACTCCAGAGCTGCACTCACTATTCTGCTGGTGCAGTCACTGTGTACATACATTACATTACTGATCCTGAGTTACATCCTGCATTATACTCCAGAACTGCACTCACTATTCTGCTGGTGCAGTCACTGTGTACATACATTACATTACTGATCCTGAGTTACATCCTGTATTATACTCCAGAACTGCACTCACTATTCTGCTGGTGCAGTCACTGTGTACATACATTACTGATCCTGAGTTACATCCTGTATTATACTCCAGAGCTGCACTCACTATTCTGCTGGTGCAGTCACTGTGTATATACATTACATTACTGATCCTGAGTTACATCCTGTATTATACTCCAGAGCTGCACTCACTATTCTGCTGGTGCAGTCACTATGTACATACATTACATTACTGATCCTGAGTTACATCCTGTATTATACTCCAGAGCTGCACTCTCTATTCTGCTGGTGCAGTCACTGTGTACATACATTACATTACTGATCCTGAGTTACATCCTGTATTATACCCCAGAGCTGCACTCTCTATTCTGCTGGTGCAGTCACTGTGTACATACATTACATTACTGATCCTGAGTTACCTCCTGTATTATACTCCAGAGCTGCACTCCCTATTCTGCTGGTGCAGTCACTGTGTACATACATTACATTACTGATCCTGAGTTACATCCTGTATTATACTCCAGAGCTGCACTCACTATTCTGCTGGTGCAGTCACTGTGTACATACATTACATTACTGATCCTGAGCTACCTCCTGTATTATACTCCAGAGCTGCACTCACTATTCTGCTGGTGCAGTCACTGTGTATATACATTACATTACTGATCCTGAGTTACATCCTGTATTATCCCCAGAGCTGCACTCACTATTCTGCTGGTGCAGTCACTGTGTACATACATTACATTACTGATCCTGAGTTACCTCCTGTATTATACCCCAGAGCTGCACTCACTATTCTGCTGGTGCAGTCACTGTGTACATACATTACATTACTGATCCTGAGATACATCCTGTAGTATACTCCAGAGCTGCACTCACTATTCTGCTGGTGCAGTCACTATGTACATACATTACATTACTGATCCTGAGTTACATCCTGTATTATACTCCAGAGCTGCACTCTCTATTCTGCTGGTGCAGTCACTGTGTACATACATTACATTACTGATCCTGAGTTACCTCCTGTATTATACTCCAGAGCAGCACTCAATATTCTGCTGGTGCAGTCACTGTGTACATACATTACATTACTGATCCTGAGTTACATCCTGTATTATACCCCAGAGCTGCACTCTCTATTCTGCTGGTGCAGTCACTGTGTACATACATTACATTACTGATCCTGAGTTACATCCTGTAGTATACCCCAGAGCTGCACTCGCTATTCTGCTGATGCAGTCACTGTGTACATACATTACATTACTGATCCTGAGTTACATCCTGTATTCTACCCCAGAGCTGCATTCACTATTCTGCTGGTGCAGTCACTGTGTATATACATTGCATTACTGATCCTGAGTTACATCCTGTATTATACTCCAGAGCTGCACTCACTATTCTGCTGGTGCAGTCACTGTGTACATACATTACATTACTGATCCTGAGTTACATCCTGTATTATCCACAGAGCTGCACTCACTATTCTGCTGGTGCAGTCACTGTGTACATACATTACTGATCCTGAGTTACCTCCTGTATTATACCCCAGAGCTGCACTCACTATTCTGCTGGTGCAGTCACTGTGTACATACATTACATTACTGATCCTGAGTTACCTCCTGTATTATTCTCCAGAGCTGCACTCACTATTCTGCTGGTGCAGTCACTGTGTACATACATTACATTACTGATCCTGAGTTAACTCCTGTATTATTCTCCAGAGCTGCACTCACTATTCTGCTGGTGCAGTCACTGTGTACATACATTACATTACTGATCCTGAGTTACATCCTGTATCATCCTTCAGAGCTGCACTCACTATTCTGCTGGTGCAGTCACTGTGTACATACATTACATTACTGATCCTGAGTTACCTCCTGTATTATTCTCCAGAGCTGCACTCACTATTCTGCTGGTGCAGTCACTGTGTACATACATTACATTACTGATCCTGAGTTACATCCTGTATTATACTCCAGAGCTGCACTCACTATTCTGCTGGTGCAGTCACTGTGTACATACATTACATTACTGATCCTGAGTTACATCCTGTATCATCCTTCAGAGCTGCACTCACTATTCTGCTGGTGCAGTCACTGTGTACATACATTACATTACTGATCCTGAGTTACCTCCTGTATTATTCTCCAGAGCTGCACTCACTATTCTGCTGGTGCAGTCACTGTGTACATACATTACATTACTGATCCTGAGTTACATCCTGTATTATACGACAGAGCTGCACTCACTATTCTGCTGGTGCAGTCACTGTGTACATACATTACATTACTGATCCTGAGTTACATCCTGTATTATACGACAGAGCTGCACTCACTATTCTGATGGTGCAGTCACTGTGTACATACATTACATTACTGATCCTGAGTTACATCCTGTATTATACGACAGAGCTGCACTCACTATTCTGCTGGTGCAGTCACTGTGTACATACATTACATTACTGATCCTGAGTTACCTCCTGTATTATTCTCCAGAGCTGCACTCACTATTCTGCTGGAGCAGTCACTGTGTACATACATTACATTACTGATCCTGAGTTACCTCCTGTATTATACTCCAGAGCTGCACTCACTATTCTGATGGTGCAGTCACTGTGTACATACATTACATTACTGATCCTGAGCTACCTCCTGTATTATACTCCAGAGCTGCACTCACTATTCTGCTGGTGCAGTCACTGTGTATATACATTACATTACTGATCCTGAGTTACATCCTGTATTATTCTCCAGAGCTGCACTCACTATTCTGCTGGAGCAGTCACTGTGTACATACATTACATTACTGATCCTGAGTTACATCCTGTATTATACGACAGAGCTGCACTCACTATTCTGATGGTGCAGTCACTGTGTACATACATTACATTACTGATCCTGAGTTACATCCTGTATTATACCCCAGAGCTGCACTCACTATTCTGCTGGTGCAGTCACTGTGTGCATACATTACATTACTGATCCTGAGTTACATCCTGTAGTATACTCCAGAGCTGCACTCACTATTCTGCTGGTGGAGTCACTGTGTACATACATTACATTACTGATCCTGAGTTACATCCTGTATTATACTCCAGAGCTGCACTCACTATACTGCTGGTGCAGTCACTGTGTATATACATTACATTACTGATCCTGAGTTACCTCCTGTATTATACTCCAGAGCTGCACTCACTATTCTGCTGGTGCAGCCACTGTGTACATACATTACATTACTGATCCTGAGTTACATCCTGTATTATACTCCAGAGCTGCACTCACTATTCTGCTGGTGCAGTCACTGTGTACATACATTACATTACTGATCCTGAGTTACATCCTGTATTATACTCCAGAGCTGCACTCACTATTCTGCTGGTGCAGTCACTGTGTACATACATTACATTACTGATCCTGAGTTACATCCTGTATTATACTCCAGAGCTGCACTCACTATTCTGCTGGTGCAGTCACTGTGTACATACATTACATTACTGATCCTGAGTTACATCCTGTATTATACTCCAGAACTGCACTCACTATTCTGATGGTGCAGTCACTGTGTATATACATTACATTACTGATCCTGAGTTACATCCTGTATTATACCCCAGAGCTGCACTCACTATTCTGCTGGTGCAGTCACTGTGTGCATACATTACATTACTGATCCTGAGTTACATCCTGTAGTATACTCCAGAGCTGCACTCACTATTCTGCTGGTGGAGTCACTGTGTACATACATTACATTACTGATCCTGAGTTACATCCTGTATTATACTCCAGAGCTGCACTCACTATTCTGCTGGTGCAGTCACTGTGTACATACATTACATTACTGATCCTGAGTTACATCCTGTATTATACTCCAGAGCTGCACTCACTATTCTGCTGGTGCAGTCACTGTGTACATACATTACATTACTGATCCTGAGTTACATCCTGTATTATACTCCAGAGCTGCACTCACTATTCTGCTGGTGCAGTCACTGTGTACATACATTACATTACTGATCCTGAGTTACATCCTGTATTATACTCCAGAGCTGCACTCACTATTCTGCTGGTGCAGTCACTGTGTACATACATTACATTACTGATCCTGAGCTACCTCCTGTATTATACCCCAGAGCTGCACTCACTATTCTGCTGGTGCAGTCACTGTGTACATACATTACATTACTGATCCTGAGTTACATCCTGTAGTATACTCCAGAGCTGCACTCACTATTCTGCTGGTGCAGTCACTGTGTACATACATTACATTACTGATCCTGAGTTACATCCTGTATTCTACCCCAGAGCTGCACTCACTATTCTGCTGGTGCAGTCACTGTGTATATACATTGCATTACTGATCCTGAGTTACATCCTGTATTATACCCCAGAGCTGCACTCACTATTCTGCTGGTGCAGTCACTGTGTACATACATTACATTACTGATCCTGAGTTACATCCTGTATTATCCACAGAGCTGCACTCACTATTCTGCTGGTGCAGTCACTGTGTACATACATTACATTACTGATCCTGAGTTACCTCCTGTATTATACCCCAGAGCTGCACTCACTATTCTGCTGGTGCAGTCACTGTGTACATACATTACATTACTGATCCTGAGTTAACTCCTGTATTATTCTCCAGAGCTGCACTCACTATTCTGCTGGTGCAGTCACTGTGTACATACATTACTGATCCTGAGTTACATCCTGTATCATCCTTCAGAGCTGCACTCACTATTCTGCTGGTGCAGTCACTGTGTACATACATTACATTACTGATCCTGAGTTAACTCCTGTATTATTCTCCAGAGCTGCACTCACTATTCTGCTGGAGCAGTCACTGTGTACATACATTACATTACTGATCCTGAGTTACATCCTGTATTATACCCCAGAGCTGCACTCACTATTCTGCTGGAGCAGTCACTGTGTGCATACATTACATTACTGATCCTGAGTTACATCCTGTATCATCCTTCAGAGCTGCACTCACTATTCTGCTGGTGCAGTCACTGTGTACATACATTACATTACTGATCCTGAGTTACATCCTGTATTATACTCCAGAGCTGCACTCAATATTCTGCTGGAGCAGTCACTGTGTACATACATTACATTACTGATCCTGAGTTACACCCTGTATTATACTCCAGAGCTGCACTCACTATTCTGCTGGTGCAGTCACTGTGTACATACATTACATTACTGATCCTGAGTTACCTCCTGTATTATACTCCAGAGCTGCACTCACTATTCTGCTGGTGCAGTCACTGTGTACATACATTACATTCCTGATCCTGAGTTACATCCTGTATTATACTCCAGAGCTGCACTCACTATTCTGCTGGTGCAGTCACTGTGTACATACATTACATTACTGATCCTGAGTTACATCCTGTATTATACCCCAGAGCTGCACTCACTATTCTGCTGGTGCAGTCACTGTGTACATACATTACATTACTGATCCTGAGTTACATCCTGTAGTATACTCCAGAGCTGCACTCACTATTCTGCTGGTGGAGTCACTGTGTACATACATTACATTACTGATCCTGAGTTACATCCTGTATTATACTCCAGAGCTGCACTCACTATTCTGCTGGTGCAGTCACTGTGTACATACATTACATTACTGATCCTGAGTTACATCCTGTATTATACTCCAGAGCTGCACTCACTATTCTGCTGGTGCAGTCACTGTGTACATACATTACATTACTGATCCTGAGTTATATCCTGTATTATACTCCAGAGCTGCACTCACTATTCTGCTGGTGCAGTCACTGTGTACATACATTACATTACTGATCCTGGGTTACATCCTGTATTATACTCCAGAGCTGCACTCACTATTCTGCTGGTGCAGTCACTGTCTACAAGCATTACATTACTGATCCTGAGTTACATCCTGTATTATACCCCAGAGCTGCACTCACTATTCTGCTGGTGCAGTCACTGTGTACATACATTACATTACTGATCCTGAGTTACATCCTGTATTATACTCCAGAGCTGCACTCACTATTCTGCTGGTGCAGTCACTGTGTACATACATTACATTACTGATCCTGAGTTACATCCTGTATTATACTCCAGAGCTGCACTCACTATTCTGCTGGTGCAGTCACTGTGTACATACATTACATTACTGATCCTGAGCTACCTCCTGTATTATACTCCAGAGCTGCACTCACTATTCTGCTGGTGCAGTCACTGTGTATATACATTACATTACTGATCCTGAGTTACATCCTGTATTATCCCCAGAGCTGCACTCACTATTCTGCTGGTGCAGTCACTGTGTACATACATTACATTACTGATCCTGAGTTACCTCCTGTATTATACCCCAGAGCTGCACTCACTATTCTGCTGGTGCAGTCATTGTGTACATACATTACATTACTGATCCTGAGTTACATCCTGTATTATACTCCAGAGCTGCACTCACTATACTGCTGATGCAGTCACTGTGTATATACATTACATTACTGATCCTGAGTTACCGCCTGTATTATACTCCAGAGCTTCACTCACTATTCTGCTGGTGCAGTCACTGTGTACATACATTACATTACTGATCCTGAGTTACATCCTGTATTATACCCCAGAGCTGCACTCACTATTCTGCTGGTGCAGTCACTGTGTACATACATTACATTACTGATCCTGAGTTACATCCTGTATTATCCACAGATCTGCACTCACTATTCTGCTGGTGCAGTCACTGTGTACATACATTACATTCCTGATCCTGAGTTACCTCCTGTATTATTCTCCAGAGCTGCACTCACTATTCTGCTGGTGCAGTCACTGTGTACATACATTACATTACTGATCCTGAGTTACATCCTGTATCATCCTTCAGAGCTGCACTCACTATTCTGCTGGTGCAGTCACTGTGTACATACATTACATTACTGATCCTGAGTTAACTCCTGTATTATTCTCCAGAGCTGCACTCACTATTCTGCTGGAGCAGTCACTGTGTACATACATTACATTACTGATCCTGAGTTACATCCTGTATTATACCCCAGAGCTGCACTCACTATTCTGCTGGAGCAGTCACTGTGTGCATACATTACATTACTGATCCTGAGTTACCTCCTGTATTATTCTCCAGAGCTGCACTCACTATTCTGCTGGTGCAGTCACTGTGTACATACATTACATTACTGATCCTGAGTTAACTCCTGTATTATTCTCCAGAGCTGCACTCACTATTCTGCTGGTGCAGTCACTGTGTACATACATTACATTACTGATCCTGAGTTACATCCTGTATTATACTCCAGAGCTGCACTCAATATTCTGCTGGAGCAGTCACTGTGTACATACATTACATTACTGATCCTGAGTTACACCCTGTATTATACTCCAGAGCTGCACTCACTATTCTGCTGGTGCAGTCACTGTGTACATACATTACATTACTGATCCTGAGTTACCTCCTATATTATACTCCAGAGCTGCACTCACTATTCTGCTGGTGCAGTCACTGTGTACATACATTACATTCCTGATCCTGAGTTACCTCCTGTATTATACTCCAGAGCTGCACTCACTATTCTGCTGGTGCAGTCACTGTGTACATACATTACATTACTGATCCTGAGTTACATCCTGTATTATACTCCAGAGCTGCACTCACTATTCTGCTGGTGCACTCACTGTGTACATACATTACATTACTGATCCTGAGTTACATCCTGTATTATACTCCAGAGCTGCACTCACTATTCTGCTGGTGCACTCACTGTGTACATACATTACATTACTGATCCTGAGTTACATCCTGTATTATACTCCAGAGCTGCACTCACTATTCTGCTGGTGCAGTCACTGTGTACATACATTACATTACTGATCCGGAGTTACATCCTGTATTATACTCCAGAGCTGCACTCACTATTCTGCTGGTGCAGTCACTGTGTACATACATTACATTACTGATCCGGAGTTACATCCTGTATTATACTCCAGAGCTGCACTCACTATTCTGCTGGTGCAGTCACTGTGTACATATATTACATTACTGATCCTGAGTTACAACCTGTATTATACTCCAGAGCTGCACTCACTATTCTGCTGGTGCAGTCACTGTGTACATACATTACATTACTGATCCTGAGCTACCTCCTGTATTATACTCCAGAGCTGCACTCACTATTCTGCTGGTGCAGTCACTGTGTATATACATTACATTACTGATCCTGAGTTACATCCTGTATTATCCCCAGAGCTGCACTCACTATTCTGCTGGTGCAGTCACTGTGTACATACATTACATTACTGATCCTGAGTTACATCCTGTATTATACTCCAGAGCTGCACTCACTATTCTGCTGGTGCAGTCACTGTGTATATACATTACATTACTGATCCTGAGTTACATCCTGTATTATCCCCAGAGCTGCACTCACTATTCTGCTGGTGCAGTCACTGTGTACATACATTACATTACTGATCCTGAGTTACCTCCTGTATTATACCCCAGAGCTGCACTCACTATTCTGCTGGTGCAGTCACTGTGTACATACATTACATTACTGATCCTGAGTTACATCCTGTAGTATACTCCAGAGCTTCACTCACTATTCTGCTGGTGCAGTCACTGTGTACATACATTACATTACTGATCCTGAGTTACATCCTGTATTCTACCCCAGAGCTGCACTCACTATTCTGCTGGTGCAGTCACTGTGTATATACATTGCATTACTGATCCTGAGTTACATCCTGTATTATACCCCAGAGCTGCACTCACTATTCTGCTGGTGCAGTCACTGTGTACATACATTACATTACTGATCCTGAGTTACATCCTGTATTATCCACAGAGCTGCACTCACTATTCTGCTGGTGCAGTCACTGTGTACATACATTACATTCCTGATCCTGAGTTACCTCCTGTATTATTCTCCAGAGCTGCACTCACTATTCTGCTGGTGCAGTCACTGTGTACATACATTACATTACTGATCCTGAGTTACATCCTGTATCATCCTTCAGAGCTGCACTCACTATTCTGCTGGTGCAGTCACTGTGTACATACATTACATTACTGATCCTGAGTTAACTCCTGTATTATTCTCCAGAGCTGCACTCACTATTCTGCTGGAGCAGTCACTGTGTACATACATTACATTACTGATCCTGAGTTACATCCTGTATTATACCCCAGAGCTGCACTCACTATTCTGCTGGAGCAGTCACTGTGTGCATACATTACATTACTGATCCTGAGTTACCTCCTGTATTATTCTCCAGAGCTGCACTCACTATTCTGCTGGTGCAGTCACTGTGTACATACATTACATTACTGATCCTGAGTTAACTCCTGTATTATTCTCCAGAGCTGCACTCACTATTCTGCTGGTGCAGTCACTGTGTACATACATTACATTACTGATCCTGAGTTACATCCTGTATTATACTCCAGAGCTGCACTCAATATTCTGCTGGAGCAGTCACTGTGTACATACATTACATTACTGATCCTGAGTTACACCCTGTATTATACTCCAGAGCTGCACTCACTATTCTGCTGGTGCAGTCACTGTGTACATACATTACATTACTGATCCTGAGTTACCTCCTATATTATACTCCAGAGCTGCACTCACTATTCTGCTGGTGCAGTCACTGTGTACATACATTACATTCCTGATCCTGAGTTACCTCCTGTATTATACTCCAGAGCTGCACTCACTATTCTGCTGGTGCAGTCACTATGTACATACATTACATTACTGATCCTGAGTTACATCCTGTATTATACTCCAGAGCTGCACTCACTATTCTGCTGGTGCACTCACTGTGTACATACATTACATTACTGATCCTGAGTTACATCCTGTATTATACTCCAGAGCTGCACTCACTATTCTGCTGGTGCACTCACTGTGTACATACATTACATTACTGATCCTGAGTTACATCCTGTATTATACTCCAGAGCTGCACTCAATATTCTGCTGGAGCAGTCACTGTGTACATACATTACATTACTGATCCTGAGTTACACCCTGTATTATACTCCAGAGCTGCACTCACTATTCTGCTGGTGCAGTCACTGTGTACATACATTACATTACTGATCCTGAGTTACCTCCTGTATTATACTCCAGAGCTGCACTCACTATTCTGCTGGTGCAGTCACTGTGTACATACATTACATTCCTGATCCTGAGTTACATCCTGTATTATACTCCAGAGCTGCACTCACTATTCTGCTGGTGCAGTCACTGTGTACATACATTACATTACTGATCCTGAGTTACATCCTGTATTATACCCCAGAGCTGCACTCACTATTCTGCTGGTGCAGTCACTGTGTACATACATTACATTACTGATCCTGAGTTACATCCTGTAGTATACTCCAGAGCTGCACTCACTATTCTGCTGGTGGAGTCACTGTGTACATACATTACATTACTGATCCTGAGTTACATCCTGTATTATACTCCAGAGCTGCACTCACTATACTGCTGGTGCAGTCACTGTGTATATACATTACATTACTGATCCTGAGTTACCTCCTGTATTATACTCCAGAGCTGCACTCACTATTCTGCTGGTGCAGCCACTGTGTACATACATTACATTACTGATCCTGAGTTACATCCTGTATTATACTCCAGAGCTGCACTCACTATTCTGCTGGTGCAGTCACTGTGTACATACATTACATTACTGATCCTGAGTTACATCCTGTATTATACTCCAGAGCTGCACTCACTATTCTGCTGGTGCAGTCACTGTGTACATACATTACATTACTGATCCTGGGTTACATCCTGTATTATCCTCCAGAGCTGCACTCACTATTCTGCTGGTGCAGTCACTGTGTACAAACATTACATTACTGATCCTGAGTTACATCCTGTATTATACCCCAGAGCTGCACTCACTATTCTGCTGGTGCAGTCACTGTGTACATACATTACATTACTGATCCTGAGTTACATCCTGTAGTATACTCCAGAGCTGCACTCACTATTCTGCTGGTGGAGTCACTGTGTACATACATTACATTACTGATCCTGAGTTACATCCTGTATTATACTCCAGAGCTGCACTCACTATTCTGCTGGTGCAGTCACTGTGTACATACATTACATTACTGATCCTGAGTTACATCCTGTATTATACTCCAGAGCTGCACTCACTATTCTGCTGGTGCAGTCACTGTGTACATACATTACATTACTGATCCTGAGCTACCTCCTGTATTATACTCCAGAGCTGCACTCACTATTCTGCTGGTGCAGTCACTGTGTATATACATTACATTACTGATCCTGAGTTACATCCTGTATTATCCCCAGAGCTGCACTCACTATTCTGCTGGTGCAGTCACTGTGTACATACATTACATTACTAATCCTGAGTTACCTCCTGTATTATACCCCAGAGCTGCACTCACTATTCTGCTGGTGCAGTCACTGTGTACATACATTACATTACTGATCCTGAGTTACCGCCTGTATTATACTCCAGAGCTGCACTCACTATTCTGCTGGTGCAGCCACTGTGTACATACAGTACATTACTGATCCTGAGTTACATCCTGTATTATACTCCAGAGCTGCACTCACTATTCTGCTGGTGCAGTCACTGTGTACATACATTACATTACTGATCCTGAGTTACATCCTGTATTATACTCCAGAGCTGCACTCACTATTCTGCTGGTGCAGTCACTGTGTACATACATTACATTACTGATCCGGAGTTACATCCTGTATTATACTCCAGAGCTGCACTCACTATTCTGCTGGTGCAGTCACTGTGTACATACATTACATTACTGATCCTGAGTTACATCCTGTATTATACTCCAGAGCTGCACTCACTATTCTGCTGGTGCAGTCACTGTGTACATACATTACATTACTGATCCTGAGTTACATCCTGTATTATACTCCAGAGCTGCACTCACTATTCTGCTGGTGCAGTCACTGTGTACATACATTACATTACTGATCCTGAGCTACCTCCTGTATTATACTCCAGAGCTGCACTCACTATTCTGCTGGTGCAGTCACTGTGTATATACATTACATTACTGATCCTGAGTTACATCCTGTATTATCCCCAGAGCTGCACTCACTATTCTGCTGGTGCAGTCACTGTGTACATACATTACATTACTGATCCTGAGTTACATCCTGTATTATACTCCAGAGCTGCACTCACTATTCTGCTGGTGCAGTCACTGTGTATATACATTACATTACTGATCCGGAGTTACATCCTGTATTATCCCCAGAGCTGCACTCACTATTCTGCTGGTGCAGTCACTGTGTACATACATTACATTACTGATCCTGAGTTACCTCCTGTATTATACCCCAGAGCTGCACTCACTATTCTGCTGGTGCAGTCACTGTGTACATACATTACATTACTGATCCTGAGTTACATCCTGTAGTATACTCCAGAGCTTCACTCACTATTCTGCTGGTGCAGTCACTGTGTACATACATTACATTACTGATCCTGAGTTACATCCTGTATTCTACCCCAGAGCTGCACTCACTATTCTGCTGGTGCAGTCACTGTGTATATACATTGCATTACTGATCCTGAGTTACATCCTGTATTATACCCCAGAGCTGCACTCACTATTCTGCTGGTGCAGTCACTGTGTACATACATTACATTACTGATCCTGAGTTACATCCTGTATTTTCCACAGAGCTGCACTCACTATTCTGCTGGTGCAGTCACTGTGTACATACATTACATTCCTGATCCTGAGTTACCTCCTGTATTATTCTCCAGAGCTGCACTCACTATTCTGCTGGTGCAGTCACTGTGTACATACATTACATTACTGATCCTGAGTTACATCCTGTATCATCCTTCAGAGCTGCACTCACTATTCTGCTGGTGCAGTCACTGTGTACATACATTACATTACTGATCCTGAGTTAACTCCTGTATTATTCTCCAGAGCTGCACTCACTATTCTGCTGGAGCAGTCACTGTGTACATACATTACATTACTGATCCTGAGTTACATCCTGTATTATACCCCAGAGCTGCACTCACTATTCTGCTGGAGCAGTCACTGTGTGCATACATTACATTACTGATCCTGAGTTACCTCCTGTATTATTCTCCAGAGCTGCACTCACTATTCTGCTGGTGCAGTCACTGTGTACATACATTACATTACTGATCCTGAGTTACATCCTGTATTATACTCCAGAGCTGCACTCAATATTCTGCTGGAGCAGTCACTGTGTACATACATTACATTACTGATCCTGAGTTACACCCTGTATTATACTCCAGAGCTGCACTCACTATTCTGCTGGTGCAGTCACTGTGTACATACATTACATTACTGATCCTGAGTTACCTCCTATATTATACTCCAGAGCTGCACTCACTATTCTGCTGGTGCAGTCACTGTGTACATACATTACATTCCTGATCCTGAGTTACCTCCTGTATTATACTCCAGAGCTGCACTCACTATTCTGCTGGTGCAGTCACTGTGTACATACATTACATTACTGATCCTGAGTTACATCCTGTATTATACTCCAGAGCTGCACTCACTATTCTGCTGGTGCACTCACTGTGTACATACATTACATTACTGATCCTGAGTTACATCCTGTATTATACTCCAGAGCTGCACTCACTATTCTGCTGGTGCAGTCACTGTGTACATACATTACATTACTGATCCTGAGTTACATCCTGTATTATACTCCAGAGCTGCACTCACTATACTGCTGGTGCAGTCACTGTGTATATACATTACATTACTGATCCTGAGTTACCTCCTGTATTATATTCCAGAGCTGCACTCACTATTCTGCTGGTGCAGTCACTGTGTACATACATTACATTACTGATCCTGAGTTACATCCTGTATTATATTCCAGAGCTGCACTCACTATTCTGCTGGTGCAGTCACTGTGTACATACATTAAATTACTGATCCTGAGTAACATCCTGTATTATACTCCAGAGCTGCACTCACTATTCTGCTGGTGGAGTCACTGTGTACATACATTACTGATCCTGAGCTACCTCCTGTATTATACTCCAGAGCTGCACTCACTATTCTGCTGGTGCAGTCACTGTGTATATACATTACATTACTGATCCTGAGTTACATCCTGTATTATCCCCAGAGCTGCACTCACTATTCTACTGGTGCAGTCACTGTGTACATACATTACATTACTGATCCGGAGTTACATCCTGTATTATATTCCAGAGCTGCACTCACTATTCTGCTGGTGCAGTCACTGTGTACATACATTACATTACTGATCCTGAGTTACATCCTGTAGTATACTCCAGAGCTGCACTCACTATTCTGCTGGTACAGTCACTGTGTACATACATTACATTACTGATCCTGAGTTACCTCCTGTATTATACCCCAGAGCTGCACTCACTATTCTGCTGGTGCAGTCACTGTGTACATACATTACATTACTGATCCTGAGCTACCTCCTGTATTATACTCCAGAGCTGCACTCACTATTCTGCTGGTGCAGTCACTGTGTATATACATTACATTACTGATCCTGAGTTACATCCTGTATTATCCCCAGAGCTGCACTCACTATTCTGCTGGTGCAGTCACTGTGTACATACATTACATTACTGATCCTGAGTTACCTCCTGTATTATACCCCAGAGCTGCACTCACTATTCTGCTGGTGCAGTCACTGTGTACATACATTACATTACTGATCCTGAGTTACATCCTGTAGTATACTCCAGAGCTGCACTCACTATTCTGCTGGTACAGTCACTGTGTACATACATTACATTACTGATCCTGAGTTACCTCCTGTATTATACTCCAGAGCTGCACTCACTATTCTGCTGGTGCAGTCACTGTGTACATACATTACATTGCTGATCCTGAGTTACATCCTGTATTATACTTCAGAGCTGCACTCACTATTCTGCTGGTGCAGTCACTGTGTACATACATTACATTACTGATCCTGAGTTACATCCTGTATTATACTCCACAGCTGCACTCACTATTCTGCTGGTGGAGTCACTGTGTACATACATTACATTACTGATCCTGAGCTACCTCCTGTATTATACTCCAGAGCTGCACTCACTATTCTGCTGGTGCAGTTACTGTGTATATACATTACATTACTGATCCTGAGTTACATCCTGTATTATCCCCAGAGCTGCACTCACTATTCTGCTGGTGCAGTCACTGTGTACATACATTACATTACTGATCCTGAGTTACCTCCTGTATTATACCCCAGAGCTGCACTCACTATTCTGCTGGTGCAGTCACTGTGTACATACATTACATTACTGATCCTGAGTTACATCCTGTATTATACTCCAGAGCAGCACTCAATATTCTGCTGGTGCAGTCACTGTGTACATACATTACATTACTGATCCTGAGTTACATCCTGTATTATACCCCAGAGCTGCACTCTCTATTCTGCTGGTGCAGTCACTGTGTACATACATTACATTACTGATCCTGAGTTACATCCTGTATTCTACCCCAGAGCTGCACTCACTATTCTGCTGGTGCAGTCACTGTGTATATACATTGCATTACTGATCCTGAGTTACATCCTGTATTATACTCCAGAGCTGCACTCACTATTCTGCTGGTGCAGTCACTGTGTACATACATTACATTACTGATCCTGAGTTACATCCTGTATTATCCACAGAGCTGCACTCACTATTCTGCTGGTGCAGTCACTGTGTACATACATTACATTACTGATCCTGAGTTACATCCTGTATCATCCTTCAGAGCTGCACTCACTATTCTGCTGGTGCAGTCACTGTGTACATACATTACATTACTGATCCTGAGTTACATCCTGTATTATACCCCAGTGCTGCACTCACTATTCTGCTGGTGCAGTCACTGTGTACATACATAACATTACTGATCCTGAGTTACATCCTGTATCATCCTTCAGAGCTGCACTCACTATTCTGCTGGTGCAGTCACTGTGTACATACATTACATTACTGATCCTGAGTTACCTCCTGTATTATTCTCCAGAGCTGCACTCACTATTCTGCTGGTGCAGTCACTGTGTACATACATTACATTACTGATCCTGAGTTAACTCCTGTATTATTCTCCAGAGCTGCACTCACTATTCTGCTGGTGCAGTCACTGTGTACATACATTACATTACTGATCCTGAGTTAAATCCTGTATCATCCTTCAGAGCTGCACTCGCTATTCTGCTGGTGCAGTCACTGTGTACATACATTACATTACTGATCCTGAGTTACATCCTGTATTATACGACAGAGCTGCACTCACTATTCTGCTGGTGCAGTCACTGTGTACATACATTACATTACTGATCCTGAGTTACCTCCTGTATTATTCTCCAGAGCTGCAGTCACTATTCTGCTGGTGCAGTCACTGTGTACATACATTACATTACTGATCCTGAGTTAACTCCTGTATTATTCTCCAGAGCTGCACTCACTATTCTGCTGGTGCAGTCACTGTGTACATACATTACATTACTGATCCTGAGTTACATCCTGTATTATACTCCAGAGCTGCACTCACTATTCTGCTGGTGCAGTCACTGTGTACATACATTACATTACTGACCCTGAGTTACCTCCTGTATTATACTCCAGAGCTGCACTCACTATTCTGCTGGTGCAGTCACTGTGTACATACATTACATTACTGATCCTGAGTTACATCCTGTATTATACTCCAGAGCTGCACTCACTATTCTGCTGGTGCAGTCACTGTGTACATACATTACATTACTGATCCTGAGTTACATCCTGTATTATACCCCAGAGCTGCACTCACTATTCTGCTGGTGCAGTCACTGTGTACATACATTACATTACTGATCCTGAGTTACATCCTGTAGTATACTCCAGAGCTGCACTCACTATTCTGCTGGTGGAGTCACTGTGTACATACATTACATTACTGATCCGGAGTTACATCCTGTATTATACTCCAGAGCTGCACTCACTATACTGCTGGTGCAGTCACTGTGTATATACATTACATTACTGATCCTGAGTTACCTCCTGTATTATACTCCAGAGCTGCACTCACTATTCTGATGGTGCAGTCACTGTGTACATACATTACATTACTGATCCTGAGTTACATCCTGTATTATACCCCAGAGCTGCACTCACTATTCTGCTGGTGCAGTCACTGTGTGCATACATTACATTACTGATCCTGAGTTACATCCTGTAGTATACTCCAGAGCTGCACTCACTATTCTGCTGGTGGAGTCACTGTGTACATACATTACATTACTGATCCTGAGTTACATCCTGTATTATACTCCAGAGCTGCACTCACTATACTGCTGGTGCAGTCACTGTGTATATACATTACATTACTGATCCTGAGTTACCTCCTGTATTATACTCCAGAGCTGCACTCACTATTCTGCTGGTGGAGTCACTGTGTACATACATTACATTACTGATCCTGAGTTACATCCTGTATTATACCCCAGAGCTGCACTCACTATTCTGCTGGTGCAGTCACTGTGTATATACATTGCATTACTGATCCTGAGTTACATCCTGTATTATACTCCAGAGCTGCACTCACTATTCTGCTGGTGCAGTCACTGTGTACATACATTACATTACTGATCCTGAGTTACATCCTGTATTATCCACAGAGCTGCACTCACTATTCTGCTGGTGCAGTCACTGTGTACATACATTACATTACTGATCCTGAGTTACCTCCTGTATTATACCCCAGAGCTGCACTCACTATTCTGCTGGTGCAGTCACTGTGTACATACATTACATTACTGATCCTGAGTTACCTCCTGTATTATTCTCCAGAGCTGCACTCACTATTCTGCTGGTGCAGTCACTGTGTACATACATTACATTACTGATCCGGAGTTAACTCCTGTATTATTCTCCAGAGCTGCACTCACTATTCTGCTGGTGCAGTCACTGTGTACATACATTACATTACTGATCCTGAGTTACATCCTGTATCATCCTTCAGAGCTGCACTCACTATTCTGCTGGTGCAGTCACTGTGTACATACATTACATTACTGATCCTGAGTTACCTCCTGTATTATTCTCCAGAGCTGCACTCACTATTCTGCTGGTGCAGTCACTGTGTACATACATTACATTACTGATCCTGAGTTACATCCTGTATTATACCCCAGTGCTGCACTCACTATTCTGCTGGTGCAGTCACTGTGTACATACATAACATTACTGATCCTGAGTTACATCCTGTATCATCCTTCAGAGCTGCACTCACTATTCTGCTGGTGCAGTCACTGTGTACATACATTACATTACTGATCCTGAGTTACCTCCTGTATTATTCTCCAGAGCTGCACTCACTATTCTGCTGGTGCAGTCACTGTGTACATACATTACATTCCTGATCCTGAGTTACCTCCTGTATTATTCTTCAGAGCTGCACTCACTATTCTGCTGGTGCAGTCACTGTGTACATACATTACATTACTGATCCTGAGTTACATCCTGTATCATCCTTCAGAGCTGCACTCACTATTCTGCTGGTGCAGTCACTGTGTACATACATTACATTACTGATCCTGAGTTAACTCCTGTATTATTCTCCAGAGCTGCACTCACTATTCTGCTGGTGCAGTCACTGTGTACATACATTACATTCCTGATCCTGAGTTACCTCCTGTATTATTCTTCAGAGCTGCACTCACTATTCTGCTGGTGCAGTCACTGTGTGCATACATTACATTACTGATCCTGAGTTAAATCCTGTATCATCCTTCAGAGCTGCACTCGCTATTCTGCTGGTGCAGTCACTGTGTACATACATTACATTACTGATCCTGAGTTAACTCCTGTATTATTCTCCAGAGCTGCACTCACTATTCTGCTGGAGCAGTCACTGTGTACATACATTACATTACTGATCCTGAGTTACATCCTGTATTATACGACAGAGCTGCACTCACTATTCTGCTGGAGCAGTCACTGTGTGCATACATTACATTACTGATCCTGAGTTACCTCCTGTATTATTCTCCAGAGCTGCAGTCACTATTCTGCTGGTGCAGTCACTGTGTACATACATTACATTACTGATCCTGAGTTAACTCCTGTATTATTCTCCAGAGCTGCACTCACTATTCTGCTGGTGCAGTCACTGTGTACATACATTACATTACTGATCCTGAGTTACATCCTGTATTATACTCCAGAGCTGCACTCACTATTCTGCTGGTGCAGTCACTGTGTACATACATTACATTACTGACCCTGAGTTACCTCCTGTATTATACCCCAGAGCTGCACTCACTATTCTGCTGGTGCAGTCACTGTGTACATACATTACATTACTGATCCTGAGTTACATCCTCTATTATACTCCAGAGCTGCACTCACTATTCTGCTGGTGCAGGCACTGTGTACATACATTACATTACTGATCCTGAGTTACATCCTGTAGTATACTCCAGAGCTGCACTCACTATTCTGCTGGTGGAGTCACTGTGTACATACATTACATTACTGATCCTGAGTTACATCCTGTATTATACTCCAGAGCTGCACTCACTATACTGCTGGTGCAGTCACTGTGTATATACATTACATTACTGATCCTGAGTTACCTCCTGTATTATACTCCAGAGCTGCACTCACTATTCTGCTGGTGCAGTCACTGTGTACATACATTACATTACTGATCCTGAGTTACATCCTGTATTATACTCCAGAGCTGCACTCACTATACTGCTGGTGCAGTCACTGTGTATATACATTACATTACTGATCCTGAGTTACCTCCTGTATTATACTCCAGAGCTGCACTCACTATTCTGCTGGTGCAGTCACTGTGTACATACATTACATTACTGATCCTGAGTTACATCCTGTATTATACTCCAGAGCTGCACTCACTATTCTGCTGGTGCAGCCACTGTGTACATACATTACATTACTGATCCTGAGTTACATCCTGTATTATACTCCAGAGCTGCACTCACTATTCTGCTGGTGCAGTCACTGTGTACATACATTACATTACTGATCCTGAGTTACATCCTGCATTATACTCCAGAACTGCACTCACTATTCTGCTGGTGCAGTCACTGTGTACATACATTACTGATCCTGAGTTACATCCTGTATTATACTCCAGAGCTGCACTCACTATTCTGCTGGTGCAGTCACTGTGTACATACATTACATTACTGATCCTGAGTTACATCCTGTATTATACTCCAGAACTGCACTCACTATTCTGCTGGTGCAGTCACTGTGTACATACATTACATTACTGATCCTGAGTTACATCCTGCATTATACACCAGAGCTGCACTGACTATTCTGCTGGTGCAGTCACTGTGTACATACATTACTGATCCTGAGTTACATCCTGTATTATACTCCAGAACTGCACTCACTATTCTGCTGGTGCAGTCACTGTGTACATACATTACTGATCCTGAGTTACATCCTGTATTATACTCCAGAGCTGCACTCACTATTCTGCTGGTGCAATCACTGTGTACATACATTACATTACTGATCCTGAGTTACATCCTCTATTATACTCCAGAGCTGCACTCACTATTCTGCTGGTGCAGGCACTGTGTACATACATTACATTACTGATCCTGAGTTACATCCTGTAGTATACTCCAGAGCTGCACTCACTATTCTGCTGGTGGAGTCACTGTGTACATACATTACATTACTGATCCTGAGTTACATCCTGTATTATACTCCAGAGCTGCACTCACTATACTGCTGGTGCAGTCACTGTGTATATACATTACATTACTGATCCTGAGTTACCTCCTGTATTATACTCCAGAGCTGCACTCACTATTCTGCTGGTGCAGTCACTGTGTACATACATTACATTACTGATCCTGAGTTACCTCCTGTATTATACTCCAGAGCTGCACTCACTATTCTGCTGGTGCAGTCACTGTGTACATACATTACATTACTGATCCTGAGTTACATCCTGTATTATACTCCAGAGCTGCACTCACTATTCTGCTGGTGCAGCCACTGTGTACATACATTACATTACTGATCCTGAGTTACATCCTGTATTATACTCCAGAGCTGCACTCACTATTCTGCTGGTGCAGTCACTGTGTACATACATTACATTACTGATCCTGAGTTACATCCTGTATTATACTCCAGAACTGCACTCACTATTCTGCTGGTGCAGTCACTGTGTACATACATTACTGATCCTGAGTTACATCCTGTATTATACTCCAGAGCTGCACTCACTATTCTGCTGGTGCAGTCACTGTGTATATACATTACATTACTGATCCTGAGTTACATCCTGTATTATACTCCAGAGCTGCACTCACTATTCTGCTGGTGCAGTCACTATGTACATACATTACATTACTGATCCTGAGTTACATCCTGTATTATACTCCAGAGCTGCACTCTCTATTCTGCTGGTGCAGTCACTGTGTACATACATTACATTACTGATCCTGAGTTACATCCTGTATTATACCCCAGAGCTGCACTCTCTATTCTGCTGGTGCAGTCACTGTGTACATACATTACATTACTGATCCTGAGTTACCTCCTGTATTATACTCCAGAGCTGCACTCACTATTCTGCTGGTGCAGTCACTGTGTACATACATTACATTACTGATCCTGAGTTACATCCTGTATTATACTCCAGAGCTGCACTCACTATTCTGCTGGTGCAGTCACTGTGTACATACATTACATTACTGATCCTGAGTTACATCCTGTATTATACTCCAGAGCTGCACTCACTATTCTGCTGGTGCAGTCACTGTGTACATACATTACATTACTGATCCTGAGCTACCTCCTGTATTATACTCCAGAGCTGCACTCACTATTCTGCTGGTGCAGTCACTGTGTATATACATTACATTACTGATCCTGAGTTACATCCTGTATTACCCCAGAGCTGCACTCACTATTCTGCTGGTGCAGTCACTGTGTACATACATTACATTACTGATCCTGAGTTACCTCCTGTATTATACCCCAGAGCTGCACTCACTATTCTGCTGGTGCAGTCACTGTGTACATACATTACATTACTGATCCTGAGATACATCCTGTAGTATACTCCAGAGCTGCACTCACTATTCTGCTGGTGCAGTCACTATGTACATACATTACATTACTGATCCTGAGTTACATCCTGTATTATACTCCAGAGCTGCACTCTCTATTCTGCTGGTGCAGTCACTGTGTACATACATTACATTACTGATCCTGAGTTACCTCCTGTATTATACTCCAGAGCAGCACTCAATATTCTGCTGGTGCAGTCACTGTGTACATACATTACATTACTGATCCTGAGTTACATCCTGTATTATACCCCAGAGCTGCACTCTCTATTCTGCTGGTGCAGTCACTGTGTACATACATTACATTACTGATCCTGAGTTACATCCTGTAGTATACCCCAGAGCTGCACTCGCTATTCTGCTGATGCAGTCACTGTGTACATACATTACATTACTGATCCTGAGTTACATCCTGTATTCTACCCCAGAGCTGCATTCACTATTCTGCTGGTGCAGTCACTGTGTATATACATTGCATTACTGATCCTGAGTTACATCCTGTATTATACTCCAGAGCTGCACTCACTATTCTGCTGGTGCAGTCACTGTGTACATACATTACATTACTGATCCTGAGTTACATCCTGTATTATCCACAGAGCTGCACTCACTATTCTGCTGGTGCAGTCACTGTGTACATACATTACTGATCCTGAGTTACCTCCTGTATTATACCCCAGAGCTGCACTCACTATTCTGCTGGTGCAGTCACTGTGTACATACATTACATTACTGATCCTGAGTTACCTCCTGTATTATTCTCCAGAGCTGCACTCACTATTCTGCTGGTGCAGTCACTGTGTACATACATTACATTACTGATCCTGAGTTAACTCCTGTATTATTCTCCAGAGCTGCACTCACTATTCTGCTGGTGCAGTCACTGTGTACATACATTACATTACTGATCCTGAGTTACATCCTGTATCATCCTTCAGAGCTGCACTCACTATTCTGCTGGTGCAGTCACTGTGTACATACATTACATTACTGATCCTGAGTTACCTCCTGTATTATTCTCCAGAGCTGCACTCACTATTCTGCTGGTGCAGTCACTGTGTACATACATTACATTACTGATCCTGAGTTACATCCTGTATTATACTCCAGAGCTGCACTCACTATTCTGCTGGTGCAGTCACTGTGTACATACATTACATTACTGATCCTGAGTTACATCCTGTATCATCCTTCAGAGCTGCACTCACTATTCTGCTGGTGCAGTCACTGTGTACATACATTACATTACTGATCCTGAGTTACCTCCTGTATTATTCTCCAGAGCTGCACTCACTATTCTGCTGGTGCAGTCACTGTGTACATACATTACATTACTGATCCTGAGTTACATCCTGTATTATACGACAGAGCTGCACTCACTATTCTGATGGTGCAGTCACTGTGTACATACATTACATTACTGATCCTGAGTTACATCCTGTATTATACGACAGAGCTGCACTCACTATTCTGCTGGTGCAGTCACTGTGTACATACATTACATTACTGATCCTGAGTTACCTCCTGTATTATTCTCCAGAGCTGCACTCACTATTCTGCTGGAGCAGTCACTGTGTACATACATTACATTACTGATCCTGAGTTACATCCTGTATTATACGACAGAGCTGCACTCACTATTCTGATGGTGCAGTCACTGTGTACATACATTACATTACTGATCCTGAGTTAACTCCTGTATTATTCTCCAGAGCTGCACTCACTATTCTGCTGGAGCAGTCACTGTGTACATACATTACATTACTGATCCTGAGTTACATCCTGTATTATACGACAGAGCTGCACTCACTATTCTGCTGGTGCAGTCACTGTGTACATACATTACATTACTGATCCTGAGTTAACTCCTGTATTATTCTCCAGAGCTGCACTCACTATTCTGCTGGAGCAGTCACTGTGTACATACATTACATTACTGATCCTGAGTTACATCCTGTATTATACGACAGAGCTGCACTCACTATTCTGATGGTGCAGTCACTGTGTACATACATTACATTACTGATCCTGAGTTACATCCTGTATTATACCCCAGAGCTGCACTCACTATTCTGCTGGTGCAGTCACTGTGTGCATACATTACATTACTGATCCTGAGTTACATCCTGTAGTATACTCCAGAGCTGCACTCACTATTCTGCTGGTGGAGTCACTGTGTACATACATTACATTACTGATCCTGAGTTACATCCTGTATTATACTCCAGAGCTGCACTCACTATACTGCTGGTGCAGTCACTGTGTATATACATTACATTACTGATCCTGAGTTACCTCCTGTATTATACTCCAGAGCTGCACTCACTATTCTGCTGGTGCAGCCACTGTGTACATACATTACATTACTGATCCTGAGTTACATCCTGTATTATACTCCAGAGCTGCACTCACTATTCTGCTGGTGCAGTCACTGTGTACATACATTACATTACTGATCCTGAGTTACATCCTGTATTATACTCCAGAACTGCACTCACTATTCTGCTGGAGCAGTCACTGTGTACATACATTACATTACTGATCCTGAGCTACACCCTGTATTATACTCCAGAGCTGCACTCACTATTCTGCTGGTGCAGTCACTGTGTACATACATTACATTACTGATCCTGAGTTACATCCTGTATTATACTCCAGAGCTGCACTCACTATTCTGCTGGTGCAGTCACTGTGTACATACATTACATTACTGATCCTGAGTTACATCCTGTATTATACTCCAGAGCTGCACTCACTATTCTGCTGGTGCAGTCACTGTGTACATACATTACATTACTGATCCTGAGTTACATCCTGTATTATACCCCAGAGCTGCACTCACTATTCTGCTGGTGCAGCCACTGTGTACATACATTACATTACTGATCCTGAGTTACATCCTGTATTATACCCCAGAGCTGCACTCACTATTCTGCTGGTGCAGTCACTGTGTACATACATTACATTACTGATCCTGAGTTACATCCTGTATTATACTCCAGAGCTGCACTCACTATTCTGCTGGTGCAGTCACTGTGTACATACATTACATTACTGATCCTGAGTTACATCCTGTATTATACTCCAGAACTGCACTCACTATTCTGATGGTGCAGTCACTGTGTATATACATTACATTACTGATCCTGAGTTACATCCTGTATTATACCCCAGAGCTGCACTCACTATTCTGCTGGTGCAGTCACTGTGTGCATACATTACATTACTGATCCTGAGTTACATCCTGTAGTATACTCCAGAGCTGCACTCACTATTCTGCTGGTGGAGTCACTGTGTACATACATTACATTACTGATCCTGAGTTACATCCTGTATTATACTCCAGAGCTGCACTCACTATACTGCTGGTGCAGTCACTGTGTATATACATTACATTACTGATCCTGAGTTACCTCCTGTATTATACTCCAGAGCTGCACTCACTATTCTGCTGGTGCAGCCACTGTGTACATACATTACATTACTGATCCTGAGTTACATCCTGTATTATACTCCAGAGCTGCACTCACTATTCTGCTGGTGCAGTCACTGTGTACATACATTACATTACTGATCCTGAGTTACATCCTGTATTATACTCCAGAGCTGCACTCACTATTCTGCTGGTGCAGTCACTGTGTACATACATTACATTACTGATCCTGAGTTACATCCTGTATTATACTCCAGAGCTGCACTCACTATTCTGCTGGTGCAGTCACTGTGTACATACATTACATTACTGATCCTGAGTTACATCCTGTATTATACTCCAGAGCTGCACTCACTATTCTGCTGGTGCAGTCACTGTGTACATACATTACATTACTGATCCTGAGCTACCTCCTGTATTATACCCCAGAGCTGCACTCACTATTCTGCTGGTGCAGTCACTGTGTACATACATTACATTACTGATCCTGAGTTACATCCTGTAGTATACTCCAGAGCTGCACTCACTATTCTGCTGGTGCAGTCACTGTGTACATACATTACATTACTGATCCTGAGTTACATCCTGTATTCTACCCCAGAGCTGCACTCACTATTCTGCTGGTGCAGTCACTGTGTATATACATTGCATTACTGATCCTGAGTTACATCCTGTATTATACCCCAGAGCTGCACTCACTATTCTGCTGGTGCAGTCACTGTGTACATACATTACATTACTGATCCTGAGTTACATCCTGTATTATCCACAGAGCTGCACTCACTATTCTGCTGGTGCAGTCACTGTGTACATACATTACATTACTGATCCTGAGTTACCTCCTGTATTATACCCCAGAGCTGCACTCACTATTCTGCTGGTGCAGTCACTGTGTACATACATTACATTACTGATCCTGAGTTAACTCCTGTATTATTCTCCAGAGCTGCACTCACTATTCTGCTGGTGCAGTCACTGTGTACATACATTACTGATCCTGAGTTACATCCTGTATCATCCTTCAGAGCTGCACTCACTATTCTGCTGGTGCAGTCACTGTGTACATACATTACATTACTGATCCTGAGTTAACTCCTGTATTATTCTCCAGAGCTGCACTCACTATTCTGCTGGAGCAGTCACTGTGTACATACATTACATTACTGATCCTGAGTTACATCCTGTATTATACCCCAGAGCTGCACTCACTATTCTGCTGGAGCAGTCACTGTGTGCATACATTACATTACTGATCCTGAGTTACATCCTGTATCATCCTTCAGAGCTGCACTCACTATTCTGCTGGTGCAGTCACTGTGTACATACATTACATTACTGATCCTGAGTTACATCCTGTATTATACTCCAGAGCTGCACTCAATATTCTGCTGGAGCAGTCACTGTGTACATACATTACATTACTGATCCTGAGTTACACCCTGTATTATACTCCAGAGCTGCACTCACTATTCTGCTGGTGCAGTCACTGTGTACATACATTACATTACTGATCCTGAGTTACCTCCTGTATTATACTCCAGAGCTGCACTCACTATTCTGCTGGTGCAGTCACTGTGTACATACATTACATTCCTGATCCTGAGTTACATCCTGTATTATACTCCAGAGCTGCACTCACTATTCTGCTGGTGCAGTCACTGTGTACATACATTACATTACTGATCCTGAGTTACATCCTGTATTATACCCCAGAGCTGCACTCACTATTCTGCTGGTGCAGTCACTGTGTACATACATTACATTACTGATCCTGAGTTACATCCTGTAGTATACTCCAGAGCTGCACTCACTATTCTGCTGGTGGAGTCACTGTGTACATACATTACATTACTGATCCTGAGTTACATCCTGTATTATACTCCAGAGCTGCACTCACTATACTGCTGGTGCAGTCACTGTGTATATACATTACATTACTGATCCTGAGTTACCTCCTGTATTATACTCCAGAGCTGCACTCACTATTCTGCTGGTGCAGTCACTGTGTACATACATTACATTACTGATCCTGAGTTACATCCTGTATTATACTCCAGAGCTGCACTCACTATTCTGCTGGTGCAGTCACTGTGTACATACATTACATTACTGATCCTGAGTTATATCCTGTATTATACTCCAGAGCTGCACTCACTATTCTGCTGGTGCAGTCACTGTGTACATACATTACATTACTGATCCTGGGTTACATCCTGTATTATACTCCAGAGCTGCACTCACTATTCTGCTGGTGCAGTCACTGTGTACAAGCATTACATTACTGATCCTGAGTTACATCCTGTATTATACCCCAGAGCTGCACTCACTATTCTGCTGGTGCAGTCACTGTGTACATACATTACATTACTGATCCTGAGTTACATCCTGTATTATACTCCAGAGCTGCACTCACTATTCTGCTGGTGCAGTCACTGTGTACATACATTACATTACTGATCCTGAGTTACATCCTGTATTATACTCCAGAGCTGCACTCACTATTCTGCTGGTGCAGTCACTGTGTACATACATTACATTACTGATCCTGAGCTACCTCCTGTATTATACTCCAGAGCTGCACTCACTATTCTGCTGGTGCAGTCACTGTGTATATACATTACATTACTGATCCTGAGTTACATCCTGTATTATCCCCAGAGCTGCACTCACTATTCTGCTGGTGCAGTCACTGTGTACATACATTACATTACTGATCCTGAGTTACCTCCTGTATTATACCCCAGAGCTGCACTCACTATTCTGCTGGTGCAGTCATTGTGTACATACATTACATTACTGATCCTGAGTTACATCCTGTATTATACTCCAGAGCTGCACTCACTATACTGCTGATGCAGTCACTGTGTATATACATTACATTACTGATCCTGAGTTACCGCCTGTATTATACTCCAGAGCTGCACTCAATATTCTGCTGGTGCAGTCACTGTGTACATACATTACATTACTGATCCTGAGTTACATCCTGTATTATCCCCAGAGCTGCACTCACTATTCTGCTGGTGCAGTCACTGTGTACATACATTACATTACTGATCCTGAGTTACCTCCTGTATTATACCCCAGAGCTGCACTCACTATTCTGCTGGTGCAGTCACTGTGTACATACATTACATTACTGATCCTGAGTTACATCCTGTAGTATACTCCAGAGCTTCACTCACTATTCTGCTGGTGCAGTCACTGTGTACATACATTACATTACTGATCCTGAGTTACATCCTGTATTATACCCCAGAGCTGCACTCACTATTCTGCTGGTGCAGTCACTGTGTACATACATTACATTACTGATCCTGAGTTACATCCTGTATTATCCACAGAGCTGCACTCACTATTCTGCTGGTGCAGTCACTGTGTACATACATTACATTCCTGATCCTGAGTTACCTCCTGTATTATTCTCCAGAGCTGCACTCACTATTCTGCTGGTGCAGTCACTGTGTACATACATTACATTACTGATCCTGAGTTACATCCTGTATCATCCTTCAGAGCTGCACTCACTATTCTGCTGGTGCAGTCACTGTGTACATACATTACATTACTGATCCTGAGTTAACTCCTGTATTATTCTCCAGAGCTGCACTCACTATTCTGCTGGAGCAGTCACTGTGTACATACATTACATTACTGATCCTGAGTTACATCCTGTATTATACCCCAGAGCTGCACTCACTATTCTGCTGGAGCAGTCACTGTGTGCATACATTACATTACTGATCCTGAGTTACCTCCTGTATTATTCTCCAGAGCTGCACTCACTATTCTGCTGGTGCAGTCACTGTGTACATACATTACATTACTGATCCTGAGTTAACTCCTGTATTATTCTCCAGAGCTGCACTCACTATTCTGCTGGTGCAGTCACTGTGTACATACATTACATTACTGATCCTGAGTTACATCCTGTATTATACTCCAGAGCTGCACTCAATATTCTGCTGGAGCAGTCACTGTGTACATACATTACATTACTGATCCTGAGTTACACCCTGTATTATACTCCAGAGCTGCACTCACTATTCTGCTGGTGCAGTCACTGTGTACATACATTACATTACTGATCCTGAGTTACCTCCTATATTATACTCCAGAGCTGCACTCACTATTCTGCTGGTGCAGTCACTGTGTACATACATTACATTCCTGATCCTGAGTTACCTCCTGTATTATACTCCAGAGCTGCACTCACTATTCTGCTGGTGCAGTCACTGTGTACATACATTACATTACTGATCCTGAGTTACATCCTGTATTATACTCCAGAGCTGCACTCACTATTCTGCTGGTGCACTCACTGTGTACATACATTACATTACTGATCCTGAGTTACATCCTGTATTATACTCCAGAGCTGCACTCACTATTCTGCTGGTGCACTCACTGTGTACATACATTACATTACTGATCCTGAGTTACATCCTGTATTATACTCCAGAGCTGCACTCACTATTCTGCTGGTGCAGTCACTGTGTACATACATTACATTACTGATCCGGAGTTACATCCTGTATTATACTCCAGAGCTGCACTCACTATTCTGCTGGTGCAGTCACTGTGTACATACATTACTGATCCTGAGTTACATCCTGTATTATACTCCAGAGCTGCACTCACTATTCTGCTGGTGCAGTCACTGTGTACATATATTACATTACTGATCCTGAGTTACATCCTGTATTATACTCCAGAGCTGCACTCACTATTCTGCTGGTGCAGTCACTGTGTACATACATTACATTACTGATCCTGAGCTACCTCCTGTATTATACTCCAGAGCTGCACTCACTATTCTGCTGGTGCAGTCACTGTGTATATACATTACATTACTGATCCTGAGTTACATCCTGTATTATCCCCAGAGCTGCACTCACTATTCTGCTGGTGCAGTCACTGTGTACATACATTACATTACTGATCCTGAGTTACATCCTGTATTATACTCCAGAGCTGCACTCACTATTCTGCTGGTGCAGTCACTGTGTATATACATTACATTACTGATCCTGAGTTACATCCTGTATTATCCCCAGAGCTGCACTCACTATTCTGCTGGTGCAGTCACTGTGTACATACATTACATTACTGATCCTGAGTTACCTCCTGTATTATACCCCAGAGCTGCACTCACTATTCTGCTGGTGCAGTCACTGTGTACATACATTACATTACTGATCCTGAGTTACATCCTGTAGTATACTCCAGAGCTTCACTCACTATTCTGCTGGTGCAGTCACTGTGTACATACATTACATTACTGATCCTGAGTTACATCCTGTATTCTACCCCAGAGCTGCACTCACTATTCTGCTGGTGCAGTCACTGTGTATATACATTGCATTACTGATCCTGAGTTACATCCTGTATTATACCCCAGAGCTGCACTCACTATTCTGCTGGTGCAGTCACTGTGTACATACATTACATTACTGATCCTGAGTTACATCCTGTATTATCCACAGAGCTGCACTCACTATTCTGCTGGTGAAGTCACTGTGTACATACATTACATTCCTGATCCTGAGTTACCTCCTGTATTATTCTCCAGAGCTGCACTCACTATTCTGCTGGTGCAGTCACTGTGTACATACATTACATTACTGATCCTGAGTTACATCCTGTATCATCCTTCAGAGCTGCACTCACTATTCTGCTGGTGCAGTCACTGTGTACATACATTACATTACTGATCCTGAGTTAACTCCTGTATTATTCTCCAGAGCTGCACTCACTATTCTGCTGGAGCAGTCACTGTGTACATACATTACATTACTGATCCTGAGTTACATCCTGTATTATACCCCAGAGCTGCACTCACTATTCTGCTGGAGCAGTCACTGTGTGCATACATTACATTACTGATCCTGAGTTACCTCCTGTATTATTCTCCAGAGCTGCACTCACTATTCTGCTGGTGCAGTCACTGTGTACATACATTACATTACTGATCCTGAGTTAACTCCTGTATTATTCTCCAGAGCTGCACTCACTATTCTGCTGGTGCAGTCACTGTGTACATACATTACATTACTGATCCTGAGTTACATCCTGTATTATACTCCAGAGCTGCACTCAATATTCTGCTGGAGCAGTCACTGTGTACATACATTACATTACTGATCCTGAGTTACACCCTGTATTATACTCCAGAGCTGCACTCACTATTCTGCTGGTGCAGTCACTGTGTACATACATTACATTACTGATCCTGAGTTACCTCCTATATTATACTCCAGAGCTGCACTCACTATTCTGCTGGTGCAGTCACTGTGTACATACATTACATTCCTGATCCTGAGTTACCTCCTGTATTATACTCCAGAGCTGCACTCACTATTCTGCTGGTGCAGTCACTATGTACATACATTACATTACTGATCCTGAGTTACATCCTGTATTATACTCCAGAGCTGCACTCACTATTCTGCTGGTGCACTCACTGTGTACATACATTACATTACTGATCCTGAGTTACATCCTGTATTATACTCCAGAGCTGCACTCAATATTCTGCTGGAGCAGTCACTGTGTACATACATTACATTACTGATCCTGAGTTACACCCTGTATTATACTCCAGAGCTGCACTCACTATTCTGCTGGTGCAGTCACTGTGTACATACATTACATTACTGATCCTGAGTTACCTCCTGTATTATACTCCAGAGCTGCACTCACTATTCTGCTGGTGCAGTCACTGTGTACATACATTACATTCCTGATCCTGAGTTACATCCTGTATTATACCCCAGAGCTGCACTCACTATTCTGCTGGTGCAGTCACTGTGTACATACATTACATTACTGATCCTGAGTTACATCCTGTAGTATACTCCAGAGCTGCACTCACTATTCTGCTGGTGGAGTCACTGTGTACATACATTACATTACTGATCCTGAGTTACATCCTGTATTATACTCCAGAGCTGCACTCACTATACTGCTGGTGCAGTCACTGTGTATATACATTACATTACTGATCCTGAGTTACCTCCTGTATTATACTCCAGAGCTGCACTCACTATTCTGCTGGTGCAGCCACTGTGTACATACATTACATTACTGATCCTGAGTTACATCCTGTATTATACTCCAGAGCTGCACTCACTATTCTGCTGGTGCAGTCACTGTGTACATACATTACATTACTGATCCTGAGTTACATCCTGTATTATACTCCAGAGCTGCACTCACTATTCTGCTGGTGCAGTCACTGTGTACATACATTACATTACTGATCCTGGGTTACATCCTGTATTATCCTCCAGAGCTGCACTCACTATTCTGCTGGTGCAGTCACTGTGTACAAACATTACATTACTGATCCTGAGTTACCTCCTGTATTATACCCCAGAGCTGCACTCACTATTCTGCTGGTGCAGTCACTGTGTACATACATTACATTACTGATCCTGAGTTACATCCTGTAGTATACTCCAGAGCTGCACTCACTATTCTGCTGGTGGAGTCACTGTGTACATACATTACATTACTGATCCTGAGTTACATCCTGTATTATACTCCAGAGCTGCACTCACTATTCTGCTGGTGCAGTCACTGTGTACATACATTACATTACTGATCCTGAGTTACATCCTGTATTATACTCCAGAGCTGCACTCACTATTCTGCTGGTGCAGTCACTGTGTACATACATTACATTACTGATCCTGAGCTACCTCCTGTATTATACTCCAGAGCTGCACTCACTATTCTGCTGGTGCAGTCACTGTGTATATACATTACATTACTGATCCTGAGTTACATCCTGTATTATCCCCAGAGCTGCACTCACTATTCTGCTGGTGCAGTCACTGTGTACATACATTACATTACTGATCCTGAGTTACCTCCTGTATTATACCCCAGAGCTGCACTCACTATTCTGCTGGTGCAGTCACTGTGTACATACATTACATTACTGATCCTGAGTTACCGCCTGTATTATACTCCAGAGCTGCACTCACTATTCTGCTGGTGCAGCCACTGTGTACATACAGTACATTACTGATCCGGAGTTACATCCTGTATTATACTCCAGAGCTGCACTCACTATTCTGCTGGTGCAGTCACTGTGTACATACATTACATTACTGATCTTGAGTTACATCCTGTATTATACTCCAGAGCTGCACTCACTATTCTGCTGGTGCAGTCACTGTGTACATACATTACATTACTGATCCGGAGTTACATCCTGTATTATACTCCAGAGCTGCACTCACTATTCTGCTGGTGCAGTCACTGTGTACATACATTACATTACTGATCCTGAGTTACATCCTGTATTATACTCCAGAGCTGCACTCACTATTCTGCTGGTGCAGTCACTGTGTACATACATTACATTACTGATCCTGAGTTACATCCTGTATTATACTCCAGAGCTGCACTCACTATTCTGCTGGTGCAGTCACTGTGTACATACATTACATTACTGATCCTGAGCTACCTCCTGTATTATACTCCAGAGCTGCACTCACTATTCTGCTGGTGCAGTCACTGTGTATATACATTACATTACTGATCCTGAGTTACATCCTGTATTATCCCCAGAGCTGCACTCACTATTCTGCTGGTGCAGTCACTGTGTACATACATTACATTACTGATCCTGAGTTACCTCCTGTATTATACCCCAGAGCTGCACTCACTATTCTGCTGGTGCAGTCACTGTGTACATACATTACATTACTGATCCTGAGTTACATCCTGTAGTATACTCCAGAGCTTCACTCACTATTCTGCTGGTGCAGTCACTGTGTACATACATTACATTACTGATCCTGAGTTACATCCTGTATTCTACCCCAGAGCTGCACTCACTATTCTGCTGGTGCAGTCACTGTGTATATACATTGCATTACTGATCCTGAGTTACATCCTGTATTATACCCCAGAGCTGCACTCACTATTCTGCTGGTGCAGTCACTGTGTACATACATTACATTACTGATCCTGAGTTACATCCTGTATTTTCCACAGAGCTGCACTCACTATTCTGCTGGTGCAGTCACTGTGTACATACATTACATTCCTGATCCTGAGTTACCTCCTGTATTATTCTCCAGAGCTGCACTCACTATTCTGCTGGTGCAGTCACTGTGTACATACATTACATTACTGATCCTGAGTTACATCCTGTATCATCCTTCAGAGCTGCACTCACTATTCTGCTGGTGCAGTCACTGTGTACATACATTACATTACTGATCCTGAGTTAACTCCTGTATTATTCTCCAGAGCTGCACTCACTATTCTGCTGGAGCAGTCACTGTGTACATACATTACATTACTGATCCTGAGTTACATCCTGTATTATACCCCAGAGCTGCACTCACTATTCTGCTGGAGCAGTCACTGTGTGCATACATTACATTACTGATCCTGAGTTACCTCCTGTATTATTCTCCAGAGCTGCACTCACTATTCTGCTGGTGCAGTCACTGTGTACATACATTACATTACTGATCCTGAGTTACATCCTGTATTATACTCCAGAGCTGCACTCAATATTCTGCTGGAGCAGTCACTGTGTACATACATTACATTACTGATCCTGAGTTACACCCTGTATTATACTCCAGAGCTGCACTCACTATTCTGCTGGTGCAGTCACTGTGTACATACATTACATTCCTGATCCTGAGTTACCTCCTGTATTATACTCCAGAGCTGCACTCACTATTCTGCTGGTGCAGTCACTGTGTACATACATTACATTACTGATCCTGAGTTACATCCTGTATTATACTCCAGAGCTGCACTCACTATTCTGCTGGTGCACTCACTGTGTACATACATTACATTACTGATCCTGAGTTACATCCTGTATTATACTCCAGAGCTGCACTCACTATTCTGCTGGTGCAGTCACTGTGTACATACATTACATTACTGATCCTGAGTTACCTCCTGTATTATACCCCAGAGCTGCACTCACTATTCTGCTGGTGCAGTCACTGTGTACATACATTACATTACTGATCCTGAGTTACATCCTGTATTATACTCCAGAGCTGCACTCACTATTCTGCTGGTGCAGTCACTGTGTACATACATTACATTACTGATCCTGAGTTACATCCTGTATTATACTCCAGAGCTGCACTCACTATTCTGCTGGTGCAGTCACTGTGTACATACATTACATTACTGATCCTGAGTTACATCCTGTATTATACTCCAGAGCTGCACTCACTATTCTGCTGGTGCAGTCACTGTGTATATACATTACATTACTGATCCTGAGTTACATCCTGTATTATACTCCAGAGCTGCACTCACTATACTGCTGATGCAGTCACTGTGTATATACATTACATTACTGATCCTGAGTTACCGCCTGTATTATACTCCAGAGCTGCACTCACTATTCTGCTGGTGCAGCCACTGTGTACGTACATTACATTACTGATCCTGAGTTACATCCTGTATTATACTCCAGAGCTGCACTCACTATTCTGCTGGTGCAGTCACTGTGTACATACATTACATTACTGATCCTGAGTTACATCCTGTATTATACTCCAGAGCTGCACTCACTATTCTGCTGGTGCAGTCACTGTGTACATACATTACATTACTGATCCGGAGTTACATCCTGTATTATACTCCAGAGCTGCACTCACTATTCTGCTGGTGCAGTCACTGTGTACATACATTACATTACTGATCCTGAGTTACATCCTGTATTATACTCCAGAGCTGCACTCCCTATTCTGCTGGTGCAGTCACTGTGTACATACATTACATTACTGATCCTGAGTTACATCCTGTATTATACTCCAGAGCTGCACTCACTATTCTGCTGGTGCAGTCACTGTGTACATACATTACATTACTGATCCTGAGCTACCTCCTGTATTATACTCCAGAGCTGCACTCACTATTCTGCTGGTGCAGTCACTGTGTATATACATTACATTACTGATCCTGAGTTACATCCTTTATTATCCCCAGAGCTGCACTCACTATTCTGCTGGTGCAGTCACTGTGTACATACATTACATTACTGATCCTGAGTTACCTCCTGTATTATACCCCAGAGCTGCACTCACTATTCTGCTGGTGCAGTCACTGTGTACATACATTACATTACTGATCCTGAGTTACATCCTGTAGTATACTCCAGAGCTTCACTCACTATTCTGCTGGTGCAGTCACTGTGTACATACATTACATTACTGATCCTGAGTTACATCCTGTATTCTACCCCAGAGCTGCACTCACTATTCTGCTGGTGCAGTCACTATGTACATACATTACATTACTGATCCTGAGTTACATCCTGTATTCTACCCCAGAACTGCACTCACTATTCTGCTGGTGCAGTCACTGTGTATATACATTGCATTACTGATCCTGAGTTACATCCTGTATTATACCCCAGAGCTGCACTCACTATTCTGCTGGTGCAGTCACTGTGTACATACATTACATTACTGATCCTGAGTTAACTCCTGTATTATTCTCCAGAGCTGCACTCACTATTCTGCTGGAGCAGTCACTGTGTACATACATTACATTACTGATCCTGAGTTACATCCTGTATTATCCACAGAGCTGCACTCACTATTCTGCTGGTGCAGTCACTGTGTACATACATTACATTACTGATCCTGAGTTACATCCTGTATCATCCTTCAGAGCTGCACTCACTATTCTGCTGGTGCAGTCACTGTGTACATACATTACATTCCTGATCCTGAGTTACCTCCTGTATTATTCTCCAGAGCTGCACTCACTATTCTGCTGGTGCAGTCACTGTGTACATACATTACATTACTGATCCTGAGTTACATCCTGTATCATCCTTCAGAGCTGCACTCACTATTCTGCTGGTGCAGTCACTGTGTACATACATTACATTACTGATCCTGAGTTAACTCCTGTATTATTCTCCAGAGCTGCACTCACTATTCTGCTGGAGCAGTCACTGTGTACATACATTACATTACTGATCCTGAGTTACATCCTGTATTATACCCCAGAGCTGCACTCACTATTCTGCTGGTGCAGTCACTGTGTACATACATTACATTACTGATCCTGAGTTAACTCCTGTATTATTCTCCAGAGCTGCACTCACTATTCTGCTGGAGCAGTCACTGTGTACATACATTACATTACTGATCCTGAGTTACATCCTGTATTATACTCCAGAGCTGCACTCACTATTCTGCTGGAGCAGTCACTGTGTGCATACATTACATTACTGATCCTGAGTTACCTCCTGTATTATTCTCCAGAGCTGCACTCACTATTCTGCTGGTGCAGTCACTGTGTACATACATTACATTACTGATCCTGAGTTACATCCTGTATTATACTCCAGAACTGCACTCACTATTCTGCTGGAGCAGTCACTGTGTGCATACATTACATTACTGATCCTGAGTTACACCCTGTATTATACTCCAGAGCTGCACTCACTATTGTGCTGGTGCAGTCACTGTGTACATACATTACATTACTGATCCTGAGTTACCTCCTGTATTATACTCCAGAGCTGCACTCACTATTCTGCTGGTGCAGTCACTGTGTACATACATTACATTCCTGATCCTGAGTTACCTCCTGTATTATACTCCAGAGCTGCACTCACTATTCTGCTGGTGCAGTCACTGTGTACATACATTACATTACTGATCCTGAGTTACATCCTGTATTATACTCCAGAGCTGCACTCACTATTCTGCTGGTGCACTCACTGTGTACATACATTACATTACTGATCCTGAGTTACATCCTGTATTATACTCCAGAGCTGCACTCACTATTCTGCTGGTGCAGTCACTGTGTACATACATTACATTACTGATCCTGAGTTACATCCTGTAGTATACTCCAGAGCTGCACTCACTATTCTGCTGGTGCAGTCACTGTGTACATACATTACATTACTGATCCTGAGTTACATCCTGTAGTATACTCCAGAGCTGCACTCACTATTCTGCTGGTGGAGTCACTGTGTACATACATTACATTACTGATCCTGAGTTACATCCTGTATTATACTCCAGAGCTGCACTCACTATTCTGCTGGTGCAGTCACTGTGTACATACATTACATTACTGATCCTGAGTTACATCCTGTATTATACTCCAGAGCTGCACTCACTATTCTGCTGGTGCAGTCACTGTGTACATACATTACATTACTGATCCTGAGTTACATCCTGTATTATACTCCAGAGCTGCACTCACTATTCTGCTGGTGCACTCACTGTGTACATACATTACATTACTGATCCTGAGTTACATCCTGTATTATACTCCAGAGCTGCACTCACTATTCTGCTGGTGCAGTCACTGTGTACATACATTACATTACTGATCCTGAGTTACATCCTGTAGTATACTCCAGAGCTGCACTCACTATTCTGCTGGTGCAGTCACTGTGTACATACATTACATTACTGATCCTGAGTTACATCCTGTAGTATACTCCAGAGCTGCACTCACTATTCTGCTGGTGGAGTCACTGTGTACATACATTACATTACTGATCCTGAGTTACATCCTGTATTATACTCCAGAGCTGCACTCACTATTCTGCTGGTGCAGTCACTGTGTACATACATTACATTACTGATCCTGAGTTACATCCTGTATTATACTCCAGAGCTGCACTCACTATTCTGCTGGTGCAGTCACTGTGTACATGCATTACATTACTGATCCTGAGTTACATCCTGTATTATACTCCAGAGCTGCACTCACTATTCTGCTGGTGCAGTCACTGTGTACATACATTACATTACTGATCCTGAGTTACATCCTGTATTATACTCCAGAGCTGCACTCACTATTCTGCTGGTGCAGTCACTGTGTATATACATTACATTACTGATCCTGAGTTACCTCCTGTATTATACCCCAGAGCTGCACTCACTATTCTGCTGGTGCAGTCACTGTGTATATACATTACATTACTGATCCTGAGTTACCTCCTGTATTATACCCCAGAGCTGCACTCACTATTCTGCTGGTGCAGTCATTGTGTACATACATTACATTACTGATCCTGAGTTACATCCTGTATTATACTCCAGACCTGCACTCACTATTCTGCTGGTGCAGTCACTGTGTACATACATTACTGATCCTGAGTTACATCCTGTATTATACCCCAGAGCTGCACTCACTATTCTGCTGGTGCAGTTACTGTGTACATACATTACATTACTGATCCTGAGTTACCTCCTGTATTATACTGCAGAGCTGCACTCACTATTCTGCTGGTGCAGTCACTGTGTACATACATTACATTACTGATCCTGAGTTAACTCCTGTATTATTCTCCAGAGCTGCACTCACTATTCTGCTGGTGCAGTCACTGTGTACATACATTACATTACTGATCCTGAGTTACATCCTGTATTATACTCCAGAGCTGCACTCACTATTCTGCTGGTGCAGTCACTGTGTACATACATTACATTACTGATCCTGAGTTACATCCTGTATTATACTCCAGAGCTGCACTCACTATTCTACTGGAGCAGTCACTGTGTACATACATTACATTACTGATCCTGAGCTACACCCTGTATTATACTCCAGAGCTGCACTCACTATTCTGCTGGTGCAGTCACTGTGTACATACGTTACATTCCTGATCCTGAGTTACCTCCTGTATTATACTCCAGAGCTGCACTCACTATTCTGCTGGTGCAGTCACTGTGTACATACATTACATTACTGATCCTGAGTTACATCCTGTATTATACTCCAGAGCTGCACTCACTATTCTGCTGGTGCAGTCACTGTGTACATACATTACATTACTGATCCTGGGTTACATCCTGTATTATACTCCAGAGCTGCACTCACTATTCTGCTGGTGCAGTCACTGTGTACAAACATTACATTACTGATCCTGAGTTACATCCTGTATTATACCCCAGAGCTGCACTCACTATTCTGCTGGTGCAGTCACTGTGTACATACATTACATTACTGATCCTGAGTTACATCCTGTATTATACCCCAGAGCTGCACTCACTATTCTGCTGGTGCAGTCACTGTGTACATACATTACATTACTGATCCTGAGTTACATCCTGTAGTATACTCCAGAGCTGCACTCACTATTCTGCTGGTGGAGTCACTGTGTACATACATTACATTACTGATCCTGAGTTACATCCTGTATTATACTCCAGAGCTGCACTCACTATTCTGCTGGTGCAGTCACTGTGTACATACATTACATTACTGATCCTGAGCTACCTCCTGTATTATACTCCAGAGCTGCACTCACTATTCTGCTGGTGCAGTCACTGTGTATATACATTACATTACTGATCCTGAGTTACATCCTGTATTATCCCCAGAGCTGCACTCACTATTCTGCTGGTGCAGTCACTGTGTACATACATTACATTACTGATCCTGAGTTACCTCCTGTATTATACCCCAGAGCTGCACTCACTATTCTGCTGGTGCAGTCATTGTGTACATACATTACATTACTGATCCTGAGTTACATCCTGTATTATACTCCAGAGCTGCAGTCACTGTGTATATACATTACATTACTGATCCTGAGTTACCGCCTGTATTATACTCCAGAGCTGCACTCACTATTCTGCTGGTGCAGCCACTGTGTACATACAGTACATTACTGATCCTGAGTTACATCCTGTATTATACTCCAGAGCTGCACTCACTATTCTGCTGGTGCAGTCACTGTGTACATACATTACATTACTGATCCTGAGTTACATCCTGTATTATACTCCAGATCTGCACTCACTATTCTGCTGGTGCAGTCACTGTGTACATACATTACATTACTGATCCGGAGTTACATCCTGTATTATACTCCAGAGCTGCACTCACTATTCTGCTGGTGCAGTCACTGTGTACATACATTACATTACTGATCCTGAGTTACATCCTGTATTATACTCCAGAGCTGCACTCACTATTCTGCTGGTGCAGTCACTGTGTACATACATTACATTACTGATCCTGAGTTACCTCCTGTATTATACCCCAGAGCTGCACTCACTATACTGCTGGTGCAGTCACTGTGTATATACATTACATTACTGATCCTGAGTTACCTCCTGTATTATACCCCAGAGCTGCACTCACTATTCTGCTGGTGCAGTCACTGTGTATATACATTACATTACTGATCCTGAGTTACATCCTGTATTATACTCCAGAGCTGCACTCACTATTCTGCTGGTGCAGTCACTGTGTACATACATTACATTACTGATCCTGAGTTACCTCCTGTATTATACTGCAGAGCTGCACTCACTATTCTGCTGGTGCAGTCACTGTGTATATACATTACATTACTGATCCTGAGTTACCTCCTGTATTATACTCCAGAGCTGCACTCACTATACTGCTGGTGCAGTCACTGTGTATATACATTACATTACTGATCCTGAGTTACCTCCTGTATTATACCCCAGAGCTGCACTCACTATTCTGCTGGTGCAGTCACTGTGTACATACGTTACATTCCTGATCCTGAGTTACCTCCTGTATTATACTCCAGAGCAGCACTCACTATTCTGCTGGTGCAGTCACTGTGTACATACATTACATTACTGATCCTGAGTTACATCCTGTATTATACTCCAGAGCTGCACTCACTATTCTGCTGGTGCAGTCACTGTGTACATACATTACATTACTGATCCTGAGTTACATCCTGTATTATACTCCAGAGCTGCACTCACTATTCTGCTGGTGCAGCCACTGTGTACATACATTACATTACTGATCCTGAGTTACATCCTGTATTATACTCCAGAGCTGCACTCACTATTCTGCTGGTGGAGTCACTGTGTACATACATTACATTACTGATCCTGAGTTACATCCTGTATTATACTCCAGAGCTGAACTCACTATTCTGCTGGTGCAGTCACTGTGTACATACATTACTGATCCTGAGTTACATCCTGTATTATACTGCAGAGCTGCACTCACTATTCTGCTGGTGCAGTCACTGTGTACATACATTACATTACTGATCCTGAGTTACATCCTGTATTATACTCCAGAGCTGCACTCACTATTCTGCTGGTGGAGTCACTGTGTACATACATTACATTACTGATCCTGAGTTACCTCCTGTATTATACTCCAGAGCTGCACTCACTATTCTGCTGGTGCAGTCACTGTGTATATACATTACATTACTGATCCTGAGTTACCTCCTGTATTATACTCCAGAGCTACACTCACTATTCTGCTGGTGCAGCCACTGTGTACATACATTACATTACTGATCCTGAGTTACCTCCTGTATTATACTGCAGAGCTGCACTCACTATTCTGCTGGTGCAGTCACTGTGTACATACATTACATTACTGATCCTGAGTTAAATCCTGTATTATACCCCAGAGCTGCACTCACTATTCTGCTGGTGCAGTCACTGTGTACATACATTACATTACTGATCCTGAGTTACATCCTGTATTGTACTCCAGAGCTGCACTCACTATACTGCTGGTGCAGTCACTGTGTATATACATTACATTACTGATCCTGAGTTACCTCCTGTATTATACCCCAGAGCTGCACTCACTATTCTGCTGGTGCAGTCACTGTGTATATACATTACATTACTGATCCTGAGTTACCTCCTGTATTATACCCCAGAGCTGCACTCACTATTCTGCTGGTGCAGTCACTGTGTACATACATTACATTACTGATCCTGAGTTACATCCTGTATTATACTCCAGAGCTGCACTCACTATTCTGCTGGAGTCACTGTGTACATACATTACATTACTGATCCTGAGTTACATCCTGTATTATACTCCAGAGCTGCACTCACTATTCTGCTGGTGCAGTCACTGTGTATATACATTACATTACTGATCCTGAGTTACCTCCTGTATTATACTCCAGAGCTGCACTCACTATTCTGCTGGTGCAGCCACTGTGTACATGCATTACATTACTGATCCTGAGTTACATCCTGTATTATACTCCAGAGCTGCACTCACTATTCTGCTGGTGCAGTCACTGTGTACATACATTACATTACTGATCCTGAGTTACATCCTGTATTATACTCCAGAGCTGCACTCACTATTCTGCTGGTGGAGTCACTGTGTACATACATTACATTACTGATCCTGAGTTACATCCTGTATTATACTCCAGAGCTTAGCTCACTATTCTGCTGGTGCAGTCACTGTGTACATACATTACATTACTGATCCTGAGTTACATCCTGTATTGTACTCCAGAGCTGCACTCTATTCTGCTGGTGCAGTCACTGTGTATATACATTACTGATCCTGAGTTACATCCTGTATTATACTCTAGAGCTGCACTCACTATTCTGCTTGTGCAGTCACTGTGTACATAGATTACATTACTGATGCGGAGTTACATCCTGTATTATTCTCCAGAGCTGCACTCACTATTCTGCTGGTGCAGTCACTGTGTACATACATTACATTACTGATCCTGAGTTACCTCATGTTTTATACTCCAGAGCTGCGCTCACTATTCTGCTTGTACAGTCACTGTGTACATACATTATATTACTGATCCTGAATTACCTCCTGTATTATACTACAGAGCTGCGCTCACTATTCTGCTGGTGCAGTCACTGTGTACATACATTACATTACTGATCCTGAGTTACATCCTGTATTATACTCCAGAGCTGCACTCACTATTCTGCTGGTGCAGTCACTGTGTACATACATTACATTACTGATCCTGAGTTACATCCTGTATTATACTCCAGAGCTGCACTCACTATACTGCTGGTGCAGTCACTGTGTATATACATTACATTACTGATCCTGAGTTACCTCCTGTATTATACCCCAGAGCTGCACTCACTATTCTGCTGGTGCAGTCACTGTGTATATACATTACATTACTGATCCTGAGTTACATCCTGTATTATACTCCAGAGCTGCACTCACTATTCTGCTGGAGTCACTGTGTACATACATTACTGATCCTGAGTTACATCCTGTATTATACTCCAGAGCTGCACTCACTATTCTGCTGGTGCAGTCACTGTGTATATACATTACATTACTGATCCTGAGTTACCTCCTGTATTATACTCCAGAGCTGCACTCACTATTCTGCTGGTGCAGCCACTGTGTACATACATTACATTACTGATCCTGAGTTACCTCCTGTATTATACTCCAGAGCTGCACTCACTATTCTGCTGGTGCAGTCACTGTGTACATACATTACATTACTGATCCTGAGTTACCTCCTGTATTATACTCCAGAGCTGCACTCACTATTCTGCTGGTGCAGTCACTGTGTACATACATTACATTAGTGATCCTGAGTTACATCCTGTATTATACTCCAGAGCTGCACTCACTATTCTGCTGGTGCAGTCACTGTGTACATACATTACATTACTGATCCTGAGTTACATCCTGTATTATACTCCAGAGCTGCACTCACTATTCTGCTGGTGGAGTCACTGTGTACATACATTACATTACTGATCCTGAGTTACATCCTGTATTATACTCCAGAGCTGCACTCACTATTCTGCTGGTGCAGTCACTGTGTACATACATTACATTACTGATCCTGAGTTATATCCTGTATTATACTCCAGAGCAGCGCTCACTATTCTGCTGGTGCAGTCACTGTGTATATACATTACATTGCTGATCCTGAGTTACATCCTGTATTTTACTCCAGAGCTGCACTCACTAATCTGCTGGTGCAGTCACTGTGTACATACATTACATTACTGATCCTGAGTTACATCCTGTATTATACTCCAGAGCTGCACTCACTATTCTGCTGGTGCAGTCACTGTGTACATACATTACATTACTGATCCTGAGTTACATCCTGTATTATACTCCAGAGCTTAGCTCACTATTCTGCTGGTGCAGTCACTGTGTATATACATTACATTACTGATCCGGAGTTACATCCTGTATTTTACTCCAGAGCTGCACTCACTAATCTGCTGGTGCAGTCACTGTGTACATACATTACATTACTGATCCTGTGTTATCCTCCGGAGCTGCACTCAGACACTTCCCTAGCAGTGTTGCTCGGCTCCTATATTGGGTCAGTTAGTTTCCCGTTTATCTGAAATGCTGGAGTATTTATCTCCGGAGCGGTTCTTCTGGATGCAGATGTCTGTGTCGTCGTCCTCTACAGGTGGGCGAGGGATGGGGCCGGACACTTGACTTCCTCTGCTTTTTGACTCCTGTTTCTTGCTTCGTTCTGTTCTCTGGACTTCCTCCATGTCGCTGTGTGAGATGATTTGTGCTGAGCCTTTTACCTGCACTGACTGATGAGATGCAGAGCGCAGACTATTCCTGGCACATAGATACGCTGCCTGTCAGTGAGGGGTCTATAGATGTGTAGGGGGAGGGCGGCTTCCTGTCAGTGAGGGGTCTATAGATGTGTAGGGGGAGGGCGGCTGCTGGGCAGTGAGGGGTCTATAGATGTGTAGGGGGAGGGCGGCTGCCGGGCAGTGAGGGGTCTATAGATGTGTAGGGGGAGGGCGGCTGCTGGGCAGTGAGGGGTCTATAGATGTGTAGGGGGAGGGCGGCTGCCGGGCAGTGAGGGGTCTATAGATGTGTAGGGGGAAGGCGGCTGCCGGGCAGTGAGTGGGCTATAGATGTGTAGGGGGAGGGCGGCTGCCTGTCAGTGAGGGGTCTATAGATGTGTAGGGGGAGGGCGGCTGCCGGGCAGTGAGGGGTCTATAGATGTGTAGGGGGAGGGCGGCTGCCGGGCAGTGAGGGGTCTATAGATGTGTAGGGGGAGGGCGGCTGCCGGGCAGTGAGGGGTCTATAGATGTGTAGGGGGAGGGCGGCTGCCGGGCAGTGAGGGGTCTATAGATGTGTAGGGGGAGGGCGGCTGCCGGGCAGTGAGGGGTCTATAGATGTGCAGGGGGAGGGCGGCTGCCGGGCAGTGAGGGGTCTATAGATGTGCAGGGGGAGGGCGGCTGCAGGGCAGTGAGAGGTCTATAGATGTGTAGGGGGAGGGCGGCTGCCGGGCAGTGAGGGGTCTATAGATGTGTAGGGGGAGGGCGGCTGCCGGGCAGTGAGGGGTCTATAGATGTGTAGGGGGAGGGCGGCTGCCGGGCAGTGAGGGGTCTATAGATGTGTAGGGGGAGGGCGGCTGCCGGGCAGTGAAGGGGTCTATAGATGTGCAGGGGGAGGGCGGCTGCAGGGCAGTGAGAGGTCTATAGATGTGTAGGGGGAGGGCGGCTGCCTGTCAGTGAGGGGTCTATAGATGTGTAGGGGGAGGGCGGCTGCCGGGCAGTGAGGGGTCTATAGATGTGTAGGGGGAGGGCGGCTGCCGGGCAGTGAGGGGTCTATAGATGTGCAGGGGGAGGGCGGCTGCAGGGCAGTGAGGGGTCTATAGATGTGTAGGGGGAGGGCGGCTGCCTGTCAGTGAGGGGTCTATAGATGTGTAGGGGGAGGGCGGCTGCCGGGCAGTGAGGGGTGTATAGATGTGTAGGGGGAGGGCGGCTGCCGGGCAGTGAGGGGTCTATAGATGTGTAGGGGGAGGGCGGCTGCCGGGCAGTGAGGGGTCTATAGATGTGTAGGGGGAGGGCGGCTGCCGGGCAGTGAGGGGTCTATAGATGTGTAGGGGGAGGGCGGCTTCCTGTCAGTGAGGGGTCTATAGATGTGTTGGGGGAGGGCGGCTGCCGGGCAGTGAGGGGTCTATAGATGTTTAGGGGGAGGGCGGCCGCCTGTCAGTGAGGGGTCTATAGATGTGTAGGGGGAGGGTGGCTGCCGGGCAGTGAGGGGTCTATAGATGTGTAGGGGGAGGTCGGCTGCCGGGCAGTGAGGGGTCTATAGATGTGTAGGGGGAGGGTGGCTGCCGGGCAGTGAGGGGTCTATAGATGTGTAGGGGGAGGGCGGCTGCCGGGCAGTGAGAGGTCTATAGATGTGTAGGGGGAGGGCGGCTGCCGGGCAGTGAAGGGGTCTATAGATGTGTAGGGGGAGGGTGGCTGCCGGGCAGTGAGGGGTCTATAGATATGTAGGGGGAGGGCGGCTGCCGGGCAGTGAGTGGTCTATAGATGTGTAGGGGGGGGGGCGGCTGCAGGGCAGTGAGGGGTCTATAGATGTGTAGGGGGGGTGCGGCTGCAGGGCAGTGAGGGGTCTATAGATGTGTAGGGGGGGCGGCTGCAGGGCAGTGAGGGGTCTATAGATGTGTAGGGGGAGGGCGGCTGCTGGGCAGTGAGGGGGTCTATAGATGTGTAGGGGGAGGGCGGCTGGCGGGCAGTGAGAGGTCTATAGATGTGTAGGGGGAGGGCGGCTGGCGGGCAGTGAGTGGTCTATAGATGTGTAGGGGGAGGGCGGCTGCCGGTCAGTGAGGGGTCTATAGATGTGTAGGGGGAGGGCGGCTGCCGGGCAGTGAGGGGTCTATAGATGTGTAGGGGGAGGGCGGCTGCCGGGCAGTGAGGGGTCTATAGATGTGTAGGGGGAGGGCGGCTGCCGGGCATTGAGGAATCTATAGATGTGTAGGGGAAGGGCGGCTGCCGGGCAGTGAGGGGTCTATAGATGTGTAGGGGGAGGGCGGCTGCCGGGCAGTGAGGGGTCTATAGATGTGTAGGGGGAGGGCGGCTGCTGGGCAGTGAGGGGTCTATAGATGTGTAGGGGGAGGGCGGCTGCTGGGCAGTGAGGGGTCTATAGATGTGTAGGGGGAGGGCGGCTGCCGGGCAGTGAGGGGTCTATAGATGTGTAGGGGGAAGGCGGCTGCCGGGCAGTGAGGGGTCTATAGATGTGTAGGGGGAGGGCGGCTGCCGGGCAGTGAGGGGTCTATAGATGTGTAGGGGGAGGGCGGCTGCCGGGCAGTGAGGGGTCTATAGATGTGTAGGGGGAGAGCGGCTGCCGGGCAGTGAGGGGTCTATAGATGTGTAGGGGGAGGGCGGCTGCCGGGCAGTGAGGGGTCTATAGATGTGTAGGGGGAGGGCGGCTGCCGGGCAGTGAGGGGTCTATAGATGTGTAGGGGGAAGGCGGCTGCCGGGCAGTGAGGGGTCTATAGATGTGTAGGGGGAGGGCGGCTGCCGGGCAGTGAGGGGTCTATAGATGTGTAGGGGGAGGGCGGCTGCTGGGCAGTGAGGGGTCTATAGATGTGTAGGGGGAGGGCGGCTGCCGGGCAGTGAGGGGTCTATAGATGTGTAGGGGGAAGGCGGCTGCCGGGCAGTGAGGGGTCTATAGATGTGTAGGGGGAAGGCGGCTGCCGGGCAGTGAGGGTTCTATAGATGTGTAGGGGGAGGGCGGCTGCCGGGCAGTGAGGGGTCTATAGATGTGTAGGGGGAGGGCGGCTGCCGGGCAGTGAGGGGTCTATAGATGTGTAGGGGGAAGGCGGCTGCCGGGCAGTGAGGGGTCTATAGATGTGTAGGGGGAGGGCGGCTGCCGGGCAGTGAGGGGTCTATAGATGTGTAGGGGGAGGGCGGCTGCCGGGCAGTGAGGGGTCTATAGATGTGTAGGGGGAGGGCGGCTGCCGGGCAGTGAGGGGTCTATAGATGTGTAGGGGGAGGGCGGCTGCCGGGCAGTGAGGGGTCTATAGATGTGTAGGGGGAAGGCGGCTGCCGGGCAGTGAGGGGTCTATAGATGTGTAGGGGGAGGGCGGCTGCCGAGCAGTGAGGGGTCTATAGATGTGTAGGGGGAGGGCGGCTGCCGGGCAGTGAGGGGTCTATAGATGTGTAGGGGGAGGGCGGCTGCTGGGCAGTGAGGGGTCTATAGATGTGTAGGGGGAGGGCGGCTGCCGGGCAGTGAGGGGTCTATAGATGTGTAGGGGGAAGGCGGCTGCCGGGCAGTGAGGGGTCTATAGATGTGTAGGGGGAAGGCGGCTGCCGGGCAGTGAGGGGTCTATAGATGTGTAAGGGGAGGGCGGCTGCCGGGCAGTGAGGGGTCTATAGATGTGTAGGGGGAAGGCGGCTGCCGGGCAGTGAGGGGTCTATAGATGTGTAGGGGGAGGGCGGCTGCCGGGCAGTGAGGGGTCTATAGATGTGTAGGGGGAGGGCGGCTGCCGGGCAGTGAGGGGTCTATAGATGTGTAGGGGGAGGGCGGCTGCTGGGCAGTGAGGGGTCTATAGATGTGTAGGGGGAGGGCTGCTGCCGGGCAGTGAGGGGTCTATAGATGTGTAGGGGGAGTGCGGCTGCTGGGCAGTGAGGGGTCTATAGATGTGTAGGGGGAGGGCAGCTGCCGGGCAGTGAGGGGTCTATAGATGTGTAGGGGGAGGGCGGCTGCCGGGCAGTGAGGGGTCTATAGATGTGTAGGGGGAGGGCGGCTGCCGGGCAGTGAGGGGTCTATAGATGTGTAGGGGGAGGGCGGCTGCCGGACAGTGAGGGGTCTATAGATGTGTAGGGGGAGGGCGGCTGCCGGGCAGTGAGGGGTCTATAGATGTGTAGGGGGAGGGCGGCTGCCGGGCAGTGAGGGGTCTATAGATGTGTAGGGGGAGGGCGGCTGCCGGGCAGTGAGGGGTCTATAGATGTGTAGGGGGAGGGCGGCTGCCGGGCAGTGAGGGGTCTATAGATGTGTAGGGGGAGGGCGGCTGCTGGGCAGTGAGGGGTCTATAGATGTGTAGGGGGAGGGCGGCTGCCGGGCAGTGAGGAGTCTATAGATGTGTAGGGGGAGGGCGGCTGCTGGGCAGTGAGGGGTCTATAGATGTGTAGGGGGAGGGCGGCTGCTGGGCAGTGAGGGGTCTATAGATGTGTAGGGGGAGGGCGGCTGCCGGGCAGTGAGGGGTCTATAGATGTGTAGGGGGAGGGCGGCTGCCGGGCAGTGAGGGGTCTATAGATGTGTAGGGGGAGGGCGGCTGCTGGGCAGTGAGGGGTCTATAGATGTGTAGGGGGAGGGCGGCTGCCGGGCAGTGAGGGGTCTATAGATGTGTAGGGGGAGGGCGGCTGCTGGTCGTCACTTATCTCCCCATTAGTACAAGGATGATCCCAAACCATGTGATATCCACAGGACAGGTAGGGCTTGCTGATCCATATAGTCCACTCATCTCTCCATGTAAAGAGTTAAACAAAGGGAATCGCTGGAGCCGTCATGTCTGACACTACAGTTGTTCTTTTTCTTTGTGCTTTTGACTCAAAAATAGCTGCTTTGATGTCGTGACCGTGAGGCCGACCCCCGCAATGCCGCAGAACTCGTTCCTCAGAGATGACGGTGTCAGGTGGCTGCAGCTAGTGCAGCCCGGAGGGCGATGGCCTGCAGGGGTCACCATAGATCAGCAGGGTCGTGGCATCCCCGGGGGAGGGGGTTCATTCTTACAGGTTCGGACTGCTGGACACACGGCAACTCTGTCCCCGACTCTGGATCTGTGCTCGGATGTCACATGATGCTGCGGTTCTGGCACGTATCACATGGTAGAGGGGGGATCCAGTGATCCTGGTCTGGTGCCGATCAGACCCTGTGGATCAGATCCGAACCCAGTGACTGCTCGCTGCCCAGTCAGGCGGTGTCATCCATGTTGGCCTCCGCCTCAGATCTGCACATTACACCTGTATACTGGGGGTGTGTGTGTATAATATATTATATATTTATATAATGTGTGTATATAATATATATAGAACACTGGTATGTGGGGGGGGGGTGTATATATATAATGTACAGACCAAAAGTTTGGACACACCTCATTTAAAGATTTTTCTGTATTTTCATGACTATGAAAATTGTACATTCACACTGAAGGCATCAAAACTATGAATTACCACATGTGGAATTATATACTTAACAAAAAAGTGTGAAACAACTGAAAATATGTCTTATATTCTAGGGTCTTCACAGTAGCCCCCTTTTGCTTTGATGACTGCTTTGCACACTCTTGGCATTCTCTTGATGAGCTTCAAGAGGTAGTCACCGGAAATGGTCTTCCAACAATCTTGAAGGAGTTCCCAGAGATGCTTAGCACTTGTTGGCCCTTTTGCCTTCACTCTGCGGTCCAGCTCACCCCAAACCATCTCGATTGGGTTCAGGTCTGGTGACTGTGGAGGCCAGGTCATCTGGCGTAGCCCCCCATCACTCTCCTTCTTGGTCAAATAGCCCTTACACAGCCTGGAGGTGTTTGGGGTCATTGTCCTGTTGAAAAATAAATGATGGTCCAACTAAACGCAAACCGGATGGAATAGCATGCCGCTGCAAGATGCTGTGGTAGCCATGCTGGTTCAGTATGCCTTCAATTTTTAATAAATCCCCAACAGTGTCACCAGCAAAGCCCCCCCACACCATCACACCTCCTCCTCCATGCTTCACGGTGGGAACCAGGCATGTAGAGTCCATCCGTTCACCTTTTCTGCGTCGCACAAAGACACGGTGGTTGGAACCAAAGATCTCAAATTTGGACTCATCAGACCAAAGCACAGATTTCCACTGGTCTAATGTCCATTCCTTGTGTTCTTTAGCCCAAACAAGTCTCTTCTGCTTGTTGCCTGTCCTTAGCAGGGGTTTCCTAGCAGCTATTTTATCATGAAGGCCTGCTGCACAAAGTCTCCTCTTAACAGTTGTTGTAGAGATGTGTCTGCTGCTAGTACTCTGTGTGGCATTGACCTGGTCTCTAATCTGAGCTGCTGTTAACCTGCGATTTCTGAGGCTGGTGACTCTGATAAACGTATCCTCAGAAGCAGAGGTGACTCTTGGTCTTCCTTTCCTGGGGCGGTCCTCATGTGAGCCAGTTTCTTTGTAGCGCTTTGTGGTTTTTGCAACTGCACTTGGGGACACTTTCAAAGTTTGCCCAATTTTTCGCACTGACTGACCTTCATTTCTTAAAGTAATGATGGCCACTCATTTTTCCTTACTTAGCTGCTTTTTTCTTGCCATAATACAGATTCTAACAGTCTATTCAGTAGGACTATCAGCTGTGTATCCACCAGACTTCTGCACAACACAACTGATGGTCCCAACCCCATTTATAAGGCAAGAAATCCCACTTATTAAACCTGACAGGGCACACCTGTGAAGTGAAGACCATTTCCGGTGACTACCTCTTGAAGCTCATCAAGAGAATGCCAAGAGTGTGCAAAGCCGTCATCAAAGCAAAAGGTGGCTACTGTGAAGACCCTAGAATATAAGACATATTTTCAGTTGTTTCACACTTTTTTGTTAAGTGTATAATTCCACATGTGGTAATTCATAGTTTTGATGCCTTCAGTGTGAATGTATATATATATAACACTGGTATACGGGGGGTTCTTGTGTGTGTGTGTGTGTGTATATATATATATATATATATATATATATAATCTCACTGGTATACAGTGATTTTGGTGCCAGTAATGTCTGAATGGTTTTATGTGAAGTTTCGAGAACTAGAACAAATCTGGCAGACCCGCTGTCCTCCTCCTCCTCCGCCTCCACCCCATATTTTGAGCTATGTAATAGTTAATTACAGCAGCATTCTGGCTTTCTTGTATTGTAAGCTACAAACTGAAATACAAAATTTTATAGGATCTTTCATTACCTAAGACACTAAATCCTAAATCCGTTCCAGACCCCCTGCCACCTGAAGAAGCCTTTCTCTTATGTATCTGTGTAATGGCTGCCTGATCCGCCGCCTTTGCTGACCTGTAACGAGCATCTATCTCATTAGCTGGATGGTTTTGGTGTACATTCGTGGCTTGTGAGCCGGAGCCGTAGTGCAGATTGCAGCCCCGGGCGGTGAACGCTCCACCAGTCAGCGGTGATATAATAAATCAGCGCAGGAGCCGGGAACCAGCCGGAGGCGACGGACGCACAGCGAGCCCGGCCAGCAAGTTTACCGTCTCATTTCTGAGAAGCCGCCGCTCTAACCTGGGTTTCATGTTTCAGAACCGTGTGTGTCAGCATTTATTGCACAGGTTCCCATGTAGCAGAGCTGGAGCTGCGTGCACATTGCACAGTTCTTCTGATTGATATGGAGTGTCCCTTTAGTCCTTCTGCTGTGAAGGTCCTGACGTCTGGTGCCGGGGCAGCGGCTCGTCACATCTCCTACAGACCCTGCAGTGTTTTTTGTGTCCACAGACGACAACTATGAACATCTGATCGGAGCCAACAGGGATTTTGGGAGTTCCTTTGGCTCCCAATCTTCATCGTCTCGTTATGCTAATCAGTTCCTGGTATCTGTGACCTCATTTTCTTGGGTTCTCGCCATCAGAACAGAATGATCCTGGCGTTCTTCACTTTATTTCCAAAATACTTGTGTTTGTTGTGAGGGTGATAATGGAGGCTTTATGTGAACCTGCAATAATGCTCCTCAGTCCGATAAAAACAATGAGCCTTAATGTTCGTGCGCCACCCCGATGACAGAAGGCGTGACTGTCCTCCGAGGTGGCGTCCGCCATGATGGACACCATAAGACGCTGCAGATTTCACTGCGAGGCCTGCCGGCGCCTCAGGTTCCTGGTGCGGGGCTCATCGGCGCCTCGGGTTCCTGGTGCGTGGCCCGCCAGAGCCTCGGGTTCCTGGTGCGGGGCTCATCGGCGCCTCGGGTTCCTGGTGCGGGGCTCATCGGCGCCTCGGGTTCCTGGTGCACGGCCCGCCGGAGCCTCTGGTTCCTGGTGCGGGGCTCATTGGCGCCTCGGGTTCCTGGTGCGCGGCCCGCCGGCACCATCAGCAGGTAGGCAGACTTCTGTTGACAGGTCTAGTTATGGCTGTGCAGGTAACACTTAGTCTGTGCTGAGTCCTTCATAGCCGGACACGTTGTTATTCATATGCTCCTTCCACTCATTGTCTCATCATTATGCAGATATGTATTCCTAGATATGGATCAGTAAACGGCATTTCCACCTAGAAATCCGGTGGGGGGGTGTTGTAGACATTCACTGAGGGTCTCTTCTGATGTCGTGCTGTCTCTATGATCTTCCCTGTAATCGCTGTCAGTCCTGCAGCAGAAATTACAACTTTCCATTTCTCTCCCACAAATGGCGCTCTGCGCGGCAGTGTCGAGATGCCCGGGCTCTGTATAACTGGCCGTGTGATGACCTTACAGCCAGACGCAGCGCAGTGTCCACCCGGCCTGAGACCTGCCTGGACGATGCGTGTAAAAAGGTAGAGACGTCTGCACAGAGCACGAGACTGCACTGTATACGTGTGCAATCCCCTGATCTGACAGGACAGGACCCCTCCTCCAGTCACACCGCCGGCACGGACTTCATGTAGTGTCAGGTGCCGCCAGTCCTCACAGCACAGCCCTCTCCATCCATGATCCACCACCATAGAGGCTGAGGAAGCCTGGGGTATCTGGAAAATGGTGGTAGTAGTGATAAGTCAGTCTCTCTGTGTATGTTCAGAGCGCAGGTTTATGCTGTGAATGACTGCTGCTGTCAGTGTCCTCCCCTCAGCCCGTCCTGTACCCTCCCACCCCCCCTCAGCCCGTCCTGTGCCCTCTTTGGCTGTCCTGTGCCCCCCCTCAGCCCGTCCTGTAAACCTCCCCCTCCGCCCGTCCTGTGCCCCCACTCCGCCCGTCCTGTGCCCTCCGCCCGTCCTGTGCCCCCCCCTCCGCCCATCCTGCGCCCCCCCCCTCCGCCCGTCCTGCTCCCCCCCCCTCCGCCCGTCCTGCTCCCCCCCCCCTCCGCCCGTCCTGCTCCCCCCCCCTCCGCCCGTCCTGCTCCCCCCCCCTCCGCCCGTCCTGCTCCCCCCCCCTCCGCCCGTCCTGCTCCCCCCCCTCCGCCCGTCCTGCTCCCGCCCGTCCTGCTCCCCCCCCTCCGCCCGTCCTGCTCCCCCCCTCCGCCCGTCCTGCTCCCGCCCGTCCTGCTCCCCCCCTCCGCCCGTCCTGCTCCCGCCCGTCCTGCTCCCCCCCCTCCGCCCGTCCTGCTCCGCCCGTCCTGCTCCCCCCCCTCCGCCCGTCCTGCTCCCCCCCCTCCGCCCGTCCTGCTCCCGCCCGTCCTGCTCCCCCCCCCTCCGCCCGTCCTGCTCCCGCCCGTCCTGCTCCCCCCCCCTCCGCCCGTCCTGCTCCCGCCCGTCCTGCTCCCCCCCCTCCGCCCGTCCTGCTCCCCCCCTCCGCCCGTCCTGCTCCCCCCTCCGCCCGTCCTGCTCCCCCCCTCCGCCCGTCCTGCTCCCCCCCTCCGCCCGTCCTGCTCCCCCCCTCCGCCCGTCCTGCTCCCCCCCTCCGCCCGTCCTGCTCCCCCCCTCCGCCCGTCCTGCTCCCCCCCTCCGCCCGTCCTGCTCCCCCCCTTCCGCCCGTCCTGCTCCCCCCCTTCCGCCCGTCCTGCTCCCCCCCTTCCGCCCGTCCTGCTCCCCCCCTTCCGCCCGTCCTGCTCCCCCCCTCCGCCCGTCCTGCTCCCCCCTCCGCCCGTCCTGCTCCCCCCCTCCGCCCGTCCTGCTCCCCCCCTCCGCCCGTCCTGCTCCCCCCCTCCGCCCGTCCTGCTCCCCCCCTCCGCCCGTCCTGCTCCCCCCCTCCGCCCGTCCTGCTCCCCCCCTCCGCCCGTCCTGCTCCCCCCCTCCGCCCGTCCTGCTCCCCCCTCCGCCCGTCCTGCTCCCCCCCCTCCGCCCGTCCTGCTCCCCCCCCTCCGCCCGTCCTGCTCCTGCCCGTCCTGCTCCCCCCCCCTCCGCCCGTCCTGCTCCCCCCCTCCGCCCGTCCTGCTCCCCCCCTCCGCCCGTCCTGCTCCCCCCCTCCGCCCGTCCTGCTCCCCCCCTCCGCCCGTCCTGCTCCCCCCCTCCGCCCGTCCTGCTCCCCCCCCTCCGCCCGTCCTGCTCCCCCCCCTCCGCCCGTCCTGCTCCCCCCCCTCCGCCCGTCCTGCCCCCCCCCCTCCGCCCGTCCTGCTCCCCCCCTCCGCCCGTCCTGCTCCCCCCCCTCCGCCCGTCCTGCCCCCCTCTGCCTGTCCTGTGCCCTCCTGCCCCCCCTCTGCCTGTCCTGTGCCCTCCTGCCCCCCCCTCTGCCTGTCCTGTGCCCTCCTGCCCCCCCCTCTGCCTGTCCTGTGCCCTCCTGCCCCCCCCTCTGCCTGTCCTGTGCCCTCCTGCCCCCCCCTCTGCCTGTCCTGTGCCCTCCTGCCCCCCCCCCCTCTGCCCGTCCTGTGCCCTCCTGCCCCCCCCCTGCCTGTCCTGTGCCCTCCTGCCCCCCCCCTCTGCCTGTCCTGTGCCCCCCTTGCAACCTCCCCTTCCGCCTGTCCTGTACCTTTGCCCTTATATAAATTACTGCTGGTTACTAAGGCAGCTGCAGAGCTTAATGTTTCCTCCATCAGTCACCCGGATAATGATTAATAGGAAATCCTAAAATTAAAAACAAAGTGACAGAGTTTGTGGGATATGTCTGTATATACCCGCAGCAGATCATTGCTTTACTGGACCTGAGCGGTTTAATGTGGGTTCAAGCTGCAAAGTGAACCCCAGAGAGATGTGATGTGTGCGAGTATCGCAGGAGCAAGGGTGCAATGACTGGGCGTCTTTTGCAGATGTGCTTGGATGTCATAACTATGAGGATGTAATGGCAGAGCATCTGCTGCAGGTGTGTGTGTGTGGGTATCACTGGGACGAGGACGTGGTGGCGGCTGCAGGTGTGTGCGGGTATCACTGGGACGAGGACGTGGTGGCGGCTGCAGGTGTGTGCGGGTATCACTGGGACGAGAACGTGGTGGCGGCTGCAGGTGTGTGCGGGTATCACTGGGACGAGAACGTGGTGGCGGCTGCAGGTGTGTGCGGGTATCACTGGGACGAGGACGTGGTGGTGGCTGCAGGAGTGTGCGGGTATCACTGGGACGAGGACGTGGTGGCGGCTGCAGGTGTGTTCGGGTATCACTGGGACAAGGACGTGGTGGCGGCTGCAGGTGTGTGCGGGTATCACTGGGACGAGGACGTGGTGGCGGCTGCAGGTGTGTGCGGGTATCACTGGGACGAGGACGTGGTGGCGGCTGCAGGTGTGTGCGGGTATCACTGGGACGAGGACGTGGTGGCGGCTGCAGGTGTGTGCGGGTATCACTGGGACGAGGACGTGGTGGCGGCTGCAGGTGTGTGCGGGTATCACTGGGACGAGGACGTGGTGGCGGCTGCAGGTGTGTGCGGGTATCACTGGGACGAGGACGTGGTGGCGGCTGCAGGTGTGTGCGGGTATCACTGGGACGAGGACGTGGTGGCGGCTGCAGGTGTGTGCGGGTATCACTGGGACGAGGACGTGGTGGCGGCTGCAGGTGTGTGCGGGTATCACTGGGACGAGGACGTGGTGGCGGCTGCAGGTGTGTGCGGGTATCACTGGGACGAGGACGTGGTGGCGGCTGCAGGTGTGTGCGGGTATCACTGGGACGAGGACGTGGTGGCGGCTGCAGGTGTGTGCGGGTATCACACGATGTCATCAGTCTCTATTCACATTTATCATTCCGTTCTTCCCTGGATTTGTCTGATGCGGCTCGTGTGCTGGGCAATGACTTGGTATTTCAGGTGCATTAGGCAGTGAAATGAATTGACGCCAGAACTGTGGCTCCGTTCTGATACATGAATGTGAATGCGCACAGATCGGCGGCTCGCTGCGCTCCACCGTACTGCTTCCCCCGTATGCTCCACTTCCTGCCAGTAGTGCAGTCGCAGCAGAGCATGCGGTGTGGATCTGTCGCCTGTGTCTCGGAGGCTCCGGCTGATCTTTGCTTCTTTGTGTTTTTTCTCATTTCAGGCGGCGCAGATCGTCCTGATCTCTCTGTTTGAGCTGAACACCCCGGAGTTCACCATGTTACTGGGCGCTCTGCCGAAAACATTCCAGGACGGCGCAACAAAACTACTGCACAACCATCTGAAGAACTCCAGCAACAGCAGCATGGTAATATACGCCCCCCCCTGCGGTATATATGGCGCCTCACGTCTCCCCTGCGGTATATATGGCGCCTCACGTCCCCCCTGCCCATATATATGGCGCTTCACGTCCCCCATGCCCGTATATATGGCGTCTCACGTCTCCCCTGCACGTATATATGGCACCTTATGTCTCCCCTGCCTGTATATATGGCGCCTCACGTCTCCCCTGCCCGTATATATGGCGCCTCACGTCTCCCCCGCCCTTATATATGGCGCCTCACGTCTCTCCTGCGGTATATATGGCGCTTCACGTCCCTCCTGCCCGTATATATGGCGCCTCGAGTCCTCCTGCCCGTATATATGGCGCCTCGTGTCCCTCCTGCCCGTATATAGGGCGCCTTGCGTCCCCCCTGCCCATATATATGGCGCCTCGCGTCCCCCCTGCCCATATATATGGCGCCTCGCGTCCCCCCTGCCCATATATAGGGCGCCTCGCGTCCCCCCTGCCCATATATATGGCGCCTCGCGTCCCCCTGCCCATATATATGGCGCCTCGCGTCCCCCTGCCCATATATATATGGCGCCTCGCGTCCCCCCTGCCCATATATATGGCGCCTCGCGTCCCCCTGCCCATATATATGGCGCCTCGCGTCCCCCCTGCCCATATATATGGCGCCTCGCGTCTCCCCTGCCCATATATATGGCGCCTCGCGTCCCCCCTGCCCATATATATGGCGCCTCGCGTCCCCCCTGCCCATATATATGGCGCCTCGCGTCCCCCCTGCCCATATATATGGCGCCTCGCGTCCCCCCTGCCCATATATATGGCGCCTCGCGTCCCCCCTGCCCATATATATGGCGCCTCGCGTCCCCCTGCCCATATATATGGCGCCTCGCGTCCCCCCTGCCCATATATATGGCGCCTCGCGTCCCCCTGCCCATATATATGGCGCCTCGCGTCCCCCCTGCCCATATATATATGGCGCCTCGCGTCCCCCCTGCCCATATATATATGGCGCCTCGCGTCCCCCTGCCCATATATATATGGCGCCTCGCGTCCCCCCTGCCCATATATATATGGCGCCTCGCGTCCCCCCTGCCCATATATATATGGCGCCTCGCGTCCCCCCTGCCCATATATATATGGCGCCTCGCGTCCCCCCTGCCCATATATATGGCGCCTCGCGTCCCCCCTGCCCATATATATATGGCGCCTCGCGTCCCCCCTGCCCATATATATATGGCGCCTCGCGTCCCCCCTGCCCGTATATATGGCGTCTCACGTCTCCCCTGCCCGTACATATGGTGCCTCACGTCTCCCCTGCGGTATATATGGCGCTTCACGTGACCCATGCCCGTATATATGGCGCATCGCGTCCCCCCTGCCCGTATATATGGCGCCTCGCGTCCCCCCTGCGGTATATATGGCGCTTCGCGTCTCCCCTGCCCGTATATATGGCGCCTCGCGTCCCCCCTGCGGTATATATTGCGCCTCACGTCCCCCCTGCCCGTATATATGGCGCCTCACGTCACCCCTGCCCGTATATATGGCGCCTCGCGTCCCCCCTGCGGTATATATGGCGCTTCGCGTCTCCCCTGCCCGTATATATGGCGCCTCGCGTCCCCCCTGTGGTATATATTGCGCCTCACGTCCCCCCTGCCCGTATATATGGCGCCTCGCGTCCCCCCTGCCCGTATATATGGCGCCTCACGTCCCCCCTGCCCGTATATATGGCGCCTCACGTCCCCCCTGCCCGTATATATGGCGCCTCACGTCCCCCGTGCCCGTATATATGGCGCCTCACGTCCCCCGTGCCCGTATATATGGCGCCTCACGTCTCCCCCGCCCTTATATATGGCGCCTCACGTTTCTCCTGCGGTATATATGGCGCTTCACGTCCCTCCTGCCCGTATATATGGCGCCTCGAGTCCCTCCTGCCCGTATATATGGCGCCTCGTGTCCCTCCTGCCCATATATATGGCGCCTCGCGTCCCCCTGCCCATATATATGGCGCCTCGCGTCCCCCTGCCCATATATATGGCACCTCGCGTCCCCCCTGCCCATATATATGGCACTTCATGTTCCCCCTGCCCATATATATGGCACTTCATGTTCCCCCTGCCCATATATATGGCGTCTCACGTCTCCCCTGCCCGTATATATGGCGCCTCACGTCCCCCCTGCCCGTATATATGGCGCCTCGCGTCCCCCTGCCCGTATATATGGCGCCTCGCGTCCCCCCTGCCCGTATATATGGCGCCTCGCGTCCCTCCTGCCCGTATATATGGCGCCTCGCGTCCCCCCTGCCTGTATATATGGCGCCTCGCGTCCCCCCTGCCCGTATATATGGCGCCTCGCGTCCCCCCTGCGGTATATATGGCGCTTCGCGTCTCCCCTGCCCGTATATATGGTGCCTCACGTCTCCCCTGCCGGTATATATGGTGCCTCGCGTCCCCCCTGCCCGTATATATGGTGCCTCGCGTCCCCCCTGCCCGTATATATGGCGCCTCGCGTCCCCCCTGCGGTATATATGGCGCCTCCCCTGCAGTATGTCTCCTTGTGCCCTTCCCTTGGTGGGTCGCTGCCGTTGGTGGGTCTACCTAATGAGGGGATTACCTGATGAGACCACCAGGATGATTGATCAATTTTTCTGGGATTTGTAAAGCTTTGTTCACACTGGTGCACTGTAATATTCTGCTTCTGTATTTAGGGCTCCCCGAGCAACACCATGGGCCGGACCCCCTCTCGACATTCAAGCAGCCGGTCAAGTCCATTAACATCTCCGACGAATTGTTCTCACGGTGGTCTCTCCCCGAGGTAACGACGCTCCCTCCTTGTGTTTGAGATCAGTTTTTCACCGTCTGAGGTTTTGGGGGATGTTGATAGTTGTGGGGTCATCGCTGCTCTGCTGCCCGGGGGATGCTCTTTATGGTGGGTTGCAGTAATGATCAGGAGGGGGCGCTCCACTCTGCTCTGTTTTCTGGTGGACACGCACTTCTGACCATTAACTCTGTATATACTGTTCCCTTCATGTCTGGAATAGGGAGAGGGCGTCACTTTTCCTATATGACCGGTGGCTGCAGTAGAGATGGCTGCTCTCCCTGCGTAGATCTTTGGGGTCTTGTGAATCTGACCGATATGTGGTGTTGCCATGATGCATGACCCTGTAGCATCTTTCCACCCTTTCTCTCCTCCTTTCTTCCCATCGTCCTCCCCTTGATCCTCACGCTGCAGCCGGCTGTGGGGTTGGAGTACTGATGGACCCTCGAAGCCTCTCCCTCCTCCATCCCTCCCCCCTGTGCCGTTTCGCAAGTCTTTCAGGCCCCCGCACTCTTCGAGGTAACGCCGCCGCTCTGCGGCCTGCGCAGTGTCATCATGTAACCGATTCCGGGGAATTCCTACCTCCATACTCAGTGCTGCTGAAACTTCACCCTCCATCACCAGTGCTCACGTGTGGCACCACTGGCATCTCCGGCTCCACGTTTCCTTGCACGCGGCGGCTCCACGTTTCCTTGCACGCGGCGGCTCCACGTTTCCTTGCACGCGGCAGCTCCACGTTTCCTTGCACGCGGCGGCTCCACGTTTCCTTGCACGCGGCGGCTCCACGTTTCCTTGCACGCGGCGGCTCCACGTTTCCTTGCACGCGGCGGCTCCACGTTTCCTTGCACGCGGCGGCTCCACGTTTCCTTGCACGCGGCGGCATTATTCGCACGCTGACCTTTTATACGGGGAGCACAGAGTGCAGCTGCATTTCTATCACGGCCTCACAGTCTACAGTGGGGTGGGGTGTCCTCCTGTAGATGTGAGCGGTGCCCCGGACCAGCACCATCAGATGCAGTGATATAAATGTCCGGGGTCCATCCTGCGGGCGCGCTGGCATTGCCGTGCCTCTCTGCAGCTTGTGCTGCCATGTTCCTGCCCTTGTGTTATGTTCTTGGGTCCTGTCCGCTGGAGTTCAGGGTCTTTGGGGTAATAATGGGGCAGTTCGTTCCTCGATGTGTTGAGTGCATCGTCCGGTGCCCGCAGCACAGCGGGGTGCTCCCCGTATCCGCTATCTCAGCCATGTGACGCCTGCCATCTTTACTGTGCATGCTCAGTATGGCGGCTGCCATATCAGCGGGAGCAGAGTCACTGCTTGGTATCATCGGTCACTGCTGTTTCTACCAATTGAGGCTATTGATGAGTGCCGTTCCTGTGCCGCCCGCTCACCCGCAGCTGGAAGTTATGGGTCTGAGCCCTTTATTCGGCCTGGTTTCCTGGCGATATACCGTGAGATGTGTCTGCGCCTCCACTAATGCTCCTGCTTTTTCGTCTTTGCAGTTTGCTTGATTACGACACCGAAAACCTGAATTCTGATGAAATCTACAGCTCCCTCCGCGGAGTCACTGAAGCCATAGAGAAATTCAGCTTCCGCAGCCAAGAAGATCTTAATGAGCCGGTGAAGAGGGATCCGAGGAAGGACGGGGATCTGGTAGGATCTCGGTGTAAACGAGCTGACTGTGATGTGTTTATAGACAGAGAGCATTACCCTGATCCAGGTGTTTCCCATCCTCCCAGGTCTCCCGAGAAGCTGGCATGGCCTCTCCTGTAGGTGACCACCGTGGTGGCTCAGACATGGTGGAAGGCGGTCGGATGGCGCTTGATAACAAGACGTCATTGCTGAACACGCAGCCGCCGCGAGCGTTTACTGGGCCGCGTGGCCGGGAGTACAGCCCCTATCCTTACTCCGACTCCATCAACAGCTACGACAAGACCGCCCTGAAGGAAGCCGTGTTCGATGACGACATGGACCAGCTGCGCGATGGTTTGTGGCCTCCCTTGTCCGCCGATTCTCCGCTGTTTCTCGTATTCGCTCACTGATATGTTCCCATCTGTCCCCGCAGTTCCAATTGACCACTCAGACCTGGTCGCCGACCTATTGAAGGAGCTGTCCAATCACAATGAGCGAGTGGAGGAGCGGAAAGGAGCGCTGTGCGAGCTGCTGAAGATCACACGCGAGGACAACCTCGGGGTCTGGGAAGAGCATTTCAAAACCATCCTCCTCCTCCTCCTGGAGACCCTGGGAGACAAAGACGTAAGAACCGGGAATTACTAGCGAAGCGAGAATGACGTGGACGTCTAACCGACCACATAATGGCGCAATTGAAAAGTTCTGCAACTTTCTAATCACTGTTTTACCTTCCTGTCACTGAATGGAAGGATTACGGGCCTGTGTGATCAGCACTAGGCCAGGACAATGAATGTTTCCATTCACTGATGGGAAGCAGCGGTCTTGAAGTCTGCTCACGTGCTGTGATAGTTTTGACTTTCCGCTGGTTGGCGTCAGGCGCCGCTGCTTCTTCCTCTTCTAAGGGTATGTGCACACGATGCAGAAATGAAGCAGAAAATTTCTGCATCTCCCTGGCAGAAAAAACGCATGCAGATTGTGCATGCGTTTTTCCTGCAGAATACATGCGGATCCACATGCGGATTCACATGCGTTTCCGCATGCAGATTGACAAGCGCTTTCCAGGCGATTTTAGCATCACTTGGAAAGTGCTTGACAACTAGGTCACACTATATAAATCCATGCAAACAGCATGGATTTATATAGTGTGACCCGAGAGAGTGTATATACTTACCTCTGATGGCCCGCGCTGTCCTGCTTTACACTCCGTTCTCCCGGCTGCCGGCAACTTTGAATTGAAAGACCTGCCGACGTCAGCGTCACGTGACCCGTCACATGACTCTGACGTCAGCGCAGGTCCTTCAACTCACTGCAAGTGCCGGGAACCAAGCAGGAGCGCTGCGCGGACCGACAGATGGTAAGTATATATATATTTTTTATTTTATTCTTGTTTTACAGCTTTTTTTAATGGTACCTGGGTGTGGAGGAGACTCTCCTGTCCTCCACACCCGGGTACCATCCGCACATTAGAACGCACCAATAACGCAAGTACAGATGCAGTCTTGCAGAATTGGCGCGTTCTAATGCAAGTCAGTGGCGGCGAAAACTCCGCGTTTACGCAAAATTAATTGACATGCTGCGGATTTTTGAGCGCAGCGTTTACGCTGCGGAAAAATCCGCATCATGGGCACAGCACATGCCGATTTCAATTGGGGAACATTGCTGCCCTTCTACCATGCGTTTTTCATGCATTTCCACGGCGTTTACGCACCTGCAAAAACGCCGTGGAAACGCATTAAATACGCATCGTGTGAACTCAGCCTTAGAATTCTTTCTTTTTTTTCAGCACGCGATTCGGGCGTTGGCTTTGAGAGTTCTCCGGGAAATCCTGAGAAACCAACCAGCGAGGTTTAAAAACTACGCGGAGCTGACGATCATGAAGACGCTGGAGGCGCACAAGGATTCTCACAAGGAGGTAAACTTCTTGGATTTCGCTTCCTCTCCTTTTTTCAATGTCGGCTGCAAATGAATGAAAACCTCTATTGTTCTTCTCCGGAGGCTGAACGCCGCCCCTAGACCCTCGTCCGCCCCTGGACCCTCGTCCGCCCCTGGACCCTCGTCCGCCCCACCTCTAATAACTCCTGGCTCTCAGCATTTACCTGCACTGACACACTGCAACAACCTCATCATCTGTGAGCTGGGATTGGCAAAAACAGGTTTTCAGCTTCTAGGATTAAACACCTTTCCACTCACTGACCGCAAGCAAAGGTCTTGACCTTGATTACGAACAAGAAACTGAAACACAAACTATATGATAAAATGTTGAAATAAGAGCGGAACGGCCCCGATATCTGCAGCGCTGCCCCTTGTATTACTGAGCGGAGCAGCCCCGGTGTCTGCAGCGCTGCCTCTTATGTTACTGAGCGGAGCGGCCCTGGTGTCTGCAGCGCTGCCCCTTGTATTACTGACCGGAGCGGCCCCGGTGTCTGCAGCGCTGCCCCTTATGTTACTGACCGGAGCGGCCCCGGTGTCTGCAGCGCTGCCCCTTGTATTACTGAGCGGAGCAGCCCCGGTGTCTGCAGCGCTGCCTCTTATGTTACTGAGCGGAGCGGCCCTGGTGTCTGCAGCGCTGCCCCTTGTATTACTGAGCGGAGCAGCCCTGGTGTCTGCAGCGCTGCCTCTTATGTTACTGACCGGAGCGGCCCCGGTGTCTGCAGCGCTGCCCCTTATGTTACTGAGCGGAGCAGCCCCGGTGTCTGCAGCGCTGCCCCTTATGTTACTGAGCGGAGCGGCCCCGTTGTCTGCAGCGCTGCCCCTTGTATTACTGAGCGGAGCGGCCCCGGTGTCTGCAGCGCTGCCTCTTATGTTACTGAGCGGAGCGGCCCTGGTGTCTGCAGCGCTGCCCCTTGTATTACTGACCGGAGCGGCCCTGGTGTCTGCAGCGCTGCCCCTTATGTTACTGAGCGGAGCGGCCCTGGTGTCTGCAGCGCTGCCCCTTATGTTACTGAGCGGAGCGGCCCCGGTGTCTGCAGCGCTGCCCCTTGTATTACTGAGCGGAGCGGCCCTGGTGTCTGCAGCACTGCCCCTTGTATTACTGAGCGGAGCGGCCCCGGTGTCTGCAGCGCTGCCCCTTGTATTACTGAGCGGAGCGGCCCCAATATCTGCAGCGCTGCCCCTTGTATTACTGACCGGAGCGGCCCTGGTGTCTGCAGCGCTGCCCCTTATGTTACTGAGCGGAGCGGCCCTGGTGTCTGCAGCGCTGCCCCTTATGTTACTGAGCGGAGCGGCCCCGGTGTCTGCAGCGCTGCCCCTTGTATTACTGAGCGGAGCTGCCCTGGTGTCTGCAGCGCTGCCCCTTGTATTACTGAGCGGAGCGGCCCCGGTGTCTGCAGCGCTGCCCCTTGTATTACTGAGCGGAGCGGCCCCAATATCTGCAGCGCTGCCCCTTGTATTACTGAGCGGAGCGGGTGTCTGCAGCGCTGCCCCTTGTGTATTATTGAGCGGAGCGGCCCCGGTGTCTGCAGCGCTGCCCCTTATGTTACTGAGCGGAGCGGCCCTGGTGTCTTCAGCACCTCCCTTACATTATTAGGGGGCCTCGGTGCCGTCTATTACGGATTTATGCCACAGATTCCTGTCTGACCCTGCAGCTCGTCCCTCCGCGGCTCGGGTTGCTCTCGCAGGTTGTGCACGGAGCGTTGCAGGTGAACAGTCGCGGGTCTGTTAGATTTGCTGATAAGATTCCAGGAGACATTGTGTTCTGGCGTTCGCTCCTCGTACGATCTGGTTCTGCGCCAGGGCTGCTTTCCTAGTGAAACTGACTCTGTGCCATCCTGGGCTGAAGCTGGGCAGACACGAGGATGTGGGCGGCTCGCTCGTCTCCTCCACTGCCCCGGCCGTGGTTGTTACTTTATCACTTTACATCTGAAATCTAAGCCTTTAATAGAGTGAAAATATCAGGGCTGTGGAGTCGGTAAGCCAAACCTCCGACCCCCTCATACACGACTCCGACCCCCTCATACACGACTTCGACCCCCTCATACACGACTCCGACCCCCTCATACACGTCTCCGACCCCCTCATACACGTCTCCGGCCCCCTCATACACGGCTCCGGCCCCCTCATACACGACTCCGACCCCCTCATACACTGCTCCGGCCCCCTCATACGCGGCTCCGACCCCCTCATACACGGCTCCGGCCCCCTCATACACGGCTCCGGCCCCCTCATACACGGCTCCGGCCCCCTCATACGCGGCTCATGTGTAAGTGATAAATTTACTGCAGCACAGATTCATCTCAGCTAAAAGTCCAGACCCTGAGATCAGGAATAGGACGGACATTTATAGGACATTTCATGACTTTCCCAAATTCCCCACAAACTGCATTGAACGACTGCACCCAATATATTATAGATTATAGGAGTCGTAATGACTCTATGTAATAGATCACTCTGTGTGTAATGACCCTATATAATAGATCCCTCTGTGTGCAATGACTCTATATAATAGATCCCTCTGTGTGTAATGACTCTATATAATAGATCCCTCTGTGTGTAATGACTCTATATAATAGATCGCTCTGTGTGTAATGACTCTATATAATAGATCGCTCTGTGTGTAATGACTCTATATAATAGATCGCTCTGTGTGTAATGACTCTATATAATAGATCCCTCTGTGTGTAATGACTCCATATAATAGATCCCTCTGTGTGTAATGACTCTATATAATAGATCCCTCTGTGTGTAATGACTCTATATAATAGATCCCTCTGTGTGTAATGACTCTATATAATAGATCTCTCTGTGTGTAATGACTATATAATAGATCCCTCTGTGTGTAATGACTCTATATAATAGATCCCTCTGTGTGTAATGACCCTATATAATAGATCCCTCTGTGTGCAATGACTCTATATAATAGATCCCTCTGCGTGTAATGACCCTATATAATAGATCCCTCTGTGTGCAATGACTCTATATAATAGATCCCTCTGTGTGTAATGACTCTATATAATAGATCACTCTGTGTGTAATGACTCTATATAATAGATCCCTCTGCGTGTAATGACTATATATAATAGATCCCTCTGTGTGTAATGACTCTATAGAATAGATCCCTCTGTGTGCAATGACTCTATATAATAGATCACTGTGTGTAATGACTCTATATAATAGATCCCTCTGTGTGTAATGACTCTATATAATAGATCCCTCTGTGTGTAATGACTCTATATAATAGATCCCTCTGTGTGTAATGACTCTATATAATAGATCGCTCTGTGTGTAATGACTCTATATAATAGATCGCTCTGTGTGTAATGACTCTATATAATAGATCCCTCTGTGTGTAATGACTCTATATAATAGATCTCTCTGTGTGTAATGACTCTATATAATAGATCCCTCTGTGTGTAATGACTATATAATAGATCCCTCTGTGTGTAATGACTCTATATAATAGATCCCTCTGTGTGTAATGACTCTATATAATAGATCGCTCTGTGTGTAATGACTCTATATAATAGATCGCTCTGTGTGTAATGACTCTATATAATAGATCCCTCTCTGTGTAATGACTCTATATAATAGATCGCTCTGTGTGTAATGACTCTATATAATAGATCCCTCTGTGTGTGATAACTCTATATAATAGATCCCTCTGTGTGTAATGACTCTATATAATAGATCGCTCTGTGTGTAATGACTCTATATAATCGCTCTGTGTGTAATGACTCTATATAATAGATCCCTCTGTGTGTAATGACTCTATATAATAGATCCCTCTGTGTGTAATGACTCTATATAATAGATCCCTCTGTGTGTAATGACTCTATATAATAGATCCCTCTGTGTGTAATGACTCTATATAATAGATCCCTCTGTGTGTAATGACTCTATATAATAGATCGCTCTGTGTGTAATGACTCTATATAATAGATCCCTCTGTGTGTAATGACTCTATATAATAGATCGCTCTGTGTGTAATGACTCTATATAATAGATCGCTCTGTGTGTAATGACTCTATATAATAGATCCCTCTGTGTGTAATGACTCTATATAATAGATCCCTCTGTGTGTAATGACTCTATATAATAGATCCCTCTGTGTGTAATGACTCTATATAATAGATCCCTCTGTGTGTAATGACTCTATATAATAGATCCCTCTGTGTGTGATGACTCTATATAATAGATCCCTCTGTGTGTAATGACTCTATATAATAGATCCCTCTGTGTGTAATGACTCTATATAATCCCTGTGTGTAATGACTCTATATAATAGATCCCTCTGTGTGTAATGACTCTATATAATAGATCCCTCTGTGTGTAATGACTCTATATAATAGATCCCTCTGTGTGTAATGACTCTATATAATAGATCGCTCTGTGTGTAATGACTCTATATAATAGATCCCTCTGTGTGTAATGACTCTATATAATAGATCCCTCTGCGTGTAATGACTCTATATAATAGATCCCTCTGCGTGTAATGACTCTATATAATAGATCCCTCTGCGTGTAATGACTCTATATAATAGATCCCTCTGCGTGTAATGACTCTATAATAGATCCCTCTGCGTGTAATGACTCTATATAATATAGGAGTTTCACTTTTTGTATTGAAGAACTGAAATAAATTTGATATTCTAATTTACTGTGATGCACCTGTATATGTGTGTGTGTAGATATGTATGTATATAATGTAGATCTACGATATATCATTTCTATGGCTGCACTGACTTTCCCTCTGATCGGATCCGTCCTGCTTCTTCCGCCCATGTACCTATGAGCGCTGTCTGCGGTCGCTCTGCACGGTCTGTGGATGATCTGCAGGCGCTCTGTGCTGTCTGTGGATGATCTGTGGGCGCTCTGCCCTGTCTGTGGATGATCTGCGGGCGCTCTGCGCTGTCTGTGGATGATCAGCGGGTGCTCTGCGTGGCGTCTGAAGGCGCTCTGCGCTGTCTGTGGCTTATCTGCGGTCGCTCTGCGCAGCGTCTGCGGTCGCTCTGCACGGTCTGTGGATGATCTGCAGGCGCTCTGCGCTGTCTGTGGATGATCAGCGGGTGCTCTGCGTGACGTCTGCAGGCGCTCTGCGCTGTCTGTGGCTTATCTGCGGTCGCTCTGCGCAGCGTCTGCGGTCGCTCTGCACGGTCTGTGGCTGATCTGCGGGCGCTCTGTGCTGTCTGTGGATGATCTGCGTGGCGTCTGCAGGCGCTCTGCGCTGTCTGTGGCTGATCTGCGGTCGCTCTGCGCAGCGTCTGCGGTCGCTCTGCGCAGCGTCTGCGGTCGCTCTGCACGGTCTGTGGATGATCTGCGGGCGCTCTGTGCTGTCTGTGGATGATCTGCGGGCGCTCTGTGCTGTCTGTGGATGATCTGCGGGCGCTCTGTGCTGTCTGTGGATGATTTGCGGGCACTCTGCGGGCGCTCTGTGCTGTCTGTGGATGATCTGCGGGCGCTCTGCGTGGCGTCTGCTGGCGCTCTGCGCTGTCTGTGGCTGATCTGCGGTCGCTCTGCGCAGCGTCTGCGGTCGCTCTGCACGGTCTGTGGCTGATCTGCGGGCGCTCTGTGCTGTCTGGATGATCTGCGGTCGCTCTGTGCTGTCTGTGGATGATCTGCGGGCGCTCTGTGCTGTCTGTGGATGATCTGCGGGCGCTCTGCGCGGTCTGTGGATGATCTGCGGGCGCTCTGTGCTGTCTGTGGATGATCTGCGGGCGCTCTGTGCTGTCTGTGGATGATCTGCGGGCGCTCTGCCCTGTCTGTGGATGATCTCCGGGCGCTCTGCGCGGTCTGTGGATGATCTGCGGGCGCTCTGCGCTGTCTGTGGCTGATCTGCGGGCGCTCTGCGCTGTCTGTGGCTGATCTGCGGGCGCTCTGCGCTGTCTGTGGCTGATCTGCGGGCGCTCTGCGCTGTCTGTGGCTGATCTGCGGGCGCTCTGCGCTGTCTGTGGCTGATCTGCGGGCGCTCTGCGCTGTCTGTGGCTGATCTGTGGGCGCTCTGCGCTGTCTGTGGCTGATCTGTGGGCGCTCTGCGCTGTCTGTGGCTGATCTGCGGGCGCTCTGCGCTGTCTGTGGCTGATCTGCGGGCGCTCTGCGCTGTCTGTGGCTGATCTGCGGGCGCTCTGCGCTGTCTGTGGCTGATCTGCGGGCGCTCTGCGCTGTCTGTGGCTGATCTGCGGGCGCTCTGCGCTGTCTGTGGCTAATTTGCGGGCGCTCTGCGCTGTCTGTGGCTAATTTGCGGGCGCTCTGCGCTGTCTGTGGCTAATTTGCGGGCGCTCTGCGCTGTCTGTGGCTGATCTGCGGGCTCTCTGCGCGGTCTGTGGATTTTCTGCGGGCGCTCTGTGCGGTCTGTGGATTTTCTGCGGGCGCTCTGTGCTGTCTGTGGATGATCTGCGGGCGCTCTGCTGTCTGTGGATGATCTGCGGGCGCTCTGTGCTGTCTGTGGATGATCTGCGGGCGCTCTGTGCTGTCTGGATGATCTGCGGGCGCTCTGCGCTGTCTGTGGATGATCTGCGGGCGCTCTGCGCTGTCTGTGGATGATCTGCGGGCGCTCTGCGCTGTCTGTGGATGATCTGCGGGCGCTCTGCGCTGTCTGTGGATGATCTGCGGGCGCTCTGCGCGGTCTGTGGATGATCTGCGGGCGCTCTGCGCTGTCTGTGGATGATCTGCGGGCGCTCTGCGCTGTCTGTGGATGATCTGCGGGCGCTCTGCGCTGTCTGTGGATGATCTGCGGGCGCTCTGCGCTGTCTGTGGATGATCTGCGGGCGCTCTGCGTTGTCTGTGGATGATCTGCTGGCGCTCTGCGCAGTCTGTGGATGATCTGCGGGCGCTCTGCTCGGCATCTGCTGGCGCTCTGTGCTGTCTGTGGATGATCTGCGGGCGCTCTGCTCGGCATCTGCTGGCGCTCTGCGCTGTCTGTGGATGATCTGCGGGCGCTCTGCGCGGCGTCTGTGGATGATCTGCGGGCGCTCTGCGCTGTCTGTGGATGATCTGTGGGCGCTCTCCGCGGTCTGTGGATGATCTGTGGGCGCTCTCCACGGTCTGTGGATGATCTGTGGGCGCTCTCCGCGGTCTGTGGATGATCTGTGGGCGCTCTGTGCTGTCTGTGGATGATCTGCGGGCGCTCTGTGCTGTCTGTGGATGATCTGCGGGCGCTCTGTGCTGTCTGTGGATGATCTGCGGGCGCTCTGTGCTGTCTGTGGATGATCTGCGGGCGCTCTGCCCGGCGTCTGCTGGCGCTCTGCGCAGTCTGTGGATGATCTGCGGGCGCTCTGCCCGGCGTCTGATGGCGCTCTGCGCTGTCTGTGGCTGATCTGCGGGCGCTCTGCGCTGTCTGTGGCTGATCTGCGGGCGCTCTGCGCTGTCTGTGGCTGATCTGCGGGCGCTCTGCGCTGTCTGTGGCTGATCTGCGGGCGCTGTGCGCTGTCTGTGGCTGATCTGCGGGCGCTCTGCGCTGTCTGTGGCTGATCTGCGGGCGCTCTGCGCTGTCTGTGGCTGATCTGCGGGCGCTCTGCGCTGTCTGTGGCTGATCTGCGGGCTCTCTGCGCGGTCTGTGGATGATCTGCGGGCGCTCTGCGCTGTCTGTGGATGATCTGCGGGCGCTCTGCGCTGTCTGTGGATGATCTGCGGGCGCTCTGTGCTGTCTGTGGATGATCTGCAGGCGCTCTGCGCTGTCTGTGGATGATCAGCGGGTGCTCTGCGTGGCGTCTGCAGGCGCTCTGCGCTGTCTTTGGCTTATCTGCGGTCGCTCTGCGCAGCGTCTGCGGTCGCTCTGCACGGTCTGTGGCTGATCTGCGGGCGCTCTGTGCTGTCTGTGGATGATCTGCGTGGCGTCTGCAGGCGCTCTGCGCTGTCTGTGGCTGATCTGCGGTCGCTCTGCGCAGCGTCTGCTGTCGCTCTGCACGGTCTGTGGATGATCTGCGGGCACTCTGCGGGCGCTCTGTGCTGTCTGTGTATGATCTGCGGGCGCTCTGTGCTGTCTGTGGATGATCTGCGGGTGCTCTGCGTGGCGTCTGCTGGCGCTCTGCGCTGTCTGTGGCTGATCTGCGGTCGCTCTGCGCAGCGTCTGCGGTCGCTCTGCACGGTCTGTGGCTGATCTGCGGGCGCTCTGTGCTGTCTGTGGATGATCTGCGGTCGCTCTGTGCTGTCTGGATGATCTGCGGGCGCTCTGTGCTGTCTGTGGATGATCTGTGGGCGCTCTGCGCGGTCTGTGGATGATCTGCGGGCGCTCTGTGCTGTCTGTGGATGATCTGCGGGCGCTCTGTGCTGTCTGTGGATGATCTTCGGGCGCTCTGCCATGTCTGTGGATGATCTCCGGGCGCTCTGCGCGGTCTGTAGATGATCTGCGGGCGCTCTGCGCTGTCTGTGGCTGATCTGCGGGCGCTCTGCGCAGTCTGTGGATGATCTGCGGGCGCTCTGCCCGGCGTCTGCTGGCGCTCTGCGCTGTCTGTGGCTGATCTGCGGGCGCTCTGCGCTGTCTGTGGCTGATCTGCGGGCGCTCTGCGCTGTCTGTGGCTGATCTGCGGGCGCTCTGCGCTGTCTGTGGCTGATCTGCGGGCGCTCTGCGCTGTCTGTGGCTGATCTGCGGGCGCTCTGCGCTGTCTGTGGCTGATCTGCGGGCGCTCTGCGCTGTCTGTGGCTGATCTGCGGGCGCTCTGCGCGGTCTGTGGATGATCTGCGGGCGCTCTGCGCTGTCTGTGGATGATCTGCGTGGCGTCTGCAGGCGCTCTGCGCTGTCTGTGGCTTATCTGCGGTCGCTCTGCACGGTCTGTGGCTGATCTGCGGGCGCTCTGTGCTGTCTGTGGATGATCTGCGTGGCGTCTGCAGGCGCTCTGCGCTGTCTGTGGCTGATCTGCGGTCGCTCTGCGCAGCGTCTGCTGTCTGTGGATGCACGGTCTGTGGATGCACGGTCTGTGGATGCACGGTCTGTGGATGATCTGCGGGCGCTCTGTGCTGTCTGTGGATGATCTGCGGGCGCTCTGTGCTGTCTGTGGATGATCTGCGGGCGCTCTGTGCTGTCTGTGGATGATTTGCGGGCACTCTGCGGGCGCTCTGTGCTGTCTGTGTATGATCTGCGGGCGCTCTGTGCTGTCTGTGGATGATCTGCGGGCGCTCTGCGTGGCGTCTGCTGGCGCTCTGCGCTGTCTGTGGCTGATCTGCGGTCGCTCTGCGCAGCGTCTGCGGTCGCTCTGCGCTGTCTGTGGCTGATCTGCGGGCGCTCTGCGCTGTCTGTGGCTGATCTGCGGGCGCTCTGTGCTGTCTGTGGATGATCTGCGGTCGCTCTGTGCTGTCTGTGGATGATCTGCGGGCGCTCTGTGCTGTCTGTGGATGATCTGCGGGCGCTCTGCGCGGTCTGTGGATGATCTGCGGGCGCTCTGTGCTGTCTGTGGATGATCTGCGGGCGCTCTGTGCTGTCTGTGGATGATCTTCGGGCGCTCTGCCATGTCTGTGGATGATCTCCGGGCGCTCTGCGCGGTCTGTGGATGATCTCCGGGCGCTCTGCGCTGTCTGTGGCTGATCTGCGGGCGCTCTGCGCTGTCTGTGGCTGATCTGCGGGCGCTCTGCGCTGTCTGTGGCTGATCTGTGGGCGCTCTGCGCTGTCTGTGGCTGATCTGCGGGCTGTCTGCGCTGTCTGAGGCTGATCTGCGGGCGCTCTGCGCTGTCTGTGGCTGATCTGCGGGCGCTGTCTGTGGCTGATCTGCGGGCGCTCTGCGCTGTCTGTGGCTGATCTGCGGGCGCTCTGCGCTGTCTGTGGCTGATCTGCGGGCGCTCTGCGCTGTCTGTGGCTAATTTGCGGGCGCTCTGCGCTGTCTGTGGCTAATTTGCGGGCGCTCTGCGCTGTCTGTGGCTGATCTGCGGGCGCTCTGCGCTGTCTGTGGCTGATCTGCGGGCTCTCTGTGCGGTCTGTGGATTTTCTGCGGGCGCTCTGTGCTGTCTGTGGATGATCTGCGGGCGCTCTGTGCTGTCTGTGGATGATCTGCGGGCGCTCTGCGCTGTCTGTGGCTGATCTGCGGGCGCTGTCTGTGGCTGATCTGCGGGCGCTCTGCGCTGTCTGTGGCTGATCTGCGGGCGCTCTGCGCTGTCTGTGGCTGATCTGCGGGCGCTCTGCGCTGTCTGTGGCTAATTTGCGGGCGCTCTGCGCTGTCTGTGGCTAATTTGCGGGCGCTCTGCGCTGTCTGTGGCTGATCTGCGGGCGCTCTGCGCTGTCTGTGGCTGATCTGCGGGCTCTCTGTGCGGTCTGTGGATTTTCTGCGGGCGCTCTGTGCTGTCTGTGGATGATCTGCGGGCGCTCTGTGCTGTCTGTGGATGATCTGCGGGCGCTCTGCGCTGTCTGTGGCTGATCTGCGGGCGCTCTGCGCTGTCTGTGGATTTTCTGCGGGCGCTCTTTGCGGTCTGTGGATTTTCTGCGGGCGCTCTGTGCTGTCTGTGGATGATCTGCGGGCGCTCTGTGCTGTCTGTGGATGATCTGCGGGCGCTCTGTGCTGTCTGTGGATGATCTGCGGGCGCTCTGTGCTGTCTGGATGATCTGCGGGCGCTCTGCGCTGTCTGTGGATGATCTGCGGGCGCTCTGCGCTGTCTGTGGATGATCTGCGGGCGCTCTGCGCTGTCTGTGGATGATCTGCGGGCGCTCTGCGCTGTCTGTGGATGATCTGCGGGCGCTCTGCGCGGTCTGTGGATGATCTGCGGGCGCTCTGCGCGGTCTGTGGATGATCTGTGGGCGCTCTGCGCTGTCTGTGGATGATCTGTGGGCGCTCTGCGCTGTCTGGATGATCTGTGGGCGCTCTGCGCTGTCTGTGGATGATCTGCGGGCGCTCTGCGCTGTCTGTGGATGATCTGCGGGCGCTCTGCGCTGTCTGTGGATGATCTGCGGGCGCTCTGCGCTGTCTGTGGATGATCTGCGGGCGCTCTGCGCTGTCTGTGGATGATCTGCGGGCGCTCTTTGCTGTCTGTGGATGATCTGCGGGCGCTCTGCGCGGTCTGTGGATGATCTGCGGGCGCTCTGCTCGGCATCTGCTGGCGCTCTGCGCTGTCTGTGGATGATCTGTGGGCGCTCTGCGCGGCGTCTGTGGATGATCTGCGGGCGCTCTGCGCTGTCTGTGGATGATCTGTGGGCGCTCTCCGCGGTCTGTGGATGATCTGTGGGCGCTCTCCGCGGTCTGTGGATGATCTGTGGGCGCTCTCCGCGGTCTGTGGATGATCTGTGGGCGCTCTCCGCGGTCTGTGGATGATCTGTGGGCGCTCTCCGCGGTCTGTGGATGATCTGCGGGCGCTCTGTGCTGTCTGTGGATGATCTGCGGGCGCTCTGTGCTGTCTGTGGATGATCTGCGGGCGCTCTGTGCTGTCTGTGGATGATCTGCGGGCGCTCTGCCCGGCGTCTGCTGGCGCTCTGCGCAGTCTGTGGATGATCTGCGGGCGCTCTGCCCGGCGTCTGCTGGCGCTCTGCGCTGTCTGTGGCTGATCTGCGGGCGCTCTGCGCTGTCTGTGGCTGATCTGCGGGCGCTCTGCGCTGTCTGTGGCTGATCTGCGGGCGCTCTGCGCTGTCTGTGGCTGATCTGCGGGCGCTCTGCGCTGTCTGTGGCTGATCTGCGGGCGCTCTGCGCTGTCTGTGGCTGATCTGCGGGCGCTCTGCGCTGTCTGTGGCTGATCTGCGGGCGCTCTGCGCTGTCTGTGGCTGATCTGCGGGCGCTCTGCGCTGTCTGTGGCTGATCTGCGGGCGCTCTGCGCTGTCTGTGGCTGATCTGCGGGCGCTCTGCGCTGTCTGTGGCTGATCTGCGGGCGCTCTGCGCTGTCTGTGGCTGATCTGCGGGCGCTCTGCGCTGTCTGTGGCTGATCTGCGGGCGCTCTGCGCTGTCTGTGGCTGATCTGCGGGCGCTCTGCGCTGTCTGTGGCTGATCTGCGGGCGCTCTGCGCTGTCTGTGGCTGATCTGCGGGCGCTCTGCGCTGTCTGTGGATGATCTGCGGGCGCTCTGCCCGGCGTCTGCTGGCGCTCTGCGCAGTCTGTGGATGATCTGCGGGCGCTCTGCCCGGCGTCTGCTGGCGCTCTGCGCAGTCTGTGGATGATCTGCGGGCGCTCTGCGCGGCACACAGGGGAAGCTTTGTGTGCCGGTTAATATTTACAGGTACATTCCTGCGCACGCAGCTGCCGTGACTAATGAGCGAGAGCAGCTCCAGAATACATTACTCTCCCGCTGCAGGAAGGATAGTCCTCCGGCCTCGGGGGGAAGCCGGGTGGTGGCCCCCTAAGTTCCCTATGTAACAGTCTGGAGCCTCTTATCTCTCCCCCATCCTTCTGGCTGGAGATCAGCGGCTCCAGAAATGGGGGTGACCTGAGGCAGCAGAAGTGTCTGGTCAGTTCAGGGGGGAGCTGTTGGTGTGTATCAGCCGATGCAGATTACAGCCCCCCAGATCCCGTCTCTTCTGATCCCAGCGTCTGGAAGCTTTTCTAGTTTACCGTGGGCTGCAGCTGCGGAGCGTTCACCCATCCCAGGTCCTCCAGGTGCTGCAATGCGACTGGGGCCATTGTGGTTCGGAACACCATCCATCATCCAAAGAATGATGTGAATGTAGTCCTGTCCAGGGCGACCCAAGACCCTTCTAAAACCTCACATTATAGTAACAGGTGAGACCAGCCTGACCGCAAACCAGAACCCTGCTCTGCCCGAATGTCCCAGCCAAGTGTCGGTGATACGGACGTGTGGATGGATTCTCGGGTCTGTAGTCTGTGGCCGCTGGACAAGAGGCTCGAGGACGTCTTGGCTGCTGGTATCTCCATCGCAGCTTGGATCAGCTGGGTGCAGGTGGTTGTGCCGGGGGCGGGTGCAGGTGGTTGTGCCGGGGGCGGGTGCAGGTGGTTGTGCCGGGGGCGGGTGCAGGTGGCTGTGCTGGGGGCGGGTGCAGGTGGTTGTGCCAGGGCGGGTGCAGATGGCTGTGCCGGGGGCGGGTGCAGGTGGCTGTGCCGGGGGCGGGTGCAGGTGGCTGTGCCGGGGGCGGGTGCAGGTGGCTGTGCCGGGGGCGGGTGCAGGTGGCTGTGCCGGGGGCGGGTGCAGGTGGCTGTGCCGGCCCTGGCTGATCAGCTGGGAACCGAAAGGTAAGAGATGTCTGCGCCCCGTTCAGCGGCCACAGGTCGGAGTCCCGAGAACCGATCTGTGCGTCCTCCATTATCATTCATGGCGCCGGTGTCCACGTTGCTTATAGTTTGTGGGCGCAGACACTACACCCCATCCATTACCAGGACCGATTGTCAAGACACATGAACATCTCCCCTAAGTGAATGTCACCTCTGATGCTGAACTCTGAGACCATCGTCACATCTCGTCTCCCCTGAATCTGGTAAAATCCTGAGCTAATAGGTTTTGTTTTATTGGAGGTAGCAGAGCTGAGCGCTCTCAGGGTCCCGTCTAAGTGGCTTTTACTCTGTGTACTCTGCTTTTCTCTATGAATGCTGCAGTAAATCTCCCTCCGGGCAGTAATTGCTTCATCTAAAAGTTTATGGGCTGTTTATACAACAAAAAGCATGGAGGATATGATCAGCTCACCTATCCATGAGTGCACAGGATCCCAAATCCAAGGGAAGGCCGTCCTCAAAACCAGGGTGATGCCGCACTTCAGATAAAATATAAAGGTTTATACCGTCGATGAAAACATTCATAAAAAGTGAGTCCACATCATCCGAGGAAAAAGTCCCAAAGATTCAAGGTGCTGGTAGACGCGATTCGAATTAACATTTGTGGAGGACGGACGAGCTCTCAGCAGGGTGGGAACAGATCCAGGGAACAGCCAGTGGCACAGATCCGGGGACCCTCTGCAGGGTGGGAACAGCGTGTGGCACAGATCCGGGAACCCTCCTCTGCAGGGTGGGAACAGCGTGTGGCACAGATCCGGGAACCCTCCTCTGCAGGGTGGGAACAGCGCGCGGCACAGATTCGGGAACCCTCCTCCACAGGGTGGGAACACCGTGCGGCACAGATTCGGGAACCCTCCTCTGCAGGGTGGGAACAGCGTGCGGCACAGATCCGGGAACCCTCCTCCGCAGGGTGGGAACAGCGTGCGACACAGATCCGGGGACCCTCCGCAGGGTGGGAACAGCGTGCGGCACAGATCCGGGAACCCTCCTCCGCAGGGTGGGAAGAGCGTGCGGCACAGATTCGGGAACCCTCCTCCGCAGGGTGGGAACAGCCCCCGGCACAGATCTGGGGACCCTCCGCAGGGTGGGAACACCGTGCGGCACAGATCCGGGAACCCTCCTCTGCAGGGTGGGAACAGCGTGCGGCACAGATCCGGGAACCCTCCTCCGCAGGGTAGGAACAGCGTGCGACACAGATCCGGGGACCCTCCGCAGGGTGGGAACAGCCAGTGGCACAGATCCTGGGACCCTCCGCAGGGTGGGAACAGCGTGCGGCACAGATCCGGGAACCCTCCTCCGCAGGGTGGGAACAGCGTGCGACACAGATCCGGGGACCCTCCGCAGGGTGGGAACAGCCAGTGGCACAGATCCTGGGACCCTCCGCAGGGTGGGAACAGCGTGCGGCACAGATCCGGGAACCCTCCTCTGCAGGGTGGGAACAGCGCGCGGCACAGATCCGGGAACCCTCCTCTGCAGGGTGGGAACAGCGCGCAGCACAGATCCGGAGACCCTCCGCAGGGTGGGAACAGCGTGCGGCACAGATCCGGGAACCCTCCTCTGCAGGGTGGGAACAGCGTGCGGCACAGATCCGGGAACCCTCCTCTGCAGGGTGGGAACAGCGTGCGGCACAGATCCGGGAACCCTCCTCTGCAGGGTGGGTACAGCGTGCGGCACAGATCCGGGAACCCTCCTCTGCAGGGTGGGAACAGCGTGCGGCACAGATCCGGGAACCCTCCTCTGCAGGGTGGGAACAGCGTGCGGCACAGATCCGGGAACCCTCCTCTGCAGGGTGGGAACAGCGTGCGGCACAGATCCGGGAACCCTCCTCCGCAGGGTGGGAACAGCGCGCGGCACAGATCCGGGAACCCTCCATAGGATGGGAACAGCATGCGGCACAGATCCGGGGACCCTCCTCCGCAGGGTGGGAATAGCGTGCGGCACAGATCCGGGGACCCTCCATAGGATGGGAACAGCGTGCGGCACAGATCCGGGAACCCTCCTCCGCAGGGTGGGAATAGCGTGCGGCACAGATCCGGGGACTCTCCGCAGGGTGGGAACAGCGTGCGACACAGATCCGGGAACCCCCCTCCGCAGGGTGGGAACAGCGTGCGGCACAGATCCGGGAACCCCCCTCCGCAGGGTGGGAACAGCGTGCGGCACAGATCCGGGGACCCTCCGCAGGGTGGGAACAGCGTGCGGCACAGATCCGGGGACCCTCCGCAGGGTGGGAACAGCGTGCGGCACAGATCCGGGAACCCTCCTCCGCAGGGTGGGAATAGCGTGCGGCACAGATCCGGGGACCCTCCGCAGGGTGGGAACAGCGTGCGACACAGATCCGGGAACCCCCCTCCGCAGGGTGGGAACAGCGTGCGGCACAGATCCGGGAACCCTCCTCCGCAGGGTGGGAACAGCGTGCGGCACAGATCCGGGGACCCTCTGCAGGGTGGGAACAGCGTGCGGCACAGATCCGGGAACCCCCCTCCGCAGGGTGGGAACAGCGTGCGGCACAGATCTGGGAAACCTCCTCCGCAGGGTGGGAACAGCGTGCGGCACAGATCCGGGGACCCTCCGCAGGGTGATGCCTCGCAACAGGCACTTACATTACGAGGTGCGGATTTTAGAAATTGTTCAAATTCGAGTCCGGCATAGGCTTCACCACTCTGCAGGCGGTCGCAGCCCCGTGTCTAGCTGAGGGGACTCGCTGCTGAGGGTTTGGTACAGTTGTATCCAGTCTGCACAATCTTATTACCATCAGGTATTTGCAGACACTTTTGCACCAAAACGTGTCACTGGGCAGGAAAGCCGCTGCCTATAATGCATACGTTTTTGCTTGTGTTTTTGATGTGTTTTTTCCTACTCGTTAGAAAGTATGAAAGACGCTGCAATAACCCTGACCTGATGCACGAAACTGCTTGAAATCTGCACGGTAAAAATAATCAGCGGGTGCAGAGTCATGAAACTCATTCACTTTGCTGGGACAGTAAAATGCTGCATTTTTTGCAGGAAAAGCGCAACATATGAACAAGCCCTTACAAAGGATTGTCTGCACTGATACACTGTAACTGACCCTCTGCTGTGAGGAGCATTGGGTCTGTTAGAAAGTGAATCTTCATTTATATAAAGATCTGACTGACCATTGTGAACGATTGTCGGCTGCTTTGGCCAAATGAAGTATTGTTAGTGTTGACCACCCGGACGGCGGATCGGGCACCTTAGATATTTTTGGCCCATCAGAAGCACTCGCTCGATTATCAACCATAAAAAAAATATCCAATGCTCGTCTGAGCCAGTTACTACCACCGATGAACGACGTTTTGTCAGCCTTCATTTGTCTCATTCTGGGGGTCGTGGCCCTCGAACCCCTCTTACTTCACTGTGGAGGTGACGTGGATGAGTCCTGTATCTGCAGGTGTTATTGTTCTCTGGTATCAGGCCCCCGATGTTCGCTCCAGGTTGTCATGCTGACTGTTGTGTGTTTCGGGTTGTCATGCTGACTCTTGTGTGTTTCGGGTTGTCGTGCTGACTGTCGTGTGTTTCGGGTTGTTGTGCTGACTGTTGTGTGTTTCAGGTTGTCGTGCTGACTGTTGTGTGTTTCAGGTTGTCGCGCTGGATGTTGTGTGTTTCGGGTTGTCGCGCTGGCTGTTGTGTGTTTCAGGTTGTCGCGCTGGATGTTGTGTGTTTCAGGTTGTCGGGCTGACTGTTGTGTGTTTCAGGTTGTCGGGCTGACTGTTGTGTGTTTCGGGTTGTCGCGCTGACTGTTGTGTGTTTCAGGTTGTCGCGCTGACTGTTGTGTGTTTCGGGTTGTTGCGCTGACTGTTGTGTGTTTCGGGTTGTCGCGCTGACTGTTGTGTGTTTCGGGTTGTCGCGCTGACTGTGGTGTGTTTCGGGTTGTCGCGCTGACTGTTGTGTGTTTCGGGTTGTCGCGCTGACTGTGGTGTGTTTCGGGTTGTCGTGCTGACTGTTGTGTGTTTCGGGTTGTCGCGCTGACTGTGGTGTGTTTCGGGTTGTCGTGCTGACTGTTGTGTGTTTCAGGTTGTCGTGCTGACTGTTGTGTGTTTCGGGTTGTCGCGCTGACTGTGGTGTGTTTCGGGTTGTCGTGCTGACTGTGGTGTGTTTCGGGTTGTCGTGCTGACTGTGGTGTGTTTCGGGTTGTCGCGCTGACTGTTGTGTGTTTCAGGTTGTCGTGCTGACTGGTGTGTTTCAGGTTGTCGTGCTGACTGGTGTGTTTCAGGTTGTCGTGCTGACTGTGGTGTGTTTCAGGTTGTCGTGCTGACTGTGGTGTGTTTCAGGTTGTCGTGCTGACTGTGGTGTGTTTCAGGTTGTCGTGCTGACTGTGGTGTGTTTCGGGTTGTCGCGCTGACTGTTGTGTGTTTCGGGTTGTCGTGCTGACTGTTGTGTGTTTCGGGTTGTCGCGCTGACTGTGGTGTGTTTCGGGTTGTCGCGCTGACTGTTGTGTGTTTCGGGTTGTCGCGCTGACTGTGGTGTGTTTCGGGTTGTCGTGCTGACTGTTGTGTGTTTCAGGTTGTCGTGCTGACTGTTGTGTGTTTCGGGTTGTCGCGCTGACTGTGGTGTGTTTCGGGTTGTCGTGCTGACTGTGGTGTGTTTCGGGTTGTCGTGCTGACTGTGGTGTGTTTCGGGTTGTCGCGCTGACTGTTGTGTGTTTCAGGTTGTCGTGCTGACTGGTGTGTTTCAGGTTGTCGTGCTGACTGGTGTGTTTCAGGTTGTCGTGCTGACTGTGGTGTGTTTCAGGTTGTCGTGCTGACTGTGGTGTGTTTCAGGTTGTCGTGCTGACTGGTGTGTTTCAGGTTGTCGTGCTGACTGTGGTGTGTTTCAGGTTGTCGTGCGGACTGTGGTGTGTTTCAGGTTGTCGTGCTGACTGGTGTGTTTCAGGTTGTCGCGCTGACTGTGGTGTGTTTCGGGTTGTCGCGCTGACTGTGGTGTGTTTCGGGTTGTCGCGCTGACTGTGGTGTGTTTCGGGTTGTCGCGCTGACTGTTGTGTGTTTCAGGTTGTCGCGCTGACTGTTGTGTGTTTCAGGTTGTCAGAGCCGCTGAAGAAGCCGCCTCCACCCTTGCGAGCTCCATCCACCCGGAGCAGTGCATCAAGGTCCTGTGTCCCATCATCCAGACCGCCGACTACCCCATCAACCTCGCCGCCATCAAAATGCAGACTAAAGTCATTGAGCGCATTTCTAAGGAGTCGCTGCATCAGATCCTGCAGGACATCATCCCCGGCTTATTACAGGTGCGGTGCCGTCATCTACAGGTATACGGAGCGTCTCCATATTCAGAGTCAGTCACATTATCTGGGGTCTCCCATTCTGCATCACAGGGGCTTCTCTATAACTCTCCAGTAATGAGGCCACTGACCCCGATCTCTATTCTCCCTGCAGGGCTATGACAATACGGAGAGCAGCGTCCGTAAGGCCAGCGTCTTCTGTCTTGTAGCAATTTATTCTGTGATTGGAGAAGAACTGAAACCGTATCTGGCTCAGCTGACGGGCAGTAAGGTAAGACGGGCGGCCCGCGCCATTGGGGCGAGTCTACACCCTTCGGTGGTATATGGAGTATTTCCCTGGCGGTCACAGTCATGGCTCCCCGTCCTCCAGTCGATCACGTTCACACCGCTCCTTCTGTCACCTCTGACAGATTCCTAATGTCAGTTCCAGACTGATCTGGATGGAGGAGAATCTGCTGCTCGTGCTTCTCCTCCTCCTCCTCCTGCCCCAACGTCTTCTCTTATCGATGGAAGAGTTTACTAACAAAGGAAATGAATGAGGCGGCGGCGATTACCAGCATCACAGATCGTGCCCGTCCTCACCGCCGCCTCCTGGTGGTGATACTATGGGGTCATCTCACGGTTATGCTTGTGTAAGATGGCGCCCGTTCTCACCGCCGCCTCCTGGTGGTGATACTATAGAGTCATCTCACGGTTATACTTATGTAAGATGGTGCCCCTTCTCACCGCCGCCTCCTGGTGGTGATACTATAGAGTCATCTCACGGTTATACTTATGTAAGATGGTGCCTGTTCTCACCGCCGCCTCCTGGTGGTGATACTATGAAGTCATCATCTCACGGTTATGCTTGTGTAAGATGGCGCCCGTCCTCACCGCCGCCTCCTGGTGGTGATACTATAGGGTCATCTCACGGTTATACTTATGTAAGATTGTGCCCGTCCTCACCGCCGCCTCCTGGTGGTGATACTATAGAGTCATCTCACGGTTATACTTATGTAAGATGGTGCCCGTCCTCACCGCCGCCTCCTGGTGGTGATACTATAGAGTCATCTCACGGTTATACTTATGTAAGATGGTGCCCGTCCTCACCGCCGCCTCCTGGTGGTGATACTATAGGGTCATCTCACGGTTATGCTTGTGTAAGATGGCGCCCGTCCTCACCGCCGCCTCCTGGTGGTGATACTATAGAGTCATCTCACGGTTATACTAATGTAAGATGGTGCCCGTTCTCACCGCCGCCTCCTGGTGGTGATACTATAGGGTCATCTCACGGTTATACTTATGTAAGATGGCGCCCATCCTCACCGCCGCCTCCTGGTGGTGATACTATAGGGTCATCTCACGGTTATACTTATGTAAGATGGTGCCCGTTCTCACCACCGCCTCCTGGTGGTGATACTATAGGGTCATCTCACGGTTATACTTATGTAAGATGGTGCCCGTTCTCACCGCCGCCTCCTGGTGGTGATACTATAGGGTCATCTCACGGTTATACTTATGTAAGATGGTGCCTGTTCTCACCGCCGCCTCCTGGTGGTGATACTATAGGGTCATCTCACGGTTATACTTATGTAAGATGGTGCCCATCCTCACCGCCGCCTCCTGGTGGTGATACTATAGGGTCATCTCACGGTTATGCTTATGTAAGATGGCGCCCGTCCTCACCGCCGCCTCCTGGTGGTGATACTATAGGGTCATCTCACGGTTATACTTATGTAAGATGGTGCCTGTTCTCACCGCCGCCTCCTGGTGGTGATACTATAGGGTCATCTCACGGTTATACTTATGTAAGATGGTGCCCGTTCTCACCGCCGCCTCCTGGTGGTGATACTATAGGGTCATCTCACGGTTATACTTATGTAAGATGGTGCCCGTTCTCTCCGCCGCCTCCTGGTGGTGATACTATAGGGTCATCTCACGGTTATACTTATGTAAGATGGTGCCTGTTCTCACTGCCGCCTCCTGGTGGTGATACTATAGGGTCATCTCACGGTTATACTTATGTAAGATGGTGCCCGTTCTCACCGCCGCCTCCTGGTGGTGATACTATAGGGTCATCTCACGGTTATACTTATGTAAGATGGTGCCCGTTCTCTCCGCCGCCTCCTGGTGGTGATACTATAGGGTCATCTCACGGTTATACTTATGTAAGATGGTGCCTGTTCTCACCGCCGCCTCCTGGTGGTGATACTATAGGGTCATCTCACGGTTATGCTTATGTAAGATGGTGCCTGTTCTCACCGCCGCCTCCTGGTGGTGATACTATAGGGTCATCTCACGGTTATACTTATGTAAGATGGTGCCTGTTCTCACCGCCGCCTCCTGGTGGTGATACTATAGGGTCATCTCACGGTTATGCTTATGTAAGATGGCGCCCGTTCTCACCGCCGCCTCCTGGTGGTGATACTATAGGGTCATCTCACGGTTATACTTATGTAAGATGGTGCCCGTTCTCACCGCCGCCTCCTGGTGGTGATACTATAGGGTCATCTCACGGTTATGCTTATGTAAGATGGTGCCCGTCCTCACCGCCGCCTCCTGGTGGTGATACTATAGGGTCATCTCACGGTTATACTTATGTAAGATGGCGCCCGTTCTCACCGCCGCCTCCTGGTGGTGATACTATAGGGTCATCTCACGGTTATACTTATGTAAGATGGTGCCCGTTCTCACCGCCGCCTCCTGGTGGTGATACTATAGGGTCATCTCACGGTTATACTTATGTAAGATGGTGCCTGTTCTCACCGCCGCCTCCTGGTGGTGATACTATAGGGTCATCTCACGGTTATACTTATGTAAGATGGTGCCTGTTCTCACCGCCGCCTCCTGGTGGTGATACTATAGGGTCATCTCACGGTTATGCTTATGTAAGATGGCGGCGGGGCTGATCGGTGACCCCTCTGCTGGTCTCCATTACTTTAGGGCTCAGACATTTTGTTGGTAATAAGTTCATTGAATCCTTTTTCCTTTTTTTTTCCCACAGATGAAACTTTTAAACTTGTACATTAAAAGAGCGCAGACCACGAACAGCAACAGCAGCTCGTCCTCCGACGTCTCCACACACAGTTAGTGGCGCCGCTCTGTCCTGGGCGGCTTCTAGAAAGTGGCGGCGGAGCATTCGCCAGCACCTCCCACGCGCAGGATGGCGTCCGGGGACGGCCGCGAGTAACACTAAGAGAACTGACGACTTTACCAGCGGAGGGGCCGGCGAGGCTCCCGGGGGGGCTCCAGCGCTGAAGGGGTTTTATTAGTCCAGAAAGTGGCATTTCTCCTCCATTTATTGAATTTTCCTAAAATGTAAAAAAAAAAAAAATAAAGACAATAACTGCCCCGGTCCTGAGCGGCAAAGAAGACGCCGCGAACCACGAGCCACGAGCTGCGAGCCACGAGCCGCCTCTGAAGAGTTGTTGCAATCAGTATTTTATTTAACTAAAATGTATGTGAATTATCAAATTCTCTTTCTTGAACTGAATGTAGATTTCTGACCCGGTGAGGAGGCGATCTCCCTCGGCTTCTGGCTGCAGACATCGCCGCTGCCGCTGGTTTGCCGTCTTGGTTCTTTGGTTCTTTTTCTTACCTGTTTTGCTGTTTTATTTTGTAAATATTCAGCGAGCTCATTTTACTGCAGCCGGTGCCGTCCGCGGAGGGAGCTGCTCACACAGTGTTTAACCAGACACATTAAAACTATTTCACATTCTGCGAGTGGACGAGACCTTATTTAAACGCCCGTTCTCCTTCCCACAATCCTCAGCATGTGGCTAAGGCGCCCTCCTATCTGCACCGGCGGGCGGGGAGCAGCAGCGTCCGGGGCCGGCGGGGGGGAGCAGCAGCGTCCGGGGCCGGCGGGACAAGCGCTGATTCTTTTAAAACTTTTTAAAAAAAAAAAGAGAAGATTGGCGCGGTCAAGACGCTTTTACAGTGTCGACCTTCAGCTGTGAGTAAAGTTGCGCTTGTTGAAGGACAGTTGGGCTGTTTCCAGTGAAGGGTTAAGTTGTTTTTAAGTTTCAGTCCGAGTCTTACTCCTGTATGCGCCCCATGGCACGTCTGCAGGATCTGGATGAGGTCCTCGGATGGTGCAGGAGGTGGTGGCCGACGTCCACATTTAGTGGTGTCCCCCCCGGTGTAACATGAAGGGACTGGCAGCCATTATTGCACTTAATGAGGACTGCGCCGCTCCGGGCTCGGCCTCCTCTCTGCACCAGGACTCCAGCAGAGGTCCTCACTCCTGCAGTCTGGTGGTCTCAGTTCTGATTTTGTGCATTGAGTTTTCCATCTCCGGGGGATTTGTCTGTCACTTTATTTATAAGATATTTAATCACCATGTAAATAGAAAGCGCCACGTTGTCCCGGTGAGATTGAGAGATGCCTGCTCTGTGTGAACGATGCTATAATGGAGGGTGCAGAGCGTGGCTCCGGCACGGGGTCTATGTATCCTATTGTTACGCAGGTGTCCCCTCCGCAGCGCAGATGGAGTGCACCTCGGTCCTCATTCAGATTTGGAGTGCTATGCTTGATCCCTATTGACTGTACCGGTGGCGGCCGGATCCCCCCGCTGTCGCTCTAATGAACTAATACTGTAAGGATTTCTTCTTTTGTGGCCTCGCTTTTTCATCCAGCGTCACATTACGTAACTAGCGGCTTGTGTAGCTCCGGCCTCCAGCCGTCTGTGGCTGCAGCTGCGGGTCTGGGTGGCTGCAGCTGCGGCGCTTTATCACTAATGGAAATTTATAAAGAAAAAGCAGCTTTAATACCAAATCCCACCTTGCAGTCCTGTAGTCCCTTAGACTGGGAGTAGCGGTGGCATGTATCCCCCCAGCTCATGGGCAGCGATGCTCTGGATGTTGCCCACTAACAGCCTGTCTGATCCCAGCTCAGTTGTCTTTTTATCACTTGTCCCCATCACACCCTGTGTATTCTGTACAGAGCTCCTTACACATCAGAGGCGTCTCTGGGGGGGGGGTCACCATTGCACCGAGTGGGGGGGGGGCCCCAGCACCACATTTTACAGCAGATTGAGGAGTACAAGGGGTAATGTGCATGGATTATATCTGTATTTATATCTGGATTGTTCACCTTCCCTGTGTATCATGACAATTGTACAGATGTTTTGTTTTTTTTTCTTTCTTTTGTTGCATTAACCTGTATGTGATAGAATTTGCTATAAAAGAAAACGAGAAGAAAAAAAAAAAAATCTTGAGTTTGCTTTAGAATAAATTCAATTTATGTTTATGTCTGGACGTCTTCTTTGACCTAATCACATAATGGCCGTTTCCTGTACGGGAGCAGATTTGTCGCAGTTTTATACCCAATGTTACATAATAGAAGCCACAGAAAAATGACTCGATCGCAAACAAAGCCATCAATGTCTCATCAACTGGGGTCTTTTTTTTAACCTTTCTCCCCCAATTGTACATTTTGTCACTAGATTATCTATAATCCACAATGTTATGTGTAGTGAGGAAATCATCCGGCCCTTGTATAAAGCTGTTATAGTGTCGGCCATCACTACCTCTTGTGGTCGGCATCCACAGTCTGACTGCTCTGACTGTAAAGAACCCTTTCCTGTTTAGCTTCCCATTTTTCCATCCTCTCATCATATGAGAGGCCTCCGTCCTGTGGAATAATCCAGTTTCCCGTCTTTGAACGGACTCTAACTTCTGAATATCCTTTTTAAAATGTGGAGCCCAAAACTGGATCCCTTATTCCAGATGTGGCCTCACTAGTGGTTTATAAAGGGGCAACAGTACGTTGGAATCGCAGGACTTTATTTCTCTTTTTACACAACCTAAAATCTTGTTTGCTTTTGTGGCTGCTGCCTGACATTGAGTGCTGCTGCTCAGTTACTTGTAACCAGAATCCCCCATCCTTCTCCTGCTCTGTAGTCCTGAGTATCCTCCCATCTAATGTGTATGCAGCAATAGGATTACTCCGTCCTCGGTGCATTACTCTACATTTATCTACAGTACAGACCAAAAGTTTGGACACACCTCATTTAAAGATTTTTCTGTATTTTCATGACTATGAAAATTGTACATTCACACTGAAGGCATCAAAACTATGAATTACCACATGTGGAATTATATACTTAACAAAAAAGTGTGAAACAACTGAAAATATGTCTTATATTCTAGGTTCTTCACAGTAGCCACCTTTTGCTTTGATGACTGCTTTGCACACTCTTGGCATTCTCTTCATGAGCTTCAAGAGGTAGTCACCGGAAATGGTTTTCACTTCACAGGTGTGCCCTGTCAGGTTTAATAAGTGGGATTTCTTGCCATATAAATGGGGTTGGGACCATCAGTTGTGTTGTGCAGAAGTCTGGTGGATACACAGCTGATAGTCCTACTGAATAGACTGTTAGCTGCTTTTTTTTTTCCATAATACAAATTCTAAGTAAAGAAAAACTAGTGGCCATCATTACTTTAAGAATTGAAGGTCAGTCAGTGCGAAAAATTGGGCAAACTTTGAAAGTGTCCCCAAGTGCAGTTGCAAAAACCATCAAGCGCTACAAAGAAACTGGCTCACATGAGGACCGCCCCAGGAAAGGAAGACCAAGAGTCACCTCTGCTTCTGAGGATACGTTTATCCGAGTCACCAGCCTCAGAAATCGCAGGTTAACAGCAGCTCAGATTAGAGACCAGGTCAATGCCACACAGAGTTCTAGCAGCAGACACATCTCTACAACAACTGTTAAGAGGAGACTTTGTGCAGCAGGCCTTCATGGTAAAATAGCTGCTAGGAAACCACTGCTAAGGACAGGCAACAAGCAGAAGAGACTTGTTTGGGCTAAAGAACACAAGGAATGGACATTAGACCAGTGGAAATCTGTGCTTTGGTCTGATGAGTCCAAATTTGAGATCTTTGTTTCCAGCCACCGGGTCTTTGTGTGACGCAGAATAGGTGAACGGATGGACTCTACATGCCTGGTTCCCACCGTGAAGCATGGAGGAGGAGGTGTGATGGTGTGGGGGGGCTTTGCTGGTGACACTGTTGGGGATTTATTCAAAATTGAAGGCATACTGAACCAGCATGGCTACCACAGCATCTTGCAGCGGCATGCTATTCCATCCGGTTTGCATTTAGTTGGACCATCATTTATTTTTCAACAAGACAATGACCCCAAACACCTCCAGGCTGTGTAAGGGCTATTTGACCAAGAAGGAGAGTGATGGGGGGCTACGCCAGATGACCTGGCCTCCACAGTCACCAGACCTGAACCCAATCGAGATGGTTTGGGGTGAGCTGGACCGCAGAGTGAAGGCAAAAGGGCCAACAAGTGCTAAGCATCTCTGGGAACTCCTTCAAGATTGTTGGAAGACCATTTCCGGTGACTACCTCTTGAAGCTCATCAAGAGAATGCCAAGAGTGTGCAAAGCAGTCATCAAAGCAAAAGGGGGCTACTGTGAAGACCCTAGAATATAAGACATATTTTCAGTTGTTTCACACTTTTTTGTTAAGTATATAATTCCACATGTGGTAATTCATAGTTTTGATGCCTTCAGTGTGAATGTACAATTTTCATAGTCATGAAAATACAGAAAAATCTTTAAATGAGAAGGTGTGTCCAAACTTTTGGTCTGTACTGGATATTAAACCTCATCTGCTGATTGTTTCCCATTTAGTCTCTTATCCAGATCGTTCTGTAATATTGTATTATCGCGCTCGGTTTGGTGTCGCCAGCTCACACGTTACTGTCCATCTTATTCCATCCCTGATTTCACCTTCTGACATTTTTATACGACTTTCAGCTTTTGCTTTATGGGAAAGAACATTGCTGGGGAAACTAATGACATTTAGGGGGTCTTTCCCTGCAGCAATCTGTAAGGAGCATAAAGCTGCACAAAGAGGGGGAAATGAACGGGGGCTGGGTTTCTTCATTGATTACACGTATGTTTTGGGGGTCCATTTGCCAGCCTTGTCCGCTTTTCAAAACCTTGTTGAAGATGGCGTAAAATACCAAGTCACCAAATTTTTGCACAAATATGTTACTTGTTTCACACAAATTCTGATATATTTTTTTTAATTGCAGTTGCTGTAAAATGCTGAATGAATCGGCTCTTAAGGGCCTATGATCTTCTCTCACTGACCAATAGGCCCATAATTATAATGCAGCCATCCCATAATCTCACAAAAAAGCCCCGAGGAAAAAAGTTGGGAGTCTCCAAAACCAAATATAAAAGATGTGATGGTCGGATTAATAATGGTTTTCAGCACAGTCCACTACCAAAACCATAACTCTCCTAGAAGCGCAATGTGAAATGTCTCCTGGGCCCGGACACTTTGTAGACGGTAAAATGAAGGCAGAAAATCTTGTAAGAGAACGGCTCCAAAATAATAAAGGCAACAGGAACATCTAATCCGTACCCAAGAAATCTCAAAACCTTTTACAGATTGCGTTTCAGTGTCACTCACTCGTAATATTAGGATTCTCTTCCAAAAAAAAAAATAATAATATTTTCCCATTTTTTTTTTTGTATTCCTGCAACATAGAGAAGACGAAGAAGCTGCGCGGCTCCGGCCGAGACCCCGATGTTCTTCGCTCGTCTGGCTGCAATACGTTTCCATGGAGACCGACAGGAGATAATTGGATAGCAGGAAACAGAGTGATACAATTAATGCAAAATCCGCATTAAACCGTCAGGTGTTGGGGATAAACATTGAGTCATTTAGGCTGAAGATGAAACATTTCATATATCGGCAATAAAGCAATTTCCACTGTTACTTCAGTCTCCAATATGAGTTATAAATGTGCAACCAGCAACACACCCTGACTTCTCCAGGATCCCCCCAGAGTGTGGCCGGCAGGTCCCAACATGTCCTGCGGACCCTTCCTACACTCTGCATCACTGGTTATAATGGGAATAGCTGCACACTGGGCGAGGAGGGCACACTGGGCGAGGGCGGCACGCTAGGCGAGGAGGGCACGCTGGGCGAGGACGGCCCGAGCTCTGCTCACCCGGTCCCTGGGTGAATAGATATTACTTACAGTCAAGTTTCTTCCTCTAGCTGAATCGCAATCATCTGCAAAGCCAAAAACCTCTATACCCTCGCACCTCCAGTACACCCCAATAGAGCCATAACACACCATCACATAACCAAGCTTACGTCCATCAAACAATTATACTCCAATATGACCAGTATATATATACACTAGAGTAAAAGCAACCACACCCCATTCTAAGATCACACCCCTTTCTGAAGACCACACTCTGTTACACACCGCTTCCTCACTCCCAAAGATAATGGTAGCCAAAATGAAAGGAACATTTTCCTGCAGTCCTATGTAACGCCAGAAATAACACTTGTATAACACCTACTACACTACTAATGTTAACATAAATCCATAACTTGTCACACAGCTTTATTGACATAGCCATGGAGCATGTTATCTTACATATTATGGAATACTACGTACAGGATCAGAACCAATAACAGTACACAAATACAAAACTACCATCAGTATGGAAAGAAAACAACAGAACCGTCATCAGTACGTGACTACAGAACCAGAACCATTATGAGTAGATGAATATAGTTCCAGAACCACCATCAATAGATTAATACAGCAACAGAACCATCATCAGTACATGAATGCAGCACCAAAACAGTGCAAAAATACATCACCAGAACCATCATCGGTACAAAGATAGAGCACTAGATCCATTAGTACATGAATACAGCACCAGAACCACCACTAGTATACGACTGCAGCACCAGGACAACCATCAGTACATGAATACAGAAGCACCAACAGTATATGAATGCAGCACCAAGACCATCATCATCACATGAATACAGCGCAACAACCATCATCAGTACATGAATGCAGCAACAGAACCATCATTACATAAATACAGAACAACCGTTAGCACATGAATAGATCAATAAAACAATCATCTTACAGCACCAGAACAATCAAAAGTACATGATTACAGCACCAAAACAAGCATCAGTACATGAATGAATCATGGGCTCAGTAGTTAGCACTGTTGCATTGCAAGATTGGGGTCCTAGGTTCAAATCCCACCAAGGACAACATCTATATATTTGACTCATTGGTTAGCACTGTTGTATTGCAGCTTTGGGGTCCTGGGTTCAAATCCCAAATACAACATCTGTATGATTGGCTCAGTGGTTAGCACTGTTTCTTTGCAGTATTGGGGTCCTGGGTTCAAATCCCACGAAGGACACCATCTGTATGTTTGTATGTTCTCCCCATGGTTGCGTGGGTTTCCTCCGGGTTCTCCGATTTCCTCCCACACTGTAAAGACATACTGATAGGGAATTTAGATTGTGAGCACAAATGGGGTCTATAAAGCGCTGTGGAATTAATGGCGCTATATAAGCATAATAAATAACCATCTTATTCATTGAATTCTGTTTTTTTCTTTCGTCCCAATGCCTCTAATGTATAACTTCCGGCCCCATTGCCCCTAGAGTATAACATCCGGCTCCTTGCCCCCCCGTGTATAATTTCCGGCCCCCTTCTATGCCATCTGCCTTTAGTAACATCACAAAATGACCGGTGGTGCCGAGCTCACTGATACCTGTAATAGGAGTCACTGGGGTAACAAGTCCGTCCATGACATTTCTTCCTCCTTGTTCTTCCCCGTCACCTGTGAGTGATATTATTGAGAAGTGGAAAGAACTGCAGCAACTCAGTCACAAAGTGGAGACCCCCTAACATTACAGAGCGGAGGGCTGAATGCGGAGGAGCAGAAAAGTCACCACCGCTCTGCTGACCCCATAACTGCAGAGTCCAGACCTCCTCTGGTATAAACCCTGCGCCCCCGCCGGGAGCTTCATGGCCGAGCAGCTGCCTGCAGCCGTACATCACCAAGCACAATGCTGAGCGTCGGATGGAGTGGTGTAAAGCCGCCACCACTGGACTCTGGAGGAGACGTGTTCTGTGCAGTGACGGATCGCACTTCTCTATCTGCGTCTGATGGAGGAGTCTGGTGATTCCAGGAGAGCCCCATACAGACATGGGGGGAGAACATGAGCGGCCGCACAGAGCCCGGACCCCAACCCCATCCTATAATGGAGACTGTGAGCCCGGCCTCCCCCCAACATCAGGGTCTGACCCTACAAATGCTCTTCTTGATGAAGGGACAAAAATTTCTACAGACGCCTCCAAAATCTTATATAGAAATCCCAGAAGAGCGGAGCCGTTATATCTGCAGAGGACGACTCCGTGTTAATGTCTATGGATGAAGAATGGGGTCAGTAAAGCTCCTATAGGAGGAACATGGAGGGGCACATGTGTTTGGCCATTTAGTATATCCCCATATAACCAGAATTACATTGTATTGAAGCCTTGTTCAATTTGTGTCAAACCCCCAAACGAACCGAGTGTGGGAAGCCGGAGCCTGTGAGGGAGCGCGATGGGAACACGTTCTTCCACATTCCCTCGGGGTCACTTGCGGTGCACTACGTGGCCAGTCTACGTATAGAAGGGCATGGGGCATGAGTGACAGCTCTGAGGTCAGTAATTCAGTGCCAGGGAACAGGAGACAGGACTCCTCTGAGCAGAGCGTGATGTTCAGCCATGTAAACAGAGCACAAAACGTTACCCGCTCCCGAGTCATCCGCGGCCTCCCAAGTCCCGGCAGTCAAATATTCAGAGGAGTCTCTGCCCAACAAGTGGAGGGAACAGCAGCGTTTTGGGGGACAGAGGGGTCTGGCAAGGTACAGAGGACAAAAGGCAGCACAGTCCCCTCCATGTGCAGCTCCGCGGTCGGTCAGATGCTACTGACATTGTACTGACACTTCCTCTTGAGAAAGCTGTCCCGTGACAGCGAAACGTGCGTCGAGGTGCACCTGCTACCCTGAGGTTCCCCCCTTCCCTGCGTTCCCATCCACTTTGCGGTGAGTACATACTGTTTCCTACTTGGCAAGTGGGGTCTTCCCACATCCATTCGGACCACTATTGCAGCGGTGAATGTGGCTTGAAATTCTGATGGCTGCAACTTCCTCAGCATTTGGGACCGGATGCAGTGAACTTTTGGGGACCTTGGTTTAGGCACTTTGCACGTTTTTTCCCCTTTTCCTACATTTATGATATTTAAAATGTATTTTTGTACTGTATATTTATCTATTAATAAACAATCTTCTTTTATGAGCCATTTATACTCCTAGTCTCTGTTTGGTTGGACATTGTCCTGAGATGAGATAACCTGGCTGCGGTGTCTTTTCCCACCTACCTGATAAAGTGGAGCGACTTTTCTAACAATTTACTGACGCCTGGTAAATGAGAAGCGTCCGGTGGGTCCATAATCAGGAGCCTCGCAGTCTGCGCACAATGGACATGAAATGTGTGTAAAACACTTAGGAAAAGCTCCGCCATCCGGGGCATTATGTCCGTCCTCTGCCCTGTTATTACCCTGTTATTACAGAGGGGCAGCCCTGCGATCTGCACAATATCCCGCATCATAAACCCTCTGTACAATTAACCTCTGTGCAAACAGTGCGGAGCGAGAGGAAGCAGCGGCCAAAGCAACGGTGGAAGGTGAACGGCAAGATAAATATCCATCAGGAAGGCCGGAAACGTCTCACAGCAACCAGCCGGGCAGGGGAGGGTTAACACGGGGGCACAGCCCTTCAGGGGTTAAATAAAGGAAAGGAGGGGAACGTCCATGGACTATATGGAAAGAATAACGGATAACATAACCTGAATCTTATGTCAGTACCAGAGTATAAAATGTATCGACTCCTAGAATAAACACTGAAATCCCCCCTCCTAGATGTGAATGAATGAAATCTTCTCATTGAATACTTTGTTCTGTAGAAGCTGAATGTGCTGACAACAAAATCACACAATCATCAATGGAAATCACATTTATTAACCAATGGAGGCCTGGATGTGGAGTCACCCCCAAAATTAAAGTGGAAACACACACTACAGGCTGATCCAACTGTGATGTAATGTCCTTAAAACAAGTCACAATGAGGCTGAGTATTGTGTGTGGCCTCCACGTGCCTGTATGACCTCCCTACAACGCCTGGACATGCTCCTGATGAGGCTGAGTATTGTGTGTGGCCTCCACGTGCCTGTATGACCTCCCTACAACGCCTGGACATGCTCCTGATGAGGCTGAGTATTGTGTGTGGCCTCCACGTGCCTGTATGACCTCCCTACAACGCCTGGGCATGCTCCTGATGAGGCTGAGTATTGTGTGTGGCCTCCACGTGCCTGTATGACCTCCCTACAACGCCTGGGCATGCTCCTGATGAGGCTGAGTATTGTGTGTGGCCTCCACGTGCCTGTATGACCTCCCTACAACGCCTAGGCATGCTCCTGATGAGGCTGAGTATTGTGTGTGGCCTCCACGTGCCTGTATGACCTCCCTACAACGCCTGGGCATGCTCCTGATGAGGCTGAGTATTGTGTGTGGTCTCCACGTGCCTGTATGGCCTCCCTACAACGCCTGGGCATGCTCCTGATGAGGCTGAGTATTGTGTGTGGCCTCCACGTGCCTGTATGACCTCCCTACAACGCCTGGGCATGCTCCTGATGAGGCTGAGTATTGTGTGTGGCCTCCACGTGCCTGTATGACCTCCCTACAACGCCTGGGCGTGCTCCTGATGAGGCTGAGTATTGTGTGTGGCCTCCACGTGCCTGTATGACCTCCCCACAACGCCTGGGCATGCTCCTGATGAGGCTGAGTATTGTGTGTGGCCTTCACGTGCCTGTATGACCTCCCTACAACGCCTGGGGATGCTCCTGATGAGGCTGAGTATTGTGTGTGGCCTCCACGTGCCTGTATGACCTCCCTACAATGCCTGGGCATGCTCCTGATGAGGCTGAGTATTGTGTGTGGCCTCCACGTGCCTGTATGACCTCCCTACAATGCCTGGGCATGCTCCTGATGAGGCTGAGTATTGTGTGTGGCCTCCACGTGCCTGTATGACCTCCCTACAACGCCTGGGCATGCTCCTGATGAGGCTGAGTATTGTGTGTGGCCTCCACGTGCCTGTATGACCTCCCTACAATGCCTGGGCATGCTCCTGATGAGGCTGAGTATTGTGTGTGGCCTCCACGTGCCTGTATGACCTCCCTACAATGCCTGGGGATGCTCCTGATGAGGCTGAGTATTGTGTGTGGCCTCCACGTGCCTGTATGACCTCCCTACAATGCCTGGGCATGCTCCTGATGAGGCTGAGTATTGTGTGTGGCCTCCACGTGCCTGTATGACCTCCCTACAACGCCTGGGGATGCTCCTGATGAGGCTGAGTATTGTGTGTGGCCTCCACGTGCCTGTATGACCTCCCTACAATGCCTGGGCATGCTCCTGATGAGGCTGAGTATTGTGTGTGGCCTCCACGTGCCTGTATGACCTCCCTACAACGCCTGGGCATGCTCCTGATGAGGCTGAGTATTGTGTGTGGCCTCCACGTGCCTGTATGACCTCCCTACAACGCCTGGGCATGCTCCTGATGAGGCTGAGTATTGTGTGTGGCCTCCACGTGCCTGTATGACCTCCCTACAATGCCTGGGCATGCTCCTGATGAGGCTGAGTATTGTGTGTGGCCTCCACGTGCCTGTATGACCTCCCTACAACGCCTGGGCATGCTCCTGATGAGGCTGAGTATTGTGTGTGGCCTCCACGTGCCTGTATGACCTCCCTACAACGCCTGGGCATGCTCCTGATGAGGCTGAGTATTGTGTGTGGCCTCCACGTGCCTGTATGACCTCCCTACAACGCCTGGGTATGCTCCTGATGAGGCTGAGTATTGTGTGTGGCCTCCACGTGCCTGTATGACCTCCCTACAACGCCTGGGCATGCTCCTGATGAGGCTGAGTATTGTGTGTGGCCTCCGCGTGCCTGTATGACCTCCCTACAACGCCTGGGCATGCTCCTGATGAGGCTGAGTATTGTGTGTGGCCTCCACGTGCCTGTATGACCTCCCTACAACGCCTGGGCATGCTCCTGATGAGGCTCAGTATTGTGTGTGGCCTCTACGTGCCTGTATGACCTCCCTACAACCCCTGGGCATGCTTCTGATGATGCTGAGTATTGTGTGTGGCCTCCACGTGCCTGTATGACCTCCCTACAATGCCTTGGCATGCTCCTGATGAGGCTGAGCATTGTGTGTGGCCTCCACGTGCCTGTATGACTTCCCTACAACACCTGGGCATGCTCCTGATGAGGCTGAGTATAGTGTGTGGCCTCCACGTGCCTGTATGACCTCCCTACAACGCCTGGGCATGCTCCTGATGAGGCTGAGTATTGTGTGTGGCCTCCACGAGCCTGTATGACCTCCCTACAACGCCTGGGGATGCTCCTGATGAGACTGAGTATTGTGTGTGGCCTCCACGTGCCTGTATGACCTCCCTACAATGCCTGGGCATGCTCCTGATGAGGCTGAGTATTGTGTGTGGCCTCCACGAGCCTGTATGACCTCCCTACAACGCCTGGGGATGCTCCTGATGAGACTGAGTATTGTGTGTGGCCTCCACGTGCCTGTATGACCTCCCTACAACGCCTGGGCATGCTCCTGATGAGGCTGAGTATTGTGTGTGGCCTCCACGTGCCTGTATGACCTCCCTACAACGCCTGGGCATGCTCCTGATGAGGCTGAGTATTGTGTGTGGCCTCCACGTGCCTGTATGACCTCCCTACAACGCCTGGGCATGCTCCTGATGAGGCTGAGTATTGTGTGTGGCCTCCACGTGTCTGTATGACCTCCCTACAACGCCTGCGCATGCTCCTGATGAGGCTGAGTATTGTGTGTGGCCTCCACGTGTCTGTATGACCTCCCTACAACGCCTGGGCATGCTCCTGATGAGGCTCAGTATTGTGTGTGGCTTCCACGTGCCTGTATAACCTCCCTACAACGCCTGGGCATGCTCCTGATGAGGCTTAGTATTGTGTGTGGCCTCCACGTGCCTGTATAACCTCCCTACAACGCCTGGGCATGCTTCTGATGAGGCTGAGTATTGTGTGTGGCCTCCACGTGCCTGTATGACCTCCCTACAACGCCTGGGCATGCTCCTGATGAGGCTGAGTATTGTGTGTGGCCTCCACGTGCCTGTATGACCTCCCTACAACGCCTGGGCATGCTCCTGATGAGGCTGAGTATTGTGTGTGGCCTCCACGTGCCTGTATGACCTCCCTACAATGCCTGGGCATGCTCCTGATGAGGCTGAGTATTGTGTGTGGCCTCCACGTGCCTGTATGACCTCCCTACTGTGACACCCCAGGGGTCTGGTTGCCACAGTGATAGAGATATTACGTCTGAGAGCAGGTGGGAGGTCTCTTGGTCAGGAATCCTATGCATGCCACACCTCCTGCCCAGTCCTGGGAGGGGAAGAACTTCCCCTATATAAACCTAGGGCTGAGGCAGGGTTAGTGAGTAGAGAAGAAGTAGAGACAGAGAAGAGAAGCAGATCTAGGAAAAGAACATCAGGAGCTCTGTGGAGCAGTGCTAAAAGGAGTCAGGGGCTGGCAGCTGCAGAGCTCGCCCTGACTGAGAAGCTATCACCGGACCCGGAGTCCGAGGCTGTGGGGACTAATCTTTACCCAGCAGCAGAAACCGCCCGGCAGGGGATTTCAGGTCCTCTGGCCAAGAAACCCGAAGGCACGGTCACACGCGTGGGACCAGCACCGCCGTTGTGGAGCGGACGCCACTAGAAGGCCCCGAGTCACCGGCCATACGGGTGAGCACCACACGGTACACTCAGGGACGTGGGCTACTTATACCCGCCTCTAGCAAGGTAGCCAGAAGAGTACAGTCAGTTTGGGAGGCCTACAACTCCGCCTGGCCAGGGGAGATCCCATCTGCTCAAGGACTGACCAGGCCCCGATCGCTAGCCAGTACTCCGGGAGGGTCTATCTTTATCACCAGTAAAGACCCTGAACTACACCGCATCGTCTCTGAGTGATTCCTGCTACCCCCATCATCCACGTCGGCTGCCCTGAGGCCATACCCCTCCCGTTGGGGGTGATACTATCACGCTGCACAATCCTACCACCGGCCTCAGCGGTCTGCCCTGCAGCGGCAGCTCCTTCGCTGCATTCAACGGGTGGCGTAGTCGTCCAACATCTACCGCTAATACATCGCCGCTCAGTTTGACTCCCTGGGCACGGACCGGGTCACCGCCACGAGACTACGACCCTCAACAGATCCGGCTCCGGGTAAGCTCCCGTGCGCGCGACGCCGCGCGACGAAGGCCCAGGGGTGCGTCACTACAACGCCTGGGTATGCTCCTGATGAGGCTGAGTATTGTGTGTGGCCTCCAAGTGCCTGTATGACCTCCCTACAACGCCTGGGCATGCTCCTGATGAGGCTGAGTACTGTGTGTGGCCTCCACGTGCCTGTATGACCTCCCTACAACGCCTGGGCATGCTCCTGATGAGGCTGAGTATTGTGTGTGGCCTCCACGTGCCTGTATGACCTCCCTACAACGCCTGGGCATGCTCCTGATGAGGCTGAGTATTGTGTGTGGCCTCCACGTGCCTGTATGACCTCCCTACAACGCCTGGGCATGCTCCTGATGAGGCTGAGTATTGTGTGTGGCCTCCACGTGCCTGTATGACCTCCCTACAACGCCTGGGTATGCTCCTGATGAGGCTGAGTATTGTGTGTGGCCTCCACGTGCCTGTATGACCTCCCTACAACGCCTGGGCATGCTCCTGATGAGGCTGAGTATTGTATGTGGCCTCCACGTGCCTGTATGACCTCCCTACAACGCCTGGGCATGCTCCTGATGAGGCTGAGTATTGTGTGTGGCCTCCACGTGCCTGTATGACCTCCCTACAACGCCTGGGCATGCTCCTGATTAGGCTGATGTTGTATGTGGCCTCCACGTGCCTGTATGACCTCCCTACAACGCCTGGGCATGCTCCTGATGAGGCTGAGTATTGTGTGTGGCCTCCACGTGCCTGTATGACCTCCCTACAACACCTGGGCATGCTCCTGATGAGGCTGAGTATTGTGTGTGGCCTCCACGTGCCTGTATGACCTCCCTACAACCCCTGGGCATGCTCCTGATGAGGCTGAGTATTGTGTGTGGCCTCCACGTGCCTGTATGACCTCCCTACAATGCCTGGGCATGCTCCTGATGAGGCTGAGTATTGTGTGTGGCCTCCACGTGCCTGTATGATCTCCCTACAACGCCTGGGCATGCTCCTGATGAGGCTGAGTATTGTGTGTGGCCTCCGCGTGCCTGTATGACCTCCCTACAACGCCTGGGCATGCTCCTGATGAGGCTGAGTATTGTGTGTGGCCTCCACGTGCCTGTATGACCTCCCTACAACCCCTGGGCATGCTCCTGATGAGGCTGAGTATTGTGTGTGGCCTCCACGTGCCTGTATGACCTCCCTACAATGCCTGGGCATGCTCCTGATGAGGCTGAGTATTGTGTGTGGCCTCCACGTGCCTGTATGACTTCCCTACAACACCTGGGCATGCTCCTGATGAGGCTGAGTATTGTGTGTGGCCTCCACGAGCCTGTATGACCTCCCTACAACGCCTGGGGATGCTCCTGATGAGGCTGAGTATTGTGTGTGGCCTCCACGAGCCTGTATGACCTCCCTACAATGCCTGGGCATGCTCCTGATGAGGCTGAGTATTGTGTGTGGCCTCCACGTGCCTGTATGACTTCCCTACAACACCTGGGCATGCTCCTGATGAGGCTGAGTATTGTGTGTGGCCTCCACGAGCATGTATGACCTCCCTACAACGCCTGGGCATGCTCCTGATGAGGCTGAGTATTGTGTGTGGCCTCCACGTGCCTGTATGACCTCCCTACAACGCCTGGGCATGCTCCTGATGAGGCTGAGTATTGTGTGTGGCCTCCACGAGCCTGTATGACCTCCCTACAACGCCTGGGGATGCTCCTGATGAGGCTGAGTATTGTGTGTGGCCTCCACGTGCCTGTATGACCTCCCTACAATGCCTGGGCATGCTCCTGATGAGGCTGAGTATTGTGTGTGGCCTCCACGTGCCTGTATGACCTCCCTACAATGCCTGGGCATGCTCCTGATGAGGCTGAGTATTGTGTGTGGCCTCCACGTGCCTGTATGACCTCCCTACAACGCCTGGGCATGCTCCTGATGAGGCTGAGTATTGTGTGTGGCCTCCACGTGCCTGTATGACCTCCCTACAACGCCTGGGCATGCTCCTGATGAGGCTGAGTATTGTGTGTGGCCTCCACGTGCCTGTATGACCTCCCTACAACGCCTGGGCATGCTCCTGATGAGGCTAAGTATTGTGTGGCCTCCACGTGCCTGTAATACCTCCCTACAACGCCTGGGCATGCTCCTGATGAGGCTGAGTATTGTGTGTGGCCTCCACGTGCCTGTATGACCTCCCTACAACACCTGGGCATGCTCCTGATGAGGCTGAGTATTGTGTGTGGTCTCCACGTGCCTGTATGACCTCCCTACAACGCCTGGGCATGCTCCTGATGAGACTCAGTATTGTGTGTGGCCTCCACGTGTCTGTATGACCTCCCTACAACGCCTGCGCATGCTCCTGATGAGGCTGAGTATTGTGCGTGGCCTCCACGTGCCTGTATGACGTCCCTACAACACCTGGGCATGCTCCTGATGAGGCTGAGTATTGTGTGTGGCCTCCACGTGCCTGTATGACCTCCCTACAACGCCTGGGCATGCTCCTGATGAGGCTGAGTATGGTGTGTGGCCTCCACGTGCCTGTATGACCTCCCTACAACGCCTGGGCATGCTCCTGATGAGGCTGAGTATTGTGTGTGGCCTCCACGTGCCTGTATGACCTCCCTACAACGCCTGGGCATGCTCCTGATGAGGCTGAGTATTGTGTGTGGCCTCCACGAGCCTGTATGACCTCCCTACAACGCCTGGGGATGCTCCTGATGAGGCTGAGTATTGTGTGTGGCCTCCACGTGCCTGTATGACCTCCCTACAATGCCTGGGCATGCTCCTGATGAGGCTGAGTATTGTGTGTGGCCTCCACGTGCCTGTATGACCTCCCTACAATGCCTGGGCATGCTCCTGATGAGGCTGAGTATTGTGTGTGGCCTCCACGTGCCTGTATGACCTCCCTACAACGCCTGGGCATGCTCCTGATGAGGCTGAGTATTGTGTGTGGCCTCCACGTGCCTGTATGACCTCCCTACAACGCCTGGGCATGCTCCTGATGAGGCTGAGTATTGTGTGTGGCCTCCACGTGCCTGTATGACCTCCCTACAACACCTGGGCATGCTCCTGATGAGGCTGAGTATTGTGTGTGGTCTCCACGTGCCTGTATGACCTCCCTACAACGCCTGGGCATGCTCCTGATGAGACTCAGTATTGTGTGTGGCCTCCACGTGTCTGTATGACCTCCCTACAACGCCTGCGCATGCTCCTGATGAGGCTGAGTATTGTGCGTGGCCTCCACGTGCCTGTATGACGTCCCTACAACACCTGGGCATGCTCCTGATGAGGCTGAGTATTGTGTGTGGCCTCCACGTGCCTGTATGACCTCCCTACAACGCCTGGGCATGCTCCTGATGAGGCTGAGTATGGTGTGTGGCCTCCACGTGCCTGTATGACCTCCCTACAACGCCTGGGCATGCTCCTGATGAGGCTGAGTATTGTGTGTGGCCTCCACGTGCCTGTATGACCTCCCTACAACGCCTGGGCATGCTCCTGATGAGGCTGAGTATTGTGTGTGGCCTCCACGTGCCTGTATGACCTCCCTACAACGCCTGGGCATGCTCCTGATAAGGCTGAGTATTGTGTGTGGCCTCCACGTGCCTGTATGACCTCCCTACAACGCCTGGGCATGCTCCTGATGAGGTTGAGTATTGTGTGTGGCCTCCACGTGCCTGTATGACCTCCCTACAACGCCTGGGCATGCTCCTGATGAGGCTGAGTATTGTGTGTGGCCTCCACGTGCCTGTATGACCTCCCTACAACGCCTGGGCATGCTCCTGATGAGGCTGAGTATTGTGTGTGGCCTCCACGTGCCTGTATGACCTCCCTACAACGCCTGGGCATGCTCCTGATGAGGCTGAGTATTGTGTGTGGCCTCCACGTGCCTGTATGACCTCCCTACAACGCCTGGGCATGCTCCTGATGAGGTTGAGTATTGTGTGTGGCCTCCACGTGCCTGTATGACCTCCCTACAACGCCTGGGCATGCTCCTGATGAGGCTCAGTATTGTGTGTGGCCTCCACGTGCCTGTATGACCTCCATACAACGCCTGGGCATGCTCCTGATGAGGCTGAGTATGGTGTGTGGCCTCCACGTGCCTGTATGACCTCCCTACAACGCCTGGGCATGCTCCTGATGAGGCTGAGTATTGTGTGTGGCCTCCACGTGCCTGTATGACCTCCCTACAACACCTGGGCATGCTCCTGATGAGGCTCAGTATTGTGTGTGGCCTCCACGTGCCTGTATGACCTCCCTACAACGCCTGGGCATGCTCCTGATGAGGCTGAGTATTGTGTGTGGCCTCCACGTGCCTGTATGACCTCCCTACAACGCCTGGGCATGCTCCTGATGAGGCTGAGTATTGTGTGTGGCCTCCACGTGTCTGTATGACCTCCCTACAACGCCTGGGCATGCTCCTGATGAGGCTGAGTATTGTGTGTGGCCTCCACGTGTCTGTATGACCTCCCTACAACGCCTGGGCATGCTCCTGATGAGGCTCAGTATTGTGTGTGGCTTCCACGTGCCTGTATAACCTCCCTACAACGCCTGGGCATGCTCCTGATGAGGCTTAGTATTGTGTGTGGCCTCCACGTGCCTGTATAACCTCCCTACAACGCCTGGGCATGCTTCTGATGAGGCTGAGTATTGTGTGTGGCCTCCACGTGCCTGTATGACCTCCCTACAATGCCTGGGCATGCTCCTGATGAGGCTGAGTATTGTGTGTGGCCTCCACGTGCCTGTATGACCTCCCTACTGTGACACCCCAGGGGTCTGGTTGCCACAGTGATAGAGATATTACGTCTGAGAGCAGGTGGGAGGTCTCTTGGTCAGGAATCCTATGCATGCCACACCTCCTGCCCTGTCCTGGGAGGGGAAGAACTTCCCCTATATAAACCTAGGGCTGAGGCAGGGTTAGTGAGTAGAGAAGAAGTAGAGACAGAGAAGAGAAGCAGATCTAGGAAAAGAACATCAGGAGCTCTGTGGAGCAGTGCTAAAAGGAGTCAGGGGCTGGCAGCTGCAGAGCTCGCCCTGACTGAGAAGCTATCACCGGACCCGGAGTCCGAGGCTGTGGGGACTAATCTTTACCCAGCAGCAGAAACCGCCCGGCAGGGGATTTCAGGTCCTCTGGCCAAGAAACCCGAAGGCACGGTCACACGCGTGGGACCAGCACCGCCGTCGTGGAGCGGACGCCACTAGAAGGCCCCGAGTCACCGGCCATACGGGTGAGCACCACACGGTACACTCAGGGACGTGAGCTACTTATACCCGCCTCTAGCAAGGTAGCCAGAAGAGTACAGTCAGTTTGGGAGGCCTACAACTCCGCCTGGCCAGGGGAGATCCCATCTGCTCAAGGACTGACCAGGCCCCGATCGCTAGCCAGTACTCCGGGAGGGTCTATCTTTATCACCAGTAAAGACCCTGAACTACACCGCATCGTCTCTGAGTGATTCCTGCTACCCCCATCATCCACGTCGGCTGCCCTGAGGCCATACCCCTCCCGTTGGGGGTGATACTATCACGCTGCACAATCCTACCACCGGCCTCAGCGGTCTGCCCTGCAGCGGCAGCTCCTTCGCTGCATTCAACGGGTGGCGTAGTCGTCCAACATCTACCGCTAATACATCGCCGCTCAGTTTGACTCCCTGGGCACGGACCGGGTCACCGCCACGAGACTACGACCCTCAACAGATCCGGCTCCGGGTAAGCTCCCGTGCGCGCGACGCCGCGCGACGAAGGCCCAGGGGTGCGTCACTACAACGCCTGGGTATGCTCCTGATGAGGCTGAGTATTGTGTGTGGCCTCCAAGTGCCTGTATGACCTCCCTACAACGCCTGGCATGCTCCTGATGAGGCTGAGTACTGTGTGTGGCCTCCACGTGCCTGTATGACCTCCCTACAACGCCTGGGCATGCTCCTGATGAGGCTGAGTATTGTGTGTGGCCTCCACGTGCCTGTATGACCTCCCTACAACGCCTGGGCATGCTCCTGATGAGGCTGAGTATTGTGTGTGGCCTCCACGTGCCTGTATGACCTCCCTACAACGCCTGGGCATGCTCCTGATGAGGCTGAGTATTGTGTGTGGCCTCCACGTGCCTGTATGACCTCCCTACAACGCCTGGGTATGCTCCTGATGAGGCTGAGTATTGTGTGTGGCCTCCACGTGCCTGTATGACCTCCCTACAACGCCTGGGCATGCTCCTGATGAGGCTGAGTATTGTATGTGGCCTCCACGTGCCTGTATGACCTCCCTACAACGCCTGGGCATGCTCCTGATGAGGCTGAGTATTGTGTGTGGCCTCCACGTGCCTGTATGACCTCCCTACAACGCCTGGGCATGCTCCTGATTAGGCTGATGTTGTATGTGGCCTCCACGTGCCTGTATGACCTCCCTACAACGCCTGGGCATGCTCCTGATGAGGCTGAGTATTGTGTGTGGCCTCCACGTGCCTGTATGACCTCCCTACAACACCTGGGCATGCTCCTGATGAGGCTGAGTATTGTGTGTGGCCTCCACGTGCCTGTATGACCTCCCTACAACCCCTGGGCATGCTCCTGATGAGGCTGAGTATTGTGTGTGGCCTCCACGTGCCTGTATGACCTCCCTACAATGCCTGGGCATGCTCCTGATGAGGCTGAGTATTGTGTGTGGCCTCCACGTGCCTGTATGATCTCCCTACAACGCCTGGGCATGCTCCTGATGAGGCTGAGTATTGTGTGTGGCCTCCGCGTGCCTGTATGACCTCCCTACAACGCCTGGGCATGCTCCTGATGAGGCTGAGTATTGTGTGTGGCCTCCACGTGCCTGTATGACCTCCCTACAACCCCTGGGCATGCTCCTGATGAGGCTGAGTATTGTGTGTGGCCTCCACGTGCCTGTATGACCTCCCTACAATGCCTGGGCATGCTCCTGATGAGGCTGAGTATTGTGTGTGGCCTCCACGTGCCTGTATGACTTCCCTACAACACCTGGGCATGCTCCTGATGAGGCTGAGTATTGTGTGTGGCCTCCACGAGCCTGTATGACCTCCCTACAACGCCTGGGGATGCTCCTGATGAGGCTGAGTATTGTGTGTGGCCTCCACGAGCCTGTATGACCTCCCTACAATGCCTGGGCATGCTCCTGATGAGGCTGAGTATTGTGTGTGGCCTCCACGTGCCTGTATGACTTCCCTACAACACCTGGGCATGCTCCTGATGAGGCTGAGTATTGTGTGTGGCCTCCACGAGCCTGTATGACCTCCCTACAACGCCTGGGCATGCTCCTGATGAGGCTGAGTATTGTGTGTGGCCTCCACGTGCCTGTATGACCTCCCTACAACGCCTGGGCATGCTCCTGATGAGGCTGAGTATTGTGTGTGGCCTCCACGTGCCTGTATGACCTCCCTACAACGCCTGGGGATGCTCCTGATGAGGCTGAGTATTGTGTGTGGCCTCCACGTGCCTGTATGACCTCCCTACAATGCCTGGGCATGCTCCTGATGAGGCTGAGTATTGTGTGTGGCCTCCACGTGCCTGTATGACCTCCCTACAACGCCTGGGCATGCTCCTGATGAGGCTGAGTATTGTGTGTGGCCTCCACGTGCCTGTATGACCTCCCTACAACGCCTGGGCATGCTCCTGATGAGGCTGAGTATTGTGTGTGGCCTCCACGTGCCTGTATGACCTCCCTACAACGCCTGGGCATGCTCCTGATGAGGCTGAGTATTGTGTGTGGCCTCCACGTGCCTGTATGACCTCCCTACAATGCCTGGGCATGCTCCTGATGAGGCTGAGTATTGTGTGTGGCCTCCACGTGCCTGTATGACCTCCCTACAACGCCTGGGCATGCTCCTGATGAGGCTAAGTATTGTGTGGCCTCCACGTGCCTGTAATACCTCCCTACAACGCCTGGGCATGCTCCTGATGAGGCTGAGTATTGTGTGTGGCCTCCACGTGCCTGTATGACCTCCCTACAACACCTGGGCATGCTCCTGATGAGGCTGAGTATTGTGTGTGGTCTCCACGTGCCTGTATGACCTCCCTACAACGCTTGGGCATGCTCCTGATGAGGCTCAGTATTGTGTGTGGCCTCCACGTGTCTGTATGACCTCCCTACAATGCCTGCGCATGCTCCTGATGAGGCTGAGTATTGTGCGTGGCCTCCACGTGCCTGTATGACCTCCCTACAACGCCTGGGCATGCTCCTGATGAGGCTAAGTATTGTGTGGCCTCCACGTGCCTGTAATACCTCCCTACAACGCCTGGGCATGCTCCTGATGAGGCTGAGTATTGTGTGTGGCCTCCACGTGCCTGTATGACCTCCCTACAACACCTGGGCATGCTCCTGATGAGGCTGAGTATTGTGTGTGGTCTCCACGTGCCTGTATGACCTCCCTACAACGCCTGGGCATGCTCCTGATGAGGCTCAGTATTGTGTGTGGCCTCCACGTGCCTGTATGACCTCCCTACAACGCCTGGGCATGCTCCTGATGAGGCTGAGTATTGTGTGTGACCTCCACGTGCCTCTATGACCTCCCTACAACGCCTGGGCATGCTCCTGATGAGGCTCAGTATTGTGTGTGGCCTCCACGTGTCTGTATGACCTCCCTACAACGCCCGGGCATGCTCCTGATGAGGCTGAGTATTGTGTGTGGCCTCCACGTGTCTGTATGACCTCCCTACAACGCCTGGGCATGCTCCTGATGAGGCTGAGTATTGTGTGTGGCCTCCACGTGCCTGTATGACGTCCCTACAATGCCTGGGCATGCTCCTGATGAGGCTGAGTATTGTCTGTGACCTCCACGTGCCTGTATGACCTCCCTACAACACCTGGGCATGCTCCTGATGAGGCTGAGTATTGTGTGTGGCCTCCACGTGTCTGTATGACCTCCCTACAACACCCGGGCATGCTCCTGATGAGGCTGAGTATTGTGTGTGGCCTCCACGTGCCTGTATGACCTCCCTACAACGCCTGGGCATGCTCCTGATGAGGCTGAGTATTGTGTGTGGCCTCCACGTGCCTGTATGACCTCCCTACAACACCTGGGCATGCTCCTGATGAGGCTGAGTATTGTGCGTGGCCTCCACGTGCCTGTATGAACTCCCTACACCGCCTGGGCATGCTCCTGATGAGGCTGAGTATTGTGTGTGGCCTCCACGTGCCTGTATGACCTCCCTACAACGCCTGGGCATGCTCCTGATGAGGCTGAGTATTGTGTGTGGCCTCCACGTGCCTGTATGACCTCCCTACAACGCCTGGGCATGCTCCTGATGAGGCAGAGTATTGTGTGTGGCCTCCACGTGCCTGTATGACCTCCCTACAACGCCTGGGCATGCTCCTGATGAGGCTGAGTATTGTGTGTGGCCTCCACGTGCCTGTATGACCTCCCTACAACGCCTGGGCATGCTCCTGATGAGGCTCAGTATTGTGTGTGGCCTCCACGTGCCTGTATGACCTCCCTACAACGCCTGGGCATGCTCCTGATGAGGCTGAGTATTGTGTGTGGCCTCCACGTGCCTGTATGACCTCCCTACAACGCCTGGGCATGCTCCTGATGAGGCTGAGTATTGTGTGGCCTCCACGTGCCTGTATGGCCTCCTTACAACGCCTGGGCATGCTCCTGATGAGGCTGAGTATTGTGTGTGGCCTCCACGTGCCTGTATGGCCTCCCTACAACGCCTTGGCATGCTCCTGATGAAGCTGAGTATTGTGTGTGGCCTCCATGTGCCTGTATGGCCTCCCTACAACGCCTGGGCATGCTCCTGATGAGGCTGAGTATTGTGTGTGGCCTCCACGTGCCTGTATTACCTCCCTACAACGCCTGGGCATGCTCCTGATGAGGCTGAGTATTGTGTGTGGCCTCCACGTGCCTGTATGGCCTCCCTACAACACCTGGGCATGCTCCTGATGAGGCTGAGTATTGTGTGTGGCCTTCACGTGCCTGTATGGCCTCCCTACAACGCCTGGGCATGCTCCTGATGAGGCTGAGTATTGTGTGTGGCCTCCACGTGCCTGTATTGACGCGCCCCCTGGGCCTCTGTTGTGTAGCGTTGCGCACGCGGGAACTACCCGGAGCCGGATCTGATAGGGGTAGTAGTCCTCGTGGCGACGATCCGGTCCGTGCCCAGGGTGTCAAACCAAGTGGCAGAATTTAGTAGGAGATGTTATAGTGTTCGACTACGCCACCCGTTGAATGCGGTTATGAAGCCGCCGCTGCAGGGCAGACCGCTGAGGCCGGTGGTACAGTTGTGCAGCGTGGATAGTATAACCCCCAACGGGAGGGGTATGGCCTCAGGGCAGTGGACGTGGATGATGGGGATAGCAGAATTGCACGCAGGCACCAGGAACCACTCAGAGACGGTGCGGTGTAGTTCAGGGTCTTTACTGGTGGCAAAGGTAGACCCTCCCGGGAGTACTGGCTAGCGATCGGGGCCTGGTCAGTCCGTGAGCAGATAGGATCTCCCCCGGCCAGGCGGAGTTGTAGGACTCCCCAACTTATTGTACTCTCCCTGGCTACCTTGCTAGAAGCGGGTAAAAGTAGCCCACGTCCCTGAGTGTACCGTGTGGTGCTCACCCGTATGGCCGGTGACTCGGGGCCTTCTGGTAGCCTCCGCTCCACAACGGCGGTGCTGGTCCCTTGCGTGTGACCGTGCCTTCGGGTTTCTTGGCCAGAGGACCTGAAATCCCCTGCCGGTCGGTTTCTGCTGCTGGGTATGGATCAGTCCCCACTGCCTCGGACTCCGTGTCCGGTGAGATCTCTTCAGTCAGGACGAGCTCTATAGCTTCCAGTCTCTGACCCCTTTTATCACTGCTCCCACATAGCTCCTGATCTTGCTCTCCCTGTATCTGCTCCACTCCAGACCAGACTGTGTCTCTGTCTGGGACTCCTCTTCTTCTCTCCTAACCCTGCCTCAGCCCCATTTTATATAGGGGAAGTTCTTCCCCTCCCAGGACTGGGCAGGAAGTGTTGCATGCTTAAGGTTCCTGACCAGGAGACCTCCCACCTGCTCTCAGACGTAATATTGCTATTACTGTGGTAACCAGACCCCTGGGGTGCCTCATTCCCCCCTAGTAAAATTTAGTACTCCGGGACTAAACATATTTTTGAAAACATAACAGGGTATAAACAGGAACAATACAATAAGGGAAAACACGTTAGGGCGGTCACAGCGTGTCCGCAACCGGGTGCAGTTTTTGAAGCAATAAGGGTGTCCATTTCACCAAAGAACAGGGAGCCGTAACCAGGTGGGGGTCTGTCCTACCCCGAGTCTTTAGCAGTCTTAGTCCATTCCTGGGTTACGCTCCAAACATATATACAAAGAATTCCGGTTAATCCACAAAAGACACCTATAAAATAACTGGAAAAACATAATTATTTACAAGCAACAGTAAACAGGTAAATACCAATAAAACAGTCTGAACACTTTAGATCCTCCAACGTACTGGCAACTGGCCTCTAGTGGCCCTAGTAGACCTACGGAGCTTACTGACCGGTCCTAAGCTACAGGGTGTAGGAGCTGTCAAAGGTAAGCTGGGCAGCTGTCTACGGGTTCTTTGGCTCACTAGGGGCACGGCAGGCTCACTATAAGCAGAGGGTCGATTCTCCTGGTCTGCTTGTGTGGGGTCTTCTGCCTCCTGGACCGGCTGCTCTTCCAGCTCTACCTGTTTTTCCGTAGGCACTTGGGATGCTGGCTGGAGGAAGGTGAGGACGGGTACCACAACAGCGCCATTTACTTGTGTCCAAGACCGAGGGAAGTCTCCGAGTACAGTACTGACCATTTCTTCCCTTTCCTCTGCGGGTCGAGGGTTTTCTTGATCTTCTTCAGGGTTTCGTAGCTGCTCGGGACACTTCTTCAGGTGATCTCGGGAGACAATGGCTGTGGTTTCTCCTCCATCCTTACTGATTGTGCAGATTTTTGGGTTTTCATGGCTTGATGGCAGTACGGTGTACGGGTCCTTCTCCCACTGGTCGTCCAACTTGTGGAGCCGTCTCTTCCTTTTCAAGACCTGCTCTCCAGGTACCAGGGGAACAGCGGGAGCATACTGGTTGTAAGTCTTCTCCTGTCTTTCTCTTCCTTGACAGAGACTTCGCTCAACGCTCTCCTGTACTTTCCGGTACTGCTGCTGCCTCTCTGTGTCCCAGTCTGCTTCTGGTGAAGTGTCCTCGGGTGTCAGGACTCCCATATCCAGATCAACAGGCAGCTTACCAGGTCTTGCTCTCATTAGGTAAGCCGGGGTACAGTTGGTAGAACCTACAGGGATGTGGTTGTATAGGTCCACCAGATCAGGCAGTTTCTCAGGCCACTGACTGCGTTCTTCCAGGGGCAACGTTTTCAGAAGGTCTATCACCACCTGGTTCATCTTCTCGCAGAGTCCATTGGTTTGCGGATGATAGGGTGTTGTTCTTATCTTCCGGCAGCCATACAGAGTGCAGAACTCCTGGAAGACTTCCGCTTCAAAGGCAGGTCCCTGGTCCGTCAGCACCTGCTCTGGGTATCCGTGTGGACGGCAGAAGTGCTGCTGAAAGGCTCTAGCTGCTGTTTGAGCCGTTAAGTCCTTGACGGGGACTACAACCAAGAACCGGGAGTAGTGATCCACGATGGTTAACGCATAGACGTAGCCACTTCTGCTGGGGGTCAGTTTTACATGATCCAAGGCTACCAGTTCCAACGGCTGCCTGGTGACGATGGACTGCAGGGGAGTCTTCTGGCTGGCACGGTCCTTCCTTCTTAGGTTGCATGGGCCACAGTCTCTGCACCACCTCTCGATGGTTCCTCTCATGCCTACCCAATGGAACCGCCCGCGCAGCAGGAACTCCAGCTTCTTCCATCCGAAGTGCCCAGCTCCGTCGTGGTATGCCTCCAGTACCATAGCCGCATCTCTTCTTGGCACCACTACTTGCCAGATCAGTTCATGCGTCCGGGAGTTAACCATTCTGCGGCACAACTTCCCCTTGTAAAGGAACAGTCGACTCTTCTCAGCCCACAGTTGCTTGGTTTCCTCCGGAGCGTCTGGGTCAAGGCGGGCATCTGGCTAAGTCAGCATCTCCTTCACCAGTCGGACGGCGGGGTCACTGTCTTGCGTTTCCGCCCAGTTGTAATGAGGTAAGGGGTTGAACGTAGCGGATTGCTTACCCCTTACACGGTGGGAATACTGGGTAGTCCCATGACGGTGGAACGCGGGGAGTTCAACTTCTTCCAGTTCCTCTGGATCTTCCCCTACGTCCGGTAGGTTTGGCATTCTGGACAAGGCATCCGCGTTGGTATTGGAGCGTCCTACCCGGTATTTGATCGTGAATTCATAGTTGGACAGGCGGGCCATCCATCTCTGCTCCAGGGCACCGAGTCTTGCAGTGTCCAGGTGTGTCAACGGGTTGTTATCCGTGTACACGGTGAACCGGGAAGAGGCGAGGTAGTGCTTAAAGCGTTCGGTGACTGCCCACACCACTGCCAGGAACTCTAGCTTGAATGAGCTGTAATTCTCAGGGTTTCTTTCGGTGGGTCGCAGTTTTCGGCTGGCGTAAGCAATTACCCGTTCTCTCCCCTGCTGGATCTGGGACAGTACGGCTCCTAGCCCGATGTTACTTGCGTCGGTGTAGAGGATAAAGGGCTGGCTGTAATCAGGGTATGCCAGGATTTCATCCCCCGTGAGGGCCATCTTCAGCTGGCGGAAGGACTCTTCTTCCAGCTTCTCCCATCTGAAGGGCGGCTTCTGGTTCTTGGCCTTCCTGGACTGGCCTATCAGGAGGTCCTGCATAGGAGCTGCCTTTTTGGTGAAACCGGGAATGAATCTTCGGTAGTAGCCTACCAACCCGAGGAACTGCCGTACTTCCCTTACGCTAGAGGGTCTTGGCCATTCCTTAATCGCGGTGATCTTATCAGGGTCGGGAGCCACTCCGTCAGCACTCACCACGTGTCCCAGGTACTGCACTTTTGGTTTTAGCAGGTGACACTTCGACGGTTTCACCTTCAGACCGTAGTTTGCCAGGGCTTCAAACACTTCCGCCAGGTGTTTCAGGTGGTCCTCGTAGGTTTTGGAATAAACTATAACATCGTCCAGGTACAGCAGGACCGTCTCAAAGTTCCGGTGTCCCAGACAGCATTCCATCAATCGTTGGAAGGTTCCTGGTGCGTTGCAGAGTCCGAACGGCATGCAGGTAAACTCGCTAAGTCCCATCGGGGTGGTGAATGCGGTCTTCTCCCGGTCCGCCTCTGCTACAGGAACCTGCCAGTACCCGCTAGTGAGATCCAAAGTGGAGAAGAAGTTAGCAGATTTTAAAGCAGAGAAAGACTCCTCTATCCTTGGTAAGGGGTACGCATCTTTGTGTGTGATACGGTTGATTTTCCGGTAGTCTACACACATTCTCATGGTGTTGTCTTTTTTTTTAACCAAGACTAGTGGAGCTGCCCAGGGACTACAGCTATCCCTGATTACCCCAGCCTCCTTCATGTCTCTAAGCATCCCCTTGGCGTGTTGGTAGTGTGCAGGGGGTACGGGTCAGTATCTCTCCTTTATGGGAGGATGGTCTCCCGTGGGGATGTGGTGTTCTACCCCCTTTACTCGCCCGAAGTCTAACGGGTGTTTACTAAACACTCTCTCGTACTCTTGAACCACCCGATAGACTCCCTGTTTCTGGTGTGAGGGAGTGGAGTCAGTACCCAAATGTAGTTGCTGACACCAGTCCTCCATTTGTTGCTTAGAGCCGTTACCTTCCTCTGGTTGAGATGGAGGCAAGGGTTCCACGGCCTGTACAGAATTCTGGTTTATGGTGAACAATTTGGCTAGCGTGGCATACCGGGGCAGGTGTACTTCTCTCTCCCCGATATTTATGATGCGAACGGGCACCCTCCCATGGCGTACATCGACCACCCCCCGTGCTGTCAAAATGGTGGGCCTACTGTCTGAGTAAACTGGTTCCACCATTGCCTGGTAATCTCTACCTCTCAGACCAATAGCTGCCCGGCACCAAATCATCATTTCACTTTTCAGGGGCATGGCAATAGGGAAAGGGTCACACATTCTCACGCTACCAATCTCACCACCTGAGAGTTCCACCTGTTGCCGTCGCATCAGTGCCCGGATCTCTTTCTGGAGCACTCGCTGCTGGCCGGAGCTGGCGTTCTTGGCAACCTGCTGTAAAATGAGAATCACCTCTGCAAGACAATTTTCAATCACATTAGTTCCTAGAGTTATCTTTGGGTGACTCTCGCGCTTGTCAATGTCCACAATGATCAGTCCCTGTGCTGCCAGTTCGACTCTACCGATTTTAATGGTCATCTCTTTAAATCCGATCTGTGGCACGGGCTGACCATTGCTGGCGATGATACTCAAGTCGTCGTCAGGGTAGCGGGTTATATCCGAGTCATTCCAGTACTGCTTGAAGAGCACGTACGGGATGGTGGTGACCTGTGACCCGGTGTCCAGTAGGGCACTCATAGGAATGCCATCCAGTACCACAGGCAAGACTGGACGTCCTCCCACGTATTTGTCACGCCAGTTCGATGGGCCTGGTGATCTTATTCCTAGGGGTTGGCCCTCTACCCCAGGTTGTGCCAGTTTAAAGGACAGTACCTTGCCATATGTCCGGGTTGATTGCAGCGGCGGCAGACGGGTTGTCCGTCCTCGTTGTATCGGTCGCTGGGTTTTCCTCTGGCCGATGGGGTCCTCCTTGGTCGGCGCCACGGGATGTCCTCCGGTCCGGATGCCAGCTGGATCTTCCCTGGAGTAGAAACCTGTAAAGACTGCACAGTTCGGGTTAGCGCAGCAACGCTTTTAGTTAGCTCTTGGACCTGATGGTGCAGGTCTGTAGCCGGGTCATTGTTTAAAGCCTGCGCATCAGCTCCCACAGGCCCTGCCGACAAGGGCGCCGTCTCCTGGTGGTAAGTGGTAGTAGGGCGTCTGTGGGTCACAGCGCCACCTGGTGCCGGTTCTCGGAGCACCCGGATGGCTCTGTCCTTGAACTGTGCAAAGTCCAAATGAGGGTACTGTAAGGCCATTGCCCGCAACTGGGTTCGGTGGGCATTGCAATGTAGACCCTCTATAAATTGTTCAGTCAACAGCTTGTCTTCGTTTCCCATGCCGTCAGGGTCGGTCTGCTTAATGGCTCTCAGGGCCTCTTGTAGGTTTAGTGCATAGTCCCTTATATTCTCATGTGCTCGCTGCTTGCACCCGTAGAATCTAAGCTTGATCTCGGCTGAGGTACGGGTATCAAAGGTGTCCTTCAGCCGGGCTAGTATCTCTGCGACAGTCCTCCCCCCAGGTGGCCAGGACTTTACCTCCCTTTGGGCTGCCCCTGTTAATTGAGCCACCAGGATGCTCACTTTTTGCTCCTCTGTGAGGGGGTACACCTGGAAGAGGCTATCCAGCCTTTCTCTGAAGTCATTTAGGGTATGTGACTCCCCTGAGTACTGGGGTAGCCAGGCTGCCCCCGGGATATAGGGCATGGTGAAAGGCATGACCGCAGCAGCGGTGGCGCTGGCGGTGGCTGTGGCAGTGAAGCTCTCCTCTGTATCCGACATCCTCCTCCCCCCTAGTGGACCGTGGCCTACCTTGCGATGATCCTCTTCCGTAGGCCGCGGCTCCGCAGTGGATCGTCAGGGTTGAGGACCTTCCGTCGCGCTCCTGTGACGTCGGCGTCTGCTGGGCTCCTTCCAGGACCTTACGCAACGTCCGGACGTGAGGCGGAGCTTCAGTTCTCGCGCGCTTTCGGAGTCCACGCCCCTCTTCTTCCCGCGCGGCGTCCTCAAGATGGCGTCCAATGGCGGGAAAACTCCACGGATGGCGGGAAGAAGGCAGAAGATGGCGTCGGATGGCGGGAAAACTCCACGGATGGCGGGAAGAAGGCAGAAGATGGCGTCGGATGGCGGGAATCCTCACCACAGGTAAGTTTAACAGTCTCTTTTTTTTTTTTTTTTTTTTTCAGGCACGCAGTACCCGGTGGTTGCGGGCACGGAATCCTGCCGACTACGCCAAAGTTGACGCGCCCCCTGGGCCTCTGTTGTGTAGCGTTGCGCACGCGGGGACTACCCGGAGCCGGATCTGATAGGGGTAGTAGTCCTCGTGGCGACGATCCGGTCCGTGCCCAGGGTGTCAAACCAAGTGGCAGAATTTAGTAGGAGATGTTATAGTGTTCGACTACGCCACCCGTTGAATGCGGTTATGAAGCCGCCGCTGCAGGGCAGACCGCTGAGGCCGGTGGTACAGTTGTGCAGCGTGGATAGTATAACCCCCAACGGGGGGGGTATGGCCTCAGGGCAGCGGACGTGGATGATGGGGATAGCAGAATTGCACGCAGGCACCAGGAACCACTCAGAGACGGTGCGGTGTAGTTCAGGGTCTTTACTGGTGGCAAAGGTAGACCCTCCCGGGAGTACTGGCTAGCGATCGGGGCCTGGTCAGTCCGTGAGCAGATAGGATCTCCCCCGGCCAGGCGGAGTTGTAGGCCTCCCCAACTTATTGTACTCTCCCTGGCTACCTTGCTAGAAGCGGGTAAAAGTAGCCCACGTCCCTGAGTGTACCGTGTGGTGCTCACCCGTATGGCCGGTGACTCGGGGCCTTCTGGTAGCCTCCGCTCCACAACGGCGGTGCTGGTCCCTTGCGTGTGACCGTGCCTTCGGGTTTCTTGGCCAGAGGACCTGAAATCCCCTGCCGGTCGGTTTCTGCTGCTGGGTATGGATCAGTCCCCACTGCCTCGGACTCCGTGTCCGGTGAGATCTCTTCAGTCAGGACGAGCTCTATAGCTTCCAGTCTCTGACCCCTTTTATCACTGCTCCCACATAGCTCCTGATCTTGCTCTCCCTGTATCTGCTCCACTCCAGACCAGACTGTGTCTCTGTCTGGGACTCCTCTTCTTCTCTCCTAACCCCGCCTCAGCCCCAGTTTATATAGGGGAAGTTCTTCCCCTCCCAGGACTGGGCAGGAAGTGTTGCATGCTTAAGGTTCCTGACCAGGAGACCTCCCACCTGCTCTCAGACGTAATATTGCTATTACTGTGGTAACCAGACCCCTGGGGTGCCACAGTATGACCTCCCTACAACGCCTGGGCATGCTCCTGATGAGGCTGAGTATTGTGTGTGGCCTCCACGTGCCTGTATGACCTCCCTACAACGCCTGGGCATGCTCCTGATGAGGCTGAGTATTGTGTGTGGCCTCCACGTGCCTGTATGACCTCCCTACAACGCCTGGGCATGCTCCTGATGAGGCTGAGTATTGTGTGTGGCCTCCACGTGCCTGTATGACCTCCCTACAACGCCTGGGCATGCTCCTGATGAGGCTGAGTATTGTGTGTGGCCTCCACGTGCCTGTATGACCTCCCTACAACGCCTGGGCATGCTCCTGATGAGGTTGAGTATTGTGTGTGGCCTCCACGTGCCTGTATGACCTCCCTACAACGCCTGGGCATGCTCCTGATGAGGCTGAGTATTGTGTGTGGCCTCCACGTGCCTGTATGACCTCCCTACAACGCCTGGGCATGCTCCTGATGAGGCTGAGTATTGTGTGTGGCCTCCACGTGCCTGTATGACCTCCCTACAACGCCTGGGCATGCTCCTGATGAGGTTGAGTATTGTGTGTGGCCTCCACGTGCCTGTATGACCTCCCTACAACGCCTGGGCATGCTCCTGATGAGGCTCAGTATTGTGTGTGGCCTCCACGTGCCTGTATGACCTCCCTACAACGCCTGGGCATGCTCCTGATGAGGCTGAGTATTGTGTGTGGCCTCCACGTGCCTGTATGACCTCCCTACAACACCTGGGCATGCTCCTGATGAGGCTCAGTATTGTGTGTGGCCTCCACGTGCCTGTATGACCTCCCTACAACGCCTGGGCATGCTCCTGATGAGGCTGAGTATTGTGTGTGGCCTCCACGTGCCTGTATGACCTCCCTACAACGCCTGGGCATGCTCCTGATGAGGCTGAGTATTGTGTGTGGCCTCCACGTGCCTGTATGACCTCCCTACAACGCCTGGGCATGCTCCTGATGAGGCTGAGTATTGTGTGTGGCCTCCACGTGCCTGTATGACCTCCCTACAACGCCTGGGCATGCTCCTGATGAGGCTGAGTATTGTGTGTGGCCTCCACGTGCCTGTATGACCTCCCTACAATGCCTGGGCATGCTCCTGATGAGGCTCAGTATTGTGTGTGGCCTCCACGTGCCTGTATGACCTCCCTACAACGCCTGGGCATGCTCCTGCGAGGCTGAGTATTGTGTGTGACCTCCACGTGCCTCTATGACCTCCCTACAACGCCTGGGCATGCTCCTGATGAGGCTCAGTATTGTGTGTGGCCTCCACGTGTCTGTATGACCTCCCTACAACGCCCGGGCATGCTCCTGATGAGGCTGAGTATTGTGTGTGGCCTCCACGTGTCTGTATGACCTCCCTACAACGCCTGGGCATGCTCCTGATGAGGCTGAGTATTGTGTGTGGCCTCCACGTGCCTGTATGACGTCCCTACAATGCCTGGGCATGCTCCTGATGAGGCTGAGTATTGTCTGTGACCTCCACGTGCCTGTATGACCTCCCTACAACACCTGGGCATGCTCCTGATGAGGCTGAGTATTGTGTGTGGCCTCCACGTGTCTGTATGACCTCCCTACAACACCCGGGCATGCTCCTGATGAGGCTGAGTATTGTGTGTGGCCTCCACGTGCCTGTATGACCTCCCTACAACGCCTGGTCATGCTCCTGATGAGGCTGAGTATTGTGTGTGGCCTCCACGTGCCTGTATGACCTCCCTACAACGCCTTGGCATGCTCCTGATGAGGCTGAGTATTGTGTGTGGCCTCCACGTGCCTGTATGACCTCCCTACAACACCTGGGCATGCTCCTGATGAGGCTGAGTATTGTGCGTGGCCTCCACGTGCCTGTATGAACTCCCTACACCGCCTGGGCATGCTCCTGATGAGGCTGAGTATTGTGTGTGGCCTCCACGTGCCTGTATGACCTCCCTACAACGCCTGGGCATGCTCCTGATGAGGCTCAGTATTGTGTGTGGCCTCCACGTGCCTGTATGACCTCCCTACAACGCCTGGGCATGCTCCTGATGAGGCAGAGTATTGTGTGTGGCCTCCACGTGCCTGTATGACCTCCCTACAACGCCTGGGCATGCTCCTGATGAGGCTGAGTATTGTGTGTGGCCTCCACGTGCCTGTATGACCTCCCTACAACGCCTGGGCATGCTCCTGATGAGGCTCAGTATTGTGTGTGGCCTCCACGTGCCTGTATGACCTCCCTACAACGCCTGGGCATGCTCCTGATGAGGCTGAGTATTGTGTGTGGCCTCCACGTGCCTGTATGACCTCCCTACAATGCCTGGGCATGCTCCTGATGAGGCTGAGTATTGTGTGGCCTCCACGTGCCTGTATGGCCTCCTTACAACGCCTGGGCATGCTCCTGATGAGGCTGAGTATTGTGTGTGGCCTCCACGTGCCTGTATGGCCTCCCTACAACGCCTTGGCATGCTCCTGATGAAGCTGAGTATTGTGTGTGGCCTCCATGTGCCTGTATGGCCTCCCTACAACGCCTGGGCATGCTCCTGATGAGGCTGAGTATTGTGTGTGGCCTCCACGTGCCTGTATTACCTCCCTACAACGCCTGGGCATGCTCCTGATGAGGCTGAGTATTGTGTGTGGCCTCCACGTGCCTGTATGGCCTCCCTACAACACCTGGGCATGCTCCTGATGAGGCTGAGTATTGTGTGTGGCCTTCACGTGCCTGTATGGCCTCCCTACAACGCCTGGGCATGCTCCTGATGAGGCTGAGTATTGTGTGTGGCCTCCACGTGCCTGTATTGACGCGCCCCCTGGGCCTCTGTTGTGTAGCGTTGCGCACGCGGGAACTACCCGGAGCCGGATCTGATAGGGGTAGTAGTCCTCGTGGCGACGATCCGGTCCGTGCCCAGGGTGTCAAACCAAGTGGCAGAATTTAGTAGGAGATGTTATAGTGTTCGACTACGCCACCCGTTGAATGCGGTTATGAAGCCGCCGCTGCAGGGCAGACCGCTGAGGCCGGTGGTACAGTTGTGCAGCGTGGATAGTATAACCCCCAACGGGAGGGGTATGGCCTCAGGGCAGTGGACGTGGATGATGGGGATAGCAGAATTGCACGCAGGCACCAGGAACCACTCAGAGACGGTGCGGTGTAGTTCAGGGTCTTTACTGGTGGCAAAGGTAGACCCTCCCAGGAGTACTGGCTAGCGATCGGGGCCTGGTCAGTCCGTGAGCAGATAGGATCTCCCCCGGCCAGGCGGAGTTGTAGGACTCCCCAACTTATTGTACTCTCCCTGGCTACCTTGCTAGAAGCGGGTAAAAGTAGCCCACGTCCCTGAGTGTACCGTGTGGTGCTCACCCGTATGGCCGGTGACTCGGGGCCTTCTGGTAGCCTCCGCTCCACAACGGCGGTGCTGGTCCCTTGCGTGTGACCGTGCCTTCGGGTTTCTTGGCCAGAGGACCTGAAATCCCCTGCCGGTCGGTTTCTGCTGCTGGGTATGGATCAGTCCCCACTGCCTCGGACTCCGTGTCCGGTGAGATCTCTTCAGTCAGGACGAGCTCTATAGCTTCCAGTCTCTGACCCCTTTTATCACTGCTCCCACATAGCTCCTGATCTTGCTCTCCCTGTATCTGCTCCACTCCAGACCAGACTGTGTCTCTGTCTGGGACTCCTCTTCTTCTCTCCTAACCCTGCCTCAGCCCCATTTTATATAGGGGAAGTTCTTCCCCTCCCAGGACTGGGCAGGAAGTGTTGCATGCTTAAGGTTCCTGACCAGGAGACCTCCCACCTGCTCTCAGACGTAATATTGCTATTACTGTGGTAACCAGACCCCTGGGGTGCCTCATTCCCCCCTAGTAAAATTTAGTACTCCGGGACTAAACATATTTTTGAAAACATAACAGGGTATAAACAGGAACAATACAATAAGGGAAAACACGTTAGGGCGGTCACAGCGTGTCCGCAACCGGGTGCAGTTTTTGAAGCAATAAGGGTGTCCATTTCACCAAAGAACAGGGAGCCGTAACCAGGTGGGGGTCTGTCCTACCCCGAGTCTTTAGCAGTCTTAGTCCATTCCTGGGTTACGCTCCAAACATATATACAAAGAATTCCGGTTAATCCACAAAAGACACCTATAAAATAACTGGAAAAACATAATTATTTACAAGCAACAGTAAACAGGTAAATACCAATAAAACAGTCTGAACACTTTAGATCCTCCAACGTACTGGCAACTGGCCTCTAGTGGCCCTAGAAGACCTACGGAGCTTACTGACCGGTCCTAAGCTACAGGGTGTAGGAGCTGTCAAAGGTAAGCTGGGCAGCTGTCTACGGGTTCTTTGGCTCACTAGGGGCACGGCAGGCTCACTATAAGCAGAGGGTCGATTCTCCTGGTCTGCTTGTGTGGGGTCTTCTGCCTCCTGGACCGGCTGCTCTTCCAGCTCTACCTGTTTTTCCGTAGGCACTTGGGATGCTGGCTGGAGGAAGGTGAGGACGGGTACCACAACAGCGCCATTTACTTGTGTCCAAGACTGAGGGAAGTCTCCGAGTACAGTACTGACCATTTCTTCCCTTTCCTCTGCGGGTCGAGGGTTTTCTTGATCTTCTTCAGGGTTTCGTAGCTGCTCGGGACACTTCTTCAGGTGATCTCGGGAGACAATGGCTGTGGTTTCTCCTCCATCCTTACTGATTGTGCAGATTTTTGGGTTTTCATGGCTTGATGGCAGTACGGTGTACGGGTCCTTCTCCCACTGGTCGTCCAACTTGTGGAGCCGTCTCTTCCTTTTCAAGACCTGCTCTCCAGGTACCAGGGGAACAGCGGGAGCATACTGGTTGTAAGTCTTCTCCTGTCTTTCTCTTCCTTGACAGAGACTTCGCTCAACGCTCTCCTGTACTTTCCGGTACTGCTGCTGCCTCTCTGTGTCCCAGTCTGCTTCTGGTGAAGTGTCCTCGGGTGTCAGGACTCCCATATCCAGATCAACAGGCAGCTTACCAGGTCTTGCTCTCATTAGGTAAGCCGGGGTACAGTTGGTAGAACCTACAGGGATGTGGTTGTATAGGTCCACCAGATCAGGCAGTTTCTCAGGCCACTGACTGCGTTCTTCCAGGGGCAACGTTTTCAGAAGGTCTATCACCACCTGGTTCATCTTCTCGCAGAGTCCATTGGTTTGCGGATGATAGGGTGTTGTTCTTATCTTCCGGCAGCCATACAGAGTGCAGAACTCCTGGAAGACTTCCGCTTCAAAGGCAGGTCCCTGGTCCGTCAGCACCTGCTCTGGGTATCCGTGTGGACGGCAGAAGTGCTGCTGAAAGGCTCTAGCTGCTGTTTGAGCCGTTAAGTCCTTGACGGGGACTACAACCAAGAACCGGGAGTAGTGATCCACGATGGTTAACGCATAGACGTAGCCACTTCTGCTGGGGGTCAGTTTTACATGATCCAAGGCTACCAGTTCCAACGGCTGCCTGGTGACGATGGACTGCAGGGGAGTCTTCTGACTGGCACGGTCCTTCCTTCTTAGGTTGCATGGGCCACAGTCTCTGCACCACCTCTCGATGGTTCCTCTCATGCCTACCCAATGGAACCGCCCGCGCAGCAGGAACTCCAGCTTCTTCCATCCGAAGTGCCCAGCTCCGTCGTGGTATGCCTCCAGTACCATAGCCGCATCTCTTCTTGGCACCACTACTTGCCAGATCAGTTCATGCGTCCGGGAGTTAACCATTCTGCGGCACAACTTCCCCTTGTAAAGGAACAGTCGACTCTTCTCAGCCCACAGTTGCTTGGTTTCCTCCGGAGCGTCTGGGTCAAGGCGGGCATCTGGCTAAGTCAGCATCTCCTTCACCAGTCGGACGGCGGGGTCACTGTCTTGCGTTTCCGCCCAGTTGTAATGAGGTAAGGGGTTGAACGTAGCGGATTGCTTACCCCTTACACGGTGGGAATACTGGGTAGTCCCATGACGGTGGAACGCGGGGAGTTCAACTTCTTCCAGTTCCTCTGGATCTTCCCCTACGTCCGGTAGGTTTGGCATTCTGGACAAGGCATCCGCGTTGGTATTGGAGCGTCCTACCCGGTATTTGATCGTGAATTCATAGTTGGACAGGCGGGCCATCCATCTCTGCTCCAGGGCACCGAGTCTTGCAGTGTCCAGGTGTGTCAACGGGTTGTTATCCGTGTACACGGTGAACCGGGAAGAGGCGAGGTAGTGCTTAAAGCGTTCGGTGACTGCCCACACCACTGCCAGGAACTCTAGCTTGAATGAGCTGTAATTCTCAGGGTTTCTTTCGGTGGGTCGCAGTTTTCGGCTGGCGTAAGCAATTACCCGTTCTCTCCCCTGCTGGATCTGGGACAGTACGGCTCCTAGCCCGATGTTACTTGCGTCGGTGTAGAGGATAAAGGGCTGGCTGTAATCAGGGTATGCCAGGATTTCATCCCCCGTGAGGGCCATCTTCAGCTGGCGGAAGGACTCTTCTTCCAGCTTCTCCCATCTGAAGGGCGGCTTCTGGTTCTTGGCCTTCCTGGACTGGCCTATCAGGAGGTCCTGCATAGGAGCTGCCTTTTTGGTGAAACCGGGAATGAATCTTCGGTAGTAGCCTACCAACCCGAGGAACTGCCGTACTTCCCTTACGCTAGAGGGTCTTGGCCATTCCTTAATCGCGGTGATCTTATCAGGGTCGGGAGCCACTCCGTCAGCACTCACCACGTGTCCCAGGTACTGCACTTTTGGTTTTAGCAGGTGACACTTCGACGGTTTCACCTTCAGACCGTAGTTTGCCAGGGCTTCAAACACTTCCGCCAGGTGTTTCAGGTGGTCCTCGTAGGTTTTGGAATAAACTATAACATCGTCCAGGTACAGCAGGACCGTCTCAAAGTTCCGGTGTCCCAGACAGCATTCCATCAATCGTTGGAAGGTTCCTGGTGCGTTGCAGAGTCCGAACGGCATGCAGGTAAACTCGCTAAGTCCCATCGGGGTGGTGAATGCGGTCTTCTCCCGGTCCGCCTCTGCTACAGGAACCTGCCAGTACCCGCTAGTGAGATCCAAAGTGGAGAAGAAGTTAGCAGATTTTAAAGCAGAGAAAGACTCCTCTATCCTTGGTAAGGGGTACGCATCTTTGTGTGTGATACGGTTGATTTTCCGGTAATCTACACACATTCTCATGGTGTTGTCTTTTTTTTTAACCAAGACTAGTGGAGCTGCCCAGGGACTACAGCTATCCCTGATTACCCCAGCCTCCTTCATGTCTCTAAGCATCCCCTTGGCGTGTTGGTAGTGTGCAGGGGGTACGGGTCAGTATCTCTCCTTTATGGGAGGATGGTCTCCCGTGGGGATGTGGTGTTCTACCCCCTTTACTCGCCCGAAGTCTAACGGGTGTTTACTAAACACTCTCTCGTACTCTTGAACTACCCGATAGACTCCCTGTTTCTGGTGTGAGGGAGTGGAGTCAGTACCCAAATGTAGTTGCTGACACCAGTCCTCCATTTGTTGCTTAGAGCCGTTACCTTCCTCTGGTTGAGATGGAGGCAAGGGTTCCACGGCCTGTACAGAATTCTGGTTTATGGTGAACAATTTGGCTAGCGTGGCATACCGGGGCAGGTGTACTTCTCTCTCCCCGATATTTATGATGCGAACGGGCACCCTCCCATGGCGTACATCGACCACCCCCCGTGCTGTCAAAATGGTGGGCCTACTGTCTGAGTAAACTGGTTCCACCATTGCCTGGTAATCTCTACCTCTCAGACCAATAGCTGCCCGGCACCAAATCATCATTTCACTTTTCGGGGGCATGGCAATAGGGAAAGGGTCACACATTCTCACGCTACCAATCTCACCACCTGAGAGTTCCACCTGTTGCCGTCGCATCAGTGCCCGGATCTCTTTTTGGAGCACTCGCTGCTGGCCGGAGCTGGCGTTCTTGGCAACCTGCTGTAAAATGAGAATCACCTCTGCAAGACAATTTTCAATCACATTAGTTCCTAGAGTTATCTTTGGGTGACTCTCGCGCTTGTCAATGTCCACAATGATCAGTCCCTGTGCTGCCAGTTCGACTTTACCGATTTTAATGGTCATCTCTTTAAATCCGATCTGTGGCACGGGCTGACCATTGCTGGCGATGATACTCAAGTCGTCGTCAGGGTAGCGGGTTATATCCGAGTCATTCCAGTACTGCTTGAAGAGCACGTACGGGATGGTGGTGACCTGTGACCCGGTGTCCAGTAGGGCACTCATAGGAATGCCATCCAGTACCACAGGCAAGACTGGACGTCCTCCCACGTATTTGTCACGCCAGTTCGATGGGCCTGGTGATCTTATTCCTAGGGGTTGGCCCTCTACCCCAGGTTGTGCCAGTTTAAAGGACAGTACCTTGCCATATGTCCGGGTTGATTGCAGCGGCGGCAGACGGGTTGTCCGTCCTCGTTGTATCGGTCGCTGGGTTTTCCTCTGGCCGATGGGGTCCTCCTTGGTCGGCGCCACGGGATGTCCTCCGGTCCGGATGCCAGCTGGATCTTCCCTGGAGTAGAAACCTGTAAAGACTGCACAGTTCGGGTTAGCGCAGCAACGCTTTTAGTTAGCTCTTGGACCTGATGGTGCAGGTCTGTAGCCGGGTCATTGTTTAAAGCCTGCGCATCAGCTCCCACAGGCCCTGCCGACAAGGGCGCCGTCTCCTGGTGGTAAGTGGTAGTAGGGCGTCTGTGGGTCACAGCGCCACCTGGTGCCGGTTCTCGGAGCACCCGGATGGCTCTGTCCTTGAACTGTGCAAAGTCCAAATGAGGGTACTGTAAGGCCATTGCCCGCAACTGGGTTCGGTGGGCATTGCAATGTAGACCCTCTATAAATTGTTCAGTCAACAGCTTGTCTTCGTTTCCCATGCCGTCAGGGTCGGTCTGCTTAATGGCTCTCAGGGCCTCTTGTAGGTTTAGTGCATAGTCCCTTATATTCTCATGTGCTCGCTGCTTGCACCCGTAGAATCTAAGCTTGATCTCGGCTGAGGTACGGGTATCAAAGGTGTCCTTCAGCCGGGCTAGTATCTCTGCGACAGTCCTCCCCCAGGTGGCCAGGACTTTACCTCCCTTTGGGCTGCCCCTGTTAATTGAGCCACCAGGATGCTCACTTTTTGCTCCTCTGTGAGGGGGTACACCTGGAAGAGGTTATCCAGCCTTTCTCTGAAGTCATTTAGGGTATGTGACTCCCCTGAGTACTGGGGTAGCCAGGCTGCCCCCGGGATATAGGGCATAGTGAAAGGCATGACCGCAGCAGCGGTGGCGCTGGCGGTGGCTGTGGCAGTGAAGCTCTCCTCTGTATCCGACATCCTCCTCCCCCCTAGTGGACCGTGGCCTACCTTGCGATGATCCTCTTCCGTAGGCCGCGGCTCCGCAGTGGATCGTCAGGGTTGAGGACCTTCCGTCGCGCTCCTGTGACGTCGGCGTCTGCTGGGCTCCTTCCAGGACCTTACGCAACGTCCGGACGTGAGGCGGAGCTTCAGTTCTCGCGCGCTTTCGGAGTCCACGCCCCTCTTCTTCCCGCGCGGCGTCCTCAAGATGGCGTCCAATGGCTGGAAAACTCCACGGATGGCGGGAAGAAGGCAGAAGATGGCGTCGGATGGCGGGAAAACTCCACGGATGGCGGGAAGAAGGCAGAAGATGGCGTCGGATGGCGGGAATCCTCACCACAGGTAAGTTTAACAGTCTCTTTTTTTTTTTTTTTTTTTTTTTCAGGCACGCAGTACCCGGTGGTTGCGGGCACGGAATCCTGCCGACTACGCCAAAGTTGACGCGCCCCCTGGGCCTCTGTTGTGTAGCGTTGCGCACGCGGGGACTACCCGGAGCCGGATCTGATAGGGGTAGTAGTCCTCGTGGCGACGATCCGGTCCGTGCCCAGGGTGTCAAACCAAGTGGCAGAATTTAGTAGGAGATGTTATAGTGTTCGACTACGCCACCCGTTGAATGCGGTTATGAAGCCGCCGCTGCAGGGCAGACCGCTGAGGCCGGTGGTACAGTTGTGCAGCGTGGATAGTATAACCCCCAACGGGGGGGGTATGGCCTCAGGGCAGCGGACGTGGATGATGGGGATAGCAGAATTGCACGCAGGCACCAGGAACCACTCAGAGACGGTGCGGTGTAGTTCAGGGTCTTTACTGGTGGCAAAGGTAGACCCTCCCGGGAGTACTGGCTAGCGATCGGGGCCTGGTCAGTCCGTGAGCAGATAGGATCTCCCCCGGCCAGGCGGAGTTGTAGGCCTCCCCAACTTATTGTACTCTCCCTGGCTACCTTGCTAGAAGCGGGTAAAAGTAGCCCACGTCCCTGAGTGTACCGTGTGGTGCTCACCCGTATGGCCGGTGACTCGGGGCCTTCTGGTAGCCTCCGCTCCACAACGGCGGTGCTGGTCCCTTGCGTGTGACCGTGCCTTCGGGTTTCTTGGCCAGAGGACCTGAAATCCCCTGCCGGTCGGTTTCTGCTGCTGGGTATGGATCAGTCCCCACTGCCTCGGACTCCGTGTCCGGTGAGATCTCTTCAGTCAGGACGAGCTCTATAGCTTCCAGTCTCTGACCCCTTTTATCACTGCTCCCACATAGCTCCTGATCTTGCTCTCCCTGTATCTGCTCCACTCCAGACCAGACTGTGTCTCTGTCTGGGACTCCTCTTCTTCTCTCCTAACCCCGCCTCAGTCCCAGTTTATATAGGGGAAGTTCTTCCCCTCCCAGGACTGGGCAGGAAGTGTTGCATGCTTAAGGTTCCTGACCAGGAGACCTCCCACCTGCTCTCAGACGTAATATTGCTATTACTGTGGTAACCAGACCCCTGGGGTGCCACAGTATGACCTCCCTACAACGCCTGGGCATGCTCCTGATGAGGCTGAGTATTGTGTGTGGCCTCCACGTGCCTGTATGACCTCCCTACAACGCCTGGGCATGCTCCTGATGAGGCTGAGTATTGTGTGTGGCCTCCACGTGCCTGTATGACCTCCCTACAACGCCTGGGCATGCTCCTGATGAGGCTGAGTATTGTGTGTGGCCTTCACGTGCCTGTATGACCTCCCTACAACGCCTGGGCATGCTCCTGATGAGGCTGAGTATTGTGTGTGGGCCGTGGGGCACTCGGATCCGGGCAATAGGGAACGATGGGGGTAGTAGTGGCAACCCGGTTCCGTGGCTCAGGGTGGTCAGGCCAGTGGTAGTCCGTTATATTGATTATGTCCGACTACGCCACCCGTGGATTTGCGGTTATTAGGAACCGCCGCTGCATGCAGACCGCTGGGGCTGATGAGATGTGCAGCTATGGTAGTGTGACTCCCCACGGGAAGAGTGCGGCCCCAGGGCAGTGTAGTGGATGGTGGGAGTGATGGTAGTGAGAGTCCCAGGGATGATAGTGCTGGAGGAGCAAGGAGCACACAGACAACAGGTTGCAGTCCAGGGTCTTTACTTGAACAGGTAAACTGACCCACAAACAGTCCCAGCTAGGAGGGGACCTGGATGTCTGAGAGCAATGGGGAAATTGGCCCTGGTCAGGGTGAGGGTGAAGGCCTACCGTGCTTTCTGCGCTCCTTCTGGCTATCTCCTCCTGATAGGGTAACAGCCCACGTTTCCGAGCTTTCCGTGTACTCTCGCCTGTATGGCCTGCGACGTGGGTTCCTTTCTGCTCCCAGCCTTGTATGACTTTGCTGGTCCTTTCGGTTGTGGCAGGGCCTCCAGGCTTCTTAGGCCAAGGAATGTACAGTCCCTTGCGGACTGGTTCTCTGCTGGGGGATGTGGAATCCTTCCAGCCTCAGACACCAAAGTCTGCTAAAGTTGAGTCTTTTCTCTGCCAAGACAGGCTCTCTTCGCCTCTTGTCTCTGGCTTGTGGCTCTCTCCTCCTGCCACACTTCCCCTTAGGTGCAATCAACTTTCTGTCCCTGCTCCACTCTGGGACACGTCTCAGAGCTGAGACAGGCAATCCAGCTCTCCCTAACCCTGTCCCCAGTACCAGCTTTTATAGGGGCAGCCTGCTCCCCCTACTGGCCTGAGACAGGAGGCATTGCATGCTAATGTTCCCCTGGCCAGAGAACCTCCCCCTTGCTCTCAGACACAGCTTTAATTACACTTGTGGCATCCAGGTAGGGTGACACAAATGCTGCTCGATGGGGCTGAGATCAGGTTATTGAAGAATATTTCTCTACTTTGCTTTCGCAGGATGTTTTGGGTCATTGGCCGTCTGTCCTGTGAAGCGCCGTCCAATCAGCCTTGCTGCATTTGGGTGAATCTCAGCAGAAAGTATCGCCCTGTACACTTCAGAGTTTATCCGGCTGGTTCTGTCACATCAGCAATAACCACTAGTAACCCGGTGCCATTGGACGCCATGCATGTCCGCACCATCACACCGCCTCCACCATGTGTTACAGAGGATGTGCCGGGGATCAGGAGCTGCTCCAAGCCTTCTCCAGACTTTCTTCTTCCCATCATTCTGGTACAGATTGATCTTAGTTTTGCTTTTCCAGATGTTCCTTTATAATGTCTAATCTTGACATTTCTATTTTCCTGCTGATTAATGGTTTGCACCTTGTGGTGAATCCTCTGTACAGCTCTGGCAAAAATTAAGAGACCACTGAACAGTTTTCTGTTGGATAGCATGGAAAGACTGGTGGAAAGATGGCAAGACGCATGAAAGCTGTGATTAAAAATCATGGTTAGTCCACCAAATATTGATTTCTGAACTGTTCCTGAGTTAAAACATGAGTAACTTGAGGTCTGAAAGCACTGTTTCGTTTTTAGTATTTTGACGCTTTATCATTTGCTGCAAATAAATACAAAATTTTTAGCTTTGAATTTCGGAGACATTGTCAGTAGTTTATAGACTAAAACAACAATGTACATTTTACTCACAAATATACAGTACAGACCAAAATTTTGGACACACCTTCTCATTTAAAGATTTTTCTGTATTTTCATGACTATGAAAATTGTACATTCACACTGAAGGCATCAAAACTATGAATTAACACATGTGGAATTATATACTTAACAAAAAAGTGTGAAACAACTGAAAATATGTCTTATATTCTAGGTTCTTCACAGTAGCCACCTTTTGCTTTGATGACTGCTTTGCACACTCTTGGCATTCTCTTGATGAGCTTCAAGAGGTAGTCACCGGAAATGGTCTTCCAACAATCTTGAAGGAGTTCCCAGAGATGCTTAGCACTTGTTGGCCCTTTTGCCTTCACTCTACGGTCCAGCTCACCCCAAACCATCTCGATTGGGTTCAGGTCTGGTGACTGTGGAGGCCAGGTCATCTGGTGTAGCCCCCCATCACTCTCCTTCTTGGTCAAATAGCCCTTACACAGCCTGGAGTTGTGTTTGGGGTCATTGTCCTGTTGAAAAATAAATGATGGTCCAACTAAACGCAAACCGGATGGAATAGCATGCCGCTGCAAGATGCTGTGGTAGCCATGCTGGTTCAGTATGCCTTCAATTTTGAATAAATCCCCAACAGTGTCACCAGCAAAGCCCCCCACACCATCACACCTCCTCCTCCATGCTTCACGGTGGGAACCAGGCATGTAGAGTCCATCCGTTCACCTTTTCTGCGTCGCACAATGACACGGTGGTTGGAACCAAAGATCTCAAATTTGGACTCATCAGACCAAAGCACAGATTTCCACTGGTCTAATGTCCATTCCTTGTGTTCTTTAGCCCAAACAAGTCTCTTCTGCTTGTTGCCTGTCCTTAGCAGTGGTTTCCTAGCAGCTATTTTACCATGAAGGCCTGCTGCACAAAGTCTCCTCTTAACAGTTGTTGTAGAGATGTGTCTGCTGCTAGAACTCTGTGTGGCATTGACCTGGTCTCTAATCTGAGCTGCTGATAACCTGCGATTTCTGAGGCTGGTGACTCGGATAAACTTATCCTCAGAAGCAGAGGTGACTCTTGGTCTTCCTTTCCTGGGGCGGTCCTCATGTGAGCCAGTTTCTTTGTAGCGCTTGATGGTTTTTGCAACTGCACTTGGGGACACTTTCAAAGTTTTCCTAATTTTTCGGACTGACTGACCTTCATTTCTTAAAGTAATGATGGCCACTCATTTTTCCTTACTTAGCTGCTTTTTTCTTGCCATAATACAGATTCTAACAGTCTATTCAGTAGGACTATCAGCTGTGTATCCACCAGACTTCTGCACAACACAACTGATGGTCCCAACCCCATTTATAAGGCAAGAAATCCCACTTATTAAACCTGACAGGGCACACCTGTGAAGTGAAAACCATTTCCAGTGACTACCTCTTGAAGCTCATCAAGAGAATGCCAAGAGTGTGCAAAGCAGTCATCAAAGCAAAAGGTGGCTACTGTGAAGAACCTAGAATATAAGACATATTTTCAGTTGTTTCACACTTTTTTGTTAAGTATATAATTCCACATGTGGTAATTCATAGTTTTGATGCCTTCAGTGTGAATGTACAATTTTCATAGTCATGAAAATACAGAAAAATCTTTAAATGAGAAGGTGTGTCCAAACTTTTGGTCTGTACTGTACCTATAAAGAGAAAAATCAGAGAAAATTAAAATTTTGCAGTGGTCTCTTAATTTTTGCCACAGCTGTATTTGCTCTCATGACGTCTTCTCTTTATGGTGGACTTAGATACTGAGACCCCGACTTCCTGAGGAGTGCTCTTCACTCGGGATGTTGTGAAGGTTTTTTTCTTCACCATGGGAAGGATTCTGCGATTATCCACCACTGGTGTCTTCCAGGTACGTTCAGGCCTTTTTTAGTTTCTAAACTCCCTGGTGCGCTCTATTTTTTTGCAGAATGTGCCAAACTGTTGATTTGGCTGCTCCTAACATTTCTGCTCTCTCTGATGGATTTCTTCTTTTTTTCAGCCTATAGATTGTCTGTTTCTCTTCCACTGAGAGCTCCGTATAAATTGTAGCTTGCGAGCAGCAGGACCCTCGCTCCTGCCACTGTTGAACTGTATTACTTTGTAATGTCTTTATTGTCTGTAAATTGTAAATTGCTGTGGGATATGTTGGCGCTATAGAAATATAATTATTATTTGGTTATTATTATTAATGCCAGTCAGCAGCCCTTCAGTATAAAGCTTTCCTATTTAAGTTCATTTCAATCCTCTAATTATTGTAAAGATTTTGTTTCTATATAAAGGAAGATTTATATTGCTTCTTATGATAAGTAACACCCACTTCTGTGAGGCACAAACATGATCCTATCACTTCCCTATTACTCTGCAAATAAGAAAATCCTGTGCACCACCGTGCGCCATGACGGGAGCAACAGATTGACCGGACATTTGCCTATCCAAGGAAGAGAAGTTTTGTTCTTCCATTCTGGAAACATGTTGGAGGAACGTTTTCTGTTTCTTTTTTAAAATAATATTTATAACATTTTTCAATATAAAGTTAAAAATTAGAAATACAAAACATAGGGAAGAAGCATTCAAGGCGTATCATAAGTCATGTAAACTACCTTCAACAAAGAATGGCAACATTCCCATGTGGCTGCCCCTCCGCCGCAAGCCAGGCCTTTCATTTGACTGGTAACTGACTCTCAATAACTGCTTATATCTTTTGGACCACTACTATTGTGTTTGCATCTCTGACCATTATGTATTTATAACCTTTATGTATATAGTGTATTGTCAAGTGTGCCCTTAAGGCGATTAAATATATAATTTAACCTTGGGCTTCTCTTTTATCTCCATCCACGAACTCTCACGTTCGTTGTTCGGTCCAACAAACACGCTACCGGGGCTGGTTCCTGGCCCGATATAATCCCCCGGTCCTAGCGGGAATTATATTTAATAGGAACTGGTGGCAGCTCTACCAGGCCTGCGGGATCCCTCTGGTGCCATTCTTCACAATTGGTGGCAAGCGGTGTGGGATCGAGATAACAGTGTGTGTGAGTGTGGAACGCATACTCACAGACACTAAGGACTGTCAGTAGTAGCTTTTGCTGCTGGGGTCTTAAGATCAGCTCAGCACTAGACAGTCCGAGTGGAAATACTGGAAGGTGTGTGGGTGCATCAGGCTGCGGTTCGGTGTCAGTGACCATAAAGTGAAAGGATGGCCATTGGCTTAAGGGGCAGAACCAAGGAGATGGCCAGTGCTCCGGATGGTGGTGCGGAGGTGGAAGACGATGTCGCTCCAGAAGCAGGGGAGTCCCGCCCAGGCTCCCCAGAGAGAGAGTCACCGGCGGTCGGTCCCGCAGTGGGCCACCCACCACCTGCCCATCCCCCAGCCAGGCAGACTTGGATGACTTTGTGCAAATTGTCCTGGCCAGTCTCAAGGTTGGAGACAAGGCCACCTATGAGACCCTCACAGCTGCAGTGGAACGTCTCGAAGCAGCAGCAGCACGTAGCAAGGCAGCAACCGCAGCAGACCGTCATCGAGAGCGCGAGCACCAGGAAAATATGCTTCGGCTCCAGCTCTGGCTGCAGGCCCCAGCCAGTCCCAAGCCCCCTGAGATCTGAGTCCTGAAACTTCGGGCGGAGAACTTCCCCCTGCTGGACAAAGGAGGGGACTTGGACACTCTCTTGCTGGCATTTGAAAAAAACTGCCGTCAGTACCATCTGCCTGAGGACCAGTGGGTCCGGTTCTTAACCTCTCACCTTAGGGGTAAGGCCCTGGAAATCTTTTGGTACCTGCCCAGTGAGACCACTCTGAGCTATGAGGACATCAAGCAGGCTCTGGTCTGGCAGTACAACTTGACCCCTGAGAATTACAGGAAGAAGCTCCTCAGTATACAGCGGGGTCCTGCAGACAGCTGGGTCGATCACATGCGGGCCCTACTGAGAGCCTTTGATTAATGGACCACGGGACTGGAGCTCACCACTGTCCAGCAGCTGAAGGAGCTCATCGCGACTGAGTACAACAGTACCTCCATGACCGGGAGCCAAAGGGGGCCTCTGCAACAGCGACACTTGCTGACGAATACTCCATCAACAGGACTCCAGAGGCCAAGAAACTTGCCGGCTGGAGGGGAAGTAAGACAAACGCGGTGCCTGCTGTCCCTGCCCCCAGGCCCAAGGGGGCACCTACCCATGCTTTCCTCTCCACGCCGGTAGGGGAACCCAAACTGTGTCACCTTTGCAGATAGCCGGGCCACTTTAAAGCCATGTGTCCCCAGCGCCAGGAGGGCCCGTCCCAGAAACCGTCCACTGTTTCGTGTGTGAGTGGGGGTGGTGGGAGGTCCCTTGACAACCTTCAGACCGTCACCATAGGCCATGGAACTGTGAGACACCGGTGCGGAGATGACTCTTGTGCGGCCTGAACTGGTGTCGCTCCAGGATTTGATACCTGGGAAAAATCTCGCCGTCTCCGGGATTGGAGGTGTCGAGCCAGCGCTGCCCATCGCCAAGGTGTATTTGGACTGGGGCGCCGGGAGGGGAGTGCGGGAGGTGGGGGTAACTCCAACCATTCCCATGTTTTACTTGGGAGAGACTTGGGGCGGCTAGTGTCCCACTATGTGGCCACTGGACCCCCAAGGTCTGACTCTCCAGACGTCATGTCCACCCCTATTGATGCCAATGTTATTAACTTGCCTACTGATGGGGTTGTGGGGGTGGGTTATGTACTGTGTCTGACGCGCCCCTTGGGCCGTGGGGTACTCGGTAGCCGGGCCAGTCGGTGCTGGGGGTGTCACAGTGGCGGTGACCCGGTCCATGAACCAGGGCGGTCAATAAAAGGGGATGTTGAGAAAAGGGGAATTAAAGTTTTTATATATAATGTTCGTGACGCCACCTGTGGTATGCAGCTATATGGGGCCGCCGCTGCGGTGCAGATCCTCTGGAGCTGATGATAACGCAGCAGAGTTGGTTCAGCTCTCCACAGGCAGAGCTTAGCTCCAGGGCAGTGATGATTTTATAGATGTTGCTGGTGTAGTGCAATGCAGGTGATGGCGCAGATAATGACCAGTCCACAACTTAATGGCGGTTTCCTCTTATCTTTACTTGCGGTGGTGAGGCAGACCGGGGCACGGGTACTAACTGGTAGTGGAGGTCCGGGCGGCCTGGAACAAGTTGGGAATCTGTGACACCCCAGGGGTCTGGTTGCCACAGTGATAGAGATATTACGTCTGAGAGCAGGTGGGAGGTCTCTTGGTCAGGAATCCTATGCATGCCACACCTCCTGCCCAGTCCTGGGAGGGGAAGAACTTCCCCTATATAAAACTGGGGCTGAGGCAGGGTTAGGAGTTAAGAAGAGGAGCAGCTATAGGAAAGAGAGATCAGGAGCTCAGTGGGAGCAGTGCTACAAGGAATCAGGGGCTGGCAGCTGTAGAGCTCGCCCTGATTGAAGAATTATCACCGGACCCGGAGTCCGAGGCTGTGGGGACTAATCCTTACCCAGCAGCAGAAACCGACCGGCAGGGGATTTCAGGTCCTCTGGCCAAGAAACCCGAAGGCACGGTCACACGCGTGGGACCAGCACCGCCGTCGTGGAGCGGAAGCCACTAGAAGGCCCCGAGTCACCGGCCATACGGGTGAGCACCACACGGTACACTCAGGGACGTGGGCTACTTTTACCCGCCTCTAGCAAGGTAGCCAGAAGAGTACAATTAGTTGGGGAGGCCTACAACTCCGCCTGGCCAGGGGAGATCCCATCTGCTCAAGGACTGACCAGGCCCCAATCGCTAGCCAGTACTCCGGGAGGGTCTATTTATGTCACCAGTAAAGACCCTGAACTACACCGCATCGTCTCTGAGTGGTTCCTGCTACCCCCATCATCCACGTCGGCTGCCCTGAGGCCATACCCCTCCCGTTGGGGGTTATACCATCCACGCTGCACAATCCTTCCACCGGCCTCAGCGGTCTGCCCTGCAGCGGCAGCTCCATAGCTGCATTCAACGGGTGGCGTAGTCGTCCAACATCTACTGCTAACACTCAGCCACACAGTTTGACTCCCTGGGCACGGACCGGGTCACTGCCACGAGACTACTACCCCCAACAGACCCGGCTCCGGGTAGTCCCCGCGTGCGCAACGCTACACCAAGTAGGCCCAGGGGATCGTCAACTTTTGGCGTAGTCGGCAGGATTTCGTGCCCGCAACCACCGGGTACTGCGTGCCTGAAAAAGACTGTTCAAACTCACCAGTGGTGAAGATTCCCGCCATCCGGCGCCATCTTCTACCTTCTTCCCGCCATCCGGCGCCATCTTCTACCTTCTTCCCGCCATCCGCGAAGTTTTCCCGCCATCCGGCGCCATCTTCTGCCTTCTTCCCGCCATCCGTGGAGTTTTCCCGCCGTTGGACGCCATCTTGAAGACGCCGCGCGGGAAGTAGAGGGGCGTGGACTCCGAAAGCGCGCGAGAACTGAAGCCCCGCCTCACGTCCGGACGTTGCGTAAAGGTCCTGGAAGGAACCCAGCAGACGCCGACGTCACAGGAGCGCGACGGAAGGTCCTCAACCCTGACGATCCACTGCGGAGCCGCGGCCTACGGAAGAGGATCATCGCAAGGTAGGCCACGGTCCACTAGGGGGGGAGAAAGATGTCGGATACGGAGGAGAGCTTCACTGCCTCAACCCCCGCCAGCGCCACCGCTGCTGCAGTCATGCCTTTCACCATGCCCTATATCCCGGGAGCAGCCTGGCTACCCCAGTACTCAGGGGAGTCACATACCCTGAATGACTTTAAAGAAAAGCTGGATAGCCTCTTCCAGGTGTACCCCCTCACAGAAGAGCAAAAAGTGAGCATCCTGGTGGCCCAACTAACCGGGGCAGCCCAAAGGGAGGTAAAGTCCTGGCCACCTGGGAGGAGGACTGTCGCAGGGATATTAACCCGGCTGAGGGACACCTTTGATACCCGCACCTCAGCCGAGATTAAGCTTAGATTCTACGGGTGCAAACAGCGAGCACATGAGAATATAAGGGACTATGCACTAAACCTACAAGAGGCCCTGAGAGCCATTAAGCAGACCGACCCTGACGGCGTGGGAAACGAGGACAGGCTGTTGACCGAGCAATTTATAGAGGGACTATATTGCAATGCCCACCGAACCCAGTTGCGGGCCATAGCCTTACAGGATCCTCATCTGGACTTTGCACAGTTCAAGGACAGAGCCATCCGGGTGCTCCGAGAACCGACACCGGGTGGCGTTGTGACCCACAGGCGCCCAGCTATCACTTACCACCAGGAGGCGGCGCCCTTGTCGGCAGGGCCTGTGGGGGCTGATGCGCAGGCTTTGAACAATGACCCGGCTCCGGACCTGCACCATCAGGTCCAAGAGCTAGCTAAAAGCGTTGCTGCGCTAACCCGAACTGTGCAGTCTTTACAGGTTTCTGCTCCAGGGAAGATCCAGCTGGCATCCGGACCGGAGGACATCCCGTGGCGTCGACCAAGGAGGACCCCACCGGCCAGAGGAAGACCCAGCGACCGGTACAACGAGGACGGACAACCTATCTGCCGCCGCTGCAATCAACCCGGACATATGGCAAGGTACTGTCCTTTAAACTGGCACAACCTGGGGTAGAGGGCCAACCCCCAGGAAAAAGATCACCAGGCCCATCGAACTGGCGCGACAAATATGTGGGAGGACGTCCAGTCTTGCCTGTGGTACTGGATGGCATCCCTATGAGTGCCCTACTGGACACCGGGTCACAGGTCACCACCATCCCGTACGTGCTCTTCAAGCAGTACTGGAATGACTCGGATATAACCCGCTATCCAGACGACGACTTGAGTATCATCGCCAGTAATGGTCAGCCCGTGCCACAGATCGGATTTAAAGAAATGACCATTAAAATCGGTAGAGTCGAACTGGCAGCACAGGGACTGATCATTGTAGACATTGACAAGCGCGAGAGTCACCCAAAGATAACTCTAGGAACTAATGTGATTGAAAATTGTCTTGCAGAGGTGATTTTCATTTTACAGCAGGTTGCCAAGAACGCCAGCTCCGGCCAGCAGCGAGTGCTCCAGAAAGAGATCCGGGCACTGATGCGACGGCAACAGGTGGAACTCTCCGGTGGTGAGATTGGTAGCGTAAGAATGTGTGACCCTTTCCCTATTGCCATGCCCCCGAAAAGTGAAATGATGATTTGGTGCCGGGCAGCTATTGGTCTGAGAGGTAGAGATTACCAGGCCATGGTAGAACCAGTCTACTCAGACAGTAGGCCCACCATTTTGACAGCACGGGGGGTAGTTGATGTACGCCATGGGAGGGTGCCCGTTCGTATAATAAATATCGGGAAAAGGGAAGTATACCTGCCCCGGTATGCTACGCTAGCCAAATTATATACTATCAACCAAAATTCTATACAGTCTGTGGAACCCTTGCCTCCATCTCACCCGGAGGAAGGTAACGGCTCTACGAAAATAATGGAGGATTGGTGTCAGCAACTACATTTGGGTACTGACTCCACTCCCTCCCACCAGAAACAGGGAGTCTACCGGATGGTTCGAGAGTACGAGAGAGTGTTTAGTAAACACCCGTTAGACTTCGGGCGAGTCAAGGGGGTAGAACACCACATCCCCACGGGAGACCATCCTCCCATAAAAGAGAGGTATCGACCCGTACCCCCTGCACACTACCAACACGCCAAGGGGATGCTTAGAGACATGAAGGAGGCTGGGGTAATCAGGGATAGCTGTAGCCCCTGGGCAGCTCCACTAGTCTTGGTCAAAAAGAAAGACAACACCATGAGAATGTGTGTAGATTACCGGAAAATTAACCGTATCACACACAAAGATGCGTACCCCTTACCAAGAATAGAGGAGTCTTTGGCTGCTTTAAAATCTGCTAACTTCTTCTCCACCTTGGATCTCACTAGCGGGTACTGGCAGGTTCCTGTAGCAGAGGCGGACCGGGAGAAGACCGCATTCACCACCCCGATGGGACTTAGCGAGTTTACCTGCATGCCGTTCGGACTCTGCAACGCACCAGGAACCTTCCAGCGATTGATGGAATGCTGTCTGGGACACCGAAACTTTGAGACGGTCCTGTTATACCTGGACGATGTCATCGTCTATTCCAAGACCTACGAGGACCACCTGAAACACCTGGCGGAAGTGTTCGAAGCTCTGGCAAGTTACGGCCTAAAGGTGAAACCCTCCAAGTGTCACCTCCTGAAGCCAAAGGTGCAGTACCTGGGACACGTGGTGAGTGCTGACGGAGTGGCTCCCGACCCTGATAAGATCACCGCAATTAAGGAATGGCCAAGCCCCTCCAGCGTAAAGGAAGTGAGGCAGTTCCTCGGGTTGGTAGGCTACTACCGAAGGTTCATTCCCGGTTTCACCAAAAAGGCAGCTCCTATGCAGGACCTCCTGATAGGCCAGTCCAGGAAGGCCAAGAACCAGAAGCCACCCTTCAGATGGGAGAAGCTGGAAGAAGAGTCCTTCCGCCAGCTGAAGATGGCCCTCACGGGGGATGAAATCCTGGCGTACCCTGATTATAACCAGCCCTTTATCCTCTACACCGACGCCAGTAACATCGGGCTAGGAGCCGTACTGTCCCAGATCCAGCAGGGGAAGGAACGGGTAATTGCTTACGCCAGCCGGAAACTGCGACCCACCGAAAGAAACCCTGAGAATTACAGCTCATTTAAGCTAGAGTTCCTGGCAGTGGTGTGGGCAGTCACCGAACGCTTTAAGCACTACCTCGCTGCTTCCCGGTTCACCGTGTACACGGATAACAACCCGTTGACACACCTGGACACTGCAAGACTCGGTGCCCTAGAGCAGAGATGGATGGCCCGCTTGTCCAACTATGAGTTTACAATCAAATACCGGGCAGGACGCTCCAATACCAACGCGGACGCCCTGTCCAGGATGCCGAACCTACCGGACGTAGGGGAAGATTCAGAGGAACTGGAAGAAGTTGAACTCCCCGCGTTCCACCGTCATGGGACTATCCAGTATTCCCACCGTGTAAGGAGTAAGCAATCCGCTACGTTCAACCCATTACCTCATTACAACTGGGCGGAGACGCAAGACAGTGACCCTGCCGTCCGACTGGTAAAGGAGATGCTGACTCGGCCAGATGCACGCCTTGACCCAGACGCTCCGGAGGAAGCCAAGCAACTGTGGGCTGAGAAGAGTCGACTGTTCCTTTACAAGGGGAAGTTGTGCCGCAGAATGGTTAACTCCCGGACGCATGAACTAATGTGGCAAGTAGTGGTGCCAAGAAGAGACGCAGCTATGGTGATGGAGGCATACCACGACGGAGCTGGGCACTTCGGATGGAAGAAGCTGGAGTTCCTGCTGCGCGGGCGGTTCCATTGGGTAGGCATGAGAGGAACCATCGAGAGGTGGTGCAGAGACTGTGGCCCATGCAACCTAAGAAGGAGGGACCGTGCCAGCCAGAAGACTCCCCTGCAGTCCATCATCACCAGACAGCCGTTGGAACTGGTAGCCTTGGATCATGTAAAACTGACCCCAAGCAGAAGTGGCTACGTCTACGCGTTAACCATCGTGGATCACTACTCCCGGTTCTTGGTTGTCGTCCCCGTCAAGGACTTAACGGCTCAAACAGCAGCTAGAGCCTTCCAGCAGCACTTCTGCCGTCCACACGGATACCCGGAGCAGGTGCTGACGGACCAGGGGCCTGCCTTTGAAGCGGAAGTCTTCCAGGAGTTCTGCACCCTGTATGGCTGCCGGAAGATTAGAACAACACCCTATCACCCGCAAACTAATGGACTTTGTGAGAAAATGAACCAGGTGGTGATAGATCTTCTGAAAACATTGCCCCTGGAAGAACGTAGTCTGTGGCCTGAAAAGCTGCCCGACCTGGTGGACCTATACAACCACATCCCTGTAGGTTCCACCAACTGTACCCCGGCTTACCTAATGAGGGCAAGACCTGGTAAGCTTCCTGTTGATCTGGAGATGGGAGTTCTGACACCCGAGGACACTTCACCAGAAGCAGACTGGGACACAGAGAGGCAGCAGCAGTACCGGAAAGTACAGGAGAGCGTGGAGCGAAGTCTCTGTCAAGCTAGGGAAAGACAAGAGAAAACTTACAACCAGAATGCTCCCGCTGTTCCCCTGGTGCCCGGAGAGCAGGTCTTGAAGAGGAAAAGACGGCTCCACAAGTTGGACGACCAGTGGGAGAAGGACCCGTACACCGTACTGCCCTCAAGCCACGACAACCCAAAAATCTGTACAATCAGTAAAGACGGAGGGGAAACCACAGCCATTGTATCCCGGGATCACCTGAAGAAGTGTCCTGAACAGCTACGGAACCCTGAAGAGGAACAAGAAGACCCTCGACCCGTAGAGGAAAGGGAAGATATGGTTAGTACTGTGCTCGGAGACTTCCCTCGGTCTTGGACTCAAGTCAATGGTGCTGTTGTGGTACCCGTCCTCACGTTCCTCCAACCAGCATCCCAAGTGCCTACGGAGACACAGGTAGAGCTGGAAGAACAGCCGGTCCAGGAGGCAGAAGACCCCACACAAGCAGACCAGGAGAATCAACCCTCTGCTTATAGTGAGCCTGCCATACCCCTAGTGAGCCAAAGAGTCCGTAGACGGCTGCCCAGTTTACCCTTGACAGCTCCTATACCCTGTAGCTCAGGACCAGTCAGCCAGCTCCGTAGGTCCACTAGGGTCACTAGAGGCCAGTTGCCCATACGGTGGAGGATCTAAATATTTAAGCTATTTTATTAATGTTTACCTGTTTATTGTTGCTTGTGTATAATTATGTGTTTCTAGTTATTTGTAGGAGTCTTTGGTGGATTTACCGGGAATCCTTTGTGCATATAGTTGGAGCGTAACCCAGGACGGACTAAAAGACTGTTAAGGACTCGGGGCAGGACAGACCCCTACCTGGTTACGTCTCCCTGTTTTTGGTGAAATGGACACCCTTGCTTTCTTGAAAAACTGCACCCGGTTGCGGACACGCCGTGACCGTCCTAATGTTTTTCTTTATTACGTTGTTTCTGTTTGTAATTTGTTATGTTACAAAAATATGTTTAGTCCCGGAGTACTAAATTTTACTAGGGGGGAATGTGACACCCCAGGGGTCTGGTTGCCACAGTGATAGAGATATTACGTCTGAGAGCAGGTGGGAGGTCTCTTGGTCAGGAATCCTATGCATGCCACACCTCCTGCCCAGTCCTGGGAGGGGAAGAACTTCCCCTATATAAAACTGGGGCTGAGGCAGGGTTAGGAGTTAAGAAGAGGAGCAGCTATAGGAAAGAGAGATCAGGAGCTCAGTGGGAGCAGTGCTACAAGGAATCAGGGGCTGGCAGCTGTAGAGCTCGCCCTGATTGAAGAATTATCACCGGACCCGGAGTCCGAGGCTGTGGGGACTAATCCTTACCCAGCAGCAGAAACCGACCGGCAGGGGATTTCAGGTCCTCTGGCCAAGAAACCCGAAGGCACGGTCACACGCGTGGGACCAGCACCGCCGTCGTGGAGCGGAAGCCACTAGAAGGCCCCGAGTCACCGGCCATACGGGTGAGCACCACACGGTACACTCAGGGACGTGGGCTACTTTTACCCGCCTCTAGCAAGGTAGCCAGAAGAGTACAATTAGTTGGGGAGGCCTACAACTCCGCCTGGCCAGGGGAGATCCCATCTGCTCAAGGACTGACCAGGCCCCAATCGCTAGCCAGTACTCCGGGAGGGTCTATTTATGTCACCAGTAAAGACCCTGAACTACACCGCATCGTCTCTGAGTGGTTCCTGCTACCCCCATCATCCACGTCGGCTGCCCTGAGGCCATACCCCTCCCGTTGGGGGTTATACCATCCACGCTGCACAATCCTTCCACCGGCCTCAGCGGTCTGCCCTGCAGCGGCAGCTCCATAGCTGCATTCAACGGGTGGCGTAGTCGTCCAACATCTACTGCTAACACTCAGCCACACAGTTTGACTCCCTGGGCACGGACCGGGTCACCGCCACGAGACTACTACCCCCAACAGACCCGGCTCCGGGTAGTCCCCGCGTGCGCAACGCTACACCAAGTAGGCCCAGGGGCGCGTCAAATCCACCTCGCCAGGTGAAGTTGGAGGCCTTCCCTTTGCGCTAATCTCTTTGGTCCTGCTGCTTATAGCTATGCTGCGGCCCTCGTCCCTAAGTAAAACGTCTTTGTGCTCACCCGTATGGCAGGCAGCTCGGGCCTTCCTGGAGTGTCACTCCCACGTGGCGGTGCTGGGCCCTATGGTGCTGCTGAGCCTCCGGGCGTCTGATGGGGTCAGGAGACCTGCAGTCTCCTGCCCTCCGGTTTCTGCTGCTGGGCCTTCAGTGCCCCACAACCTCGGACTCCGGTGTCCAGTTCTTCTGTGCTCCTCTCTGGGGTGAACTGCCATGCAACTCCACTCCCCAGGTCTTTCCTCTTCGCTGTCCTGACTTCAACTCCTTTCACTAACTCTAACTAACCCCGCCTCCAGATACCAGTTGCTAAGGGGAGGAGCTCCCCTTGCTGGTCTGGAGCCAGGAAAATGTTGCATGCTAGTATAGGGGACCCCTGCTTGCTTCCAGGCATGGCATCACCCCTTGTAAGGGAGGCAAAGCCACTGTGGCAACCGGACTCCTGGGGTGCCATATGTCCCTCTCCCCTCCCGGGGGGAGGAGATCAATCAAGTCAGCTGTGATAAGAGTGTGGCCAGCTGGCATGCTGGAACAGTTTGTCCTGTGAGGTTGTCACAGAGGGGACAGTCAGGGGGCAGACAGCTGCGGAGGCAGAGCATGCCATGGAGGGCGGGGCAGTCCCAGGAGAGGTAGAGCTCCAAGGTAAGGCCGCATGGCAGAGTTCCTCCAGAACCGGGATGTCAGAGAGCCAGAGTAGTCCGTCTAGACCGGTGACTTGTTCAGAAGCGGAGGAGAAGCGGGTGCTACCCACGGTCACAGCGGCCGTGGCCACTGTCACGCGCAGTGGTGGAACCCAGGGGCCGCTCGGGAGTCCGACGGCTTCTCCCCTTCCGACCAAGTGGCTGCCGGGTCAGACAGATGCCAGGAGACAGGTACCAGGGAACTGACAGAAGACACGGCAGTCTCGTCTATTCTGGCCACGACCAGTCAGGGGTTTCAGGCAGCGTCGGAGACTGACAACAGCCTGAAAGCTCTTAAGGAGCAGGCGGCACAGCCTCCCTCAGACTCAGACCTCGAACGGGTGGTCTGGGACCAAGGATGGCTGTACCAGGTAAGGTCCAGCGAGGTTCACCGGAGGTGTGGACCAGGGACAGACAGTTAGTGGTACCCTATCCGTTCAGGGCGGAGTTGTTGCGGATGGTGAACGAGATTCCGATGGCCAGACATCTAGGGATAAATAAGACCAAGGCCAGGCTAGCCCAGCATTTCTACTGGCCAAGGATGGGGGCAGAGGTGACTGCCTACTGCCTGACGTGTGACACGTGTCAGAAGAAGGGGAAGGCGGGGCGGTACCCCAAAGCCCCACTGGTAACTCTGCCCATCATTGAAGAGCCTTTCAGGAGGGTGGCTGTGGATTTGGTTGGCCCGATGGCCACTCCCAGCAGCTCCTGGAAATGCTTCATACTGACGGTATTAGACTATGCCACCCGGTGCCCGGAAGCGGTAGTCTTGTCGTCCATTCGAGCCGACAAGGTGGCCACCTGCTTATTGGAGATTTTCACTCGAGTGGGTTTTCCCCAGGAAATGCTCACCAACTGGGGGACCCAGTTCATGTTGCAGCTGATGGAGTCTCTCTGTAAGCAAATACAGGTGCAACATCTGGTGGCCAGCCCGTACTACCACCAGACCAACGGCCTGTGCGAATGGTTCAATGACACCCTGAAACAGATGTTTAAGATGTTGGTCGACTCCCACGGGCGCGACTGGGAGCGGTACCTCCCACACCTGCTATTTGCCTACCGGGAGGTTCCACAGGCCTCAACAGGGTTCTCCCCCTTTGAGCTCCTGTACGGCCGGCGTGCGAAGGGCCCCCTGACTCTGGTGAAGGAGGTCTGGGAAGGGGACTTAGCCACCCCTGTAGTGTCGGTCATCGAATATGTTGTGTGCTTCCGTGACAAAATGTAGGCCTTGGCGCAGCTGGTGTACGATAATATGATGCGAGCCCAGGCCAACCAGAAGCGATGGTACGACCAGAATGCTTGTGAGAGGACCTACCAGGTGGGTCAAAAGGTGTGTGTACTGGTCCCCGCACCCCAGGACACGCTTCAGGCGGCCAGGGAAGGCCCATACCTCGTACACCAGCAGCTCAATGCCATAACGTATGGTCGCCCTAGACCATGCCTAGGGAAGGCGGAAGGCCTTCCACGTAAACATGATGAAGGCACATCATGAGCGGGAGGCCTGCGCCCTCCCCGTATGCAACCTGCCAGAGGAGGGAGAGGCGGAGACCCTCTGGGACATGCTCGCCAAGGCAAGGGCGGGTGGGACCATCGAGGACGTGGAGGTTTGCCAACAGCTGTTGTCAGACCAATGGTCCCAGTTGTAGGCAACCCTACACCCATTCCAGGATGTGTTCAGCAACAAGCCCGGAAGGACAGAGTCGGCCGTCCATCACGTGGACACCAGGGATCACCCCCCAATCTGGCATTCAGCATATCGGGTCTCCCTGGAGGTACAGCAGCACAAGTGCCAGGAGATTGACGAGATGCTGAAGCTGGGGGTCATCCAACCATCCAGCAGCGCCTGGGTCCTCGTCCCAAAGAAGGAATGGACAACCCGGTACTAAGTGGACTACAGGGGGCTTAATGCTGTCATGGTCACTGATGAATACCCAATGCCGCGCATCGATGACCAGCTCGATCAGTTGGCCGGGGTCAAGTACCTGACCATCATGGATCTGAGCCGGAGATATTGGCAGATTCCCCTGACCCCCGAGGCACAGGAACGCTCTGCCTTAATCACCCCATTCGGACTGTATGAGTCCACGGTGATGCCATTCGGCATGAAGAATGCCCCTGCCACTTTTCAGCGGATGGTCAACACACTGCTCAAGGGACTTGAAGGGTATGCGGCCGTACCTGGATGACAATGCCATCTTCAGTCCCACCTGGGAGGATCACCTGGAGCATCTGGCGCAGGTGCTCAGGCGAATCAAACAGGCAGGCTTGACCATTAAGCCGGAAAAGTGACCCATGGGTATGAGTGAGGTCCACTACCTGGGACACCAGATAGGTGGGGGAGCTCTAAAGCTAGAGTCTGTGAAGGTGGATGCCATCGCCCAGGACCAAGAAACAGGTGATGTCCCTCCTGGGCACTGCCAGGTACTACAGGAGGTTCGTCCATCACTATAGTAGCCTGGCAAAGCCCCTGATGGACCTCTCCATGAAGAAGCTGCCCTCAGCAGTCGATTGGACAAACGACTGTGAGACGGCCTTCCGGGTGCTGAAGACCGCCCTTTCTAGTTCCACAGTACTACAGGCAGCCGTTTTCATGCGGCCGTTAGTAGTGCAGACCTACGCTAGTGACTTTGGCCTTGGTGCTGTACTCAGCCAGGTCAACACTATGGGCCACAAACACCCTATTTTGTATACCTGAGCCAGAAACTCCTGCCGAGGGAGGTGGCCTATTCCACGATGGAGAAGGAATGTCTGGCAATTGGGTGGGCCCTGCAGCGTCTGCAGCCATACTTGTACGGACGCCAATTCACCGTGGAAACAGACCACAATCCCCTCAGCTGGTTACATACCGTATTCGGAACAAATGTGAGGTTGCTACGCTGGAGCCTCGCGTTCCAGCAGTACTACTTTGCCATTCGCCACAAAAAGGGCCATGACCATGGCAATGCCGACGGCTCATCCCGGCAAGGGGAAGTTGCATACGGGCGCGTGGGGCAACACCGGGTGGTGCTTCCCCCTAGCACTCCCTAAAAGGAAGAATATTCAAGATATAATCCCATGTCAATCATTGTGCCCTGTTTGGTGGGGTATTTTAGAGGTCTACAATGTACAGCTGTAACCGAACACTTTTGCAGCTAAACAAGAAGGGAGGGGGCTGAGGGATAGTGAGTGACAAAACAACCACCTTCTGCTGTGGAGCTGCCACAGGAAGACCCCCTGTAGACCTCAGCCATGCGGCATGTCCTTTGTGTCAGACAAGTATAATTCAATACCGAGTTATAGGAATACGATACATCCCAGCGATACACCAAATAGATTTTTGGAATCACACGAAAATAAGGAATGTCACCCTAGCTTCCAGCACAGTCTAGCACGTCGAGATGGGGAGATACACGGCAAAGCCTTTCAGAAACCCCTAGGGCCACTGTTTGGTCTCACCGCGTAGCAGGGGCCTAGCTGGATCTGTTGACACCTGAACCGGCTCCTTAGGACCGTCAATTAAGGAAGTATAGCCCATTTTAGTTTTTGGAGTTTGTAGCTGAGAGAGACCAGGGGTGGAGATTTAGGTCCAGCCAGGGGGCAGGAGTGGGAGTGACCCAGAGGGGTTAAGAGCTCGAGCAGCCCTAGCTCAGTGTCTTTTTCCTGGGAGGTTGTGATGACACATCGTGTGGAAGAAGTCCCGCAAAAGGGGGACCACAAGCCGCCCATGTGGCTGCCCCTCCCTCGCAAGCCAGACCTCTCATCCGACTGGTAACTGACTCTCAATAACTGCTTATATATTTTGTACCACTACTATTGTGTTTGCATCTCTGACCATTATGTATGTATAACCCTTATGTATACATTGTATTGTCTAGTGTGCCCTTAAGGCGATTAAATATATAATTTAACCTTGGGCTGCTCTTTTATCTCGATCCATGAACTCTCACGTCCGTTGCTCGGTCCAACGAACACGCTACCGGGGCTGGTTCCTGGCCCGATATAATCTCCCAGTCCTAGCGGGAATTATATTTAATAGGAACTGGAGGCAACTTTACCAGGCCGACAAGGTTCTGCTTCACTGGGGCTAGTGAAGGGGCCTCTCAGCCTGTCAGGGGTGTGAGCGAGTGTGGTGCCACGCCAGTGACTGAGTGGGCCACCTCTTCTCACTCCCGGTGCCTTCCTGTATCTGTGTGGACAGGGGGTGTCTGTGTAGAACTGTACCAATCTGACCTTACGTGTCTTCGAGGGGGTGTGGAACAAAGTGTTGGTGCAAAGGGCAGATCCGTATCACGTGATCCGTCTGACATTATTGTGATGTCAGGCGGGTGGCGAGGTGTGGATTCATCTCAAGTGGTGGCAGCGGTGGGATTCTGCAGGGATCCCTCTGGTGCCATTCTTCACATAAGAGTTTGGACATTTTCAGTTTCTGTCGCTCAGCAGTGGTCGATGCACATCCCTTGCCCCAAACATGAAGGGTCAATCATTGCATTGGGCAGGTAAATCTGGCCATCCAAGGTTAGCTAATATCAGATATACCAGCTGTGATTGACATGGAGGAGGGGAGCGAAGACCTCGGAGAAGCAGTCGTTATCCACAAGGTCGTGAAACTGCCCATTGTTAACCCTCAATTCATCAATTACTGAGGATCAAAGAGCAGAATCTCAGACAAAAAAAGAAAAGCAGTAAAAGGGGAATTATCAGCAGAGTAAATAAAGAGTCTAGACCAAGGCCCCAATCACCTGGAATAGATGACCAGATCTGGAGACCCCTGGGGTCAATGATTTATCTGCTGCGGTACAAAGGCAACTGGCAAGTCCATCTCAAGTCTCAGGCTATGTGCCCACGATGCAGAAATGAAGCAGAAAATTTCTGCAGCATTTCTGCATCTCCCTGGCAGAAAAAACGCATGCAGACTGTGCATGCGTTTTTCCTGCAGAATACATGCGGATCCACATGAGGATTTACTTGCGTTTCCGCATGCAGATTGACAAGCGCTTTCCAGGCGATAGCATCACTTGGAAAGTGCTTGACAACTAGGTCACACTGTATAAATCCATGCAAAAAGCATGGATTTATACAGTGTGGACCGTAAAAATTACAACAAATAAAGCTATACTCACCCCCGAGGCCCCGGAGCGGCTGCAGCGCTGCTTCCTGGCTTCTTCCGGGTTGCCGGCACATCGCGAGACAGAGCGGTGAAGGGCCTGCGGTCACATGACTGTGACGTCACCGCAGGTCCTCAAGCGATGCCGGCATTCAGAGAGAAGCCGCCGGACAGGTGAATATAACTTTATTTGTTATTTTATTCTTTTTTTACAGGTAGAATGGTACCCAGGTCTGGATGAGAGTCTCCTCTCCTCCAGAACTGGGTACCATCCGCACATAGAGACGCATAGAAGCCGCTTGTAAAAATGTACAGTCGCGGTTTCTATGCGTCTCAATGCAAGTCAATGGCGGCCATTCCGCTGCGCTTCCGCAAAATTAAATGACATGCTGCAGATTTTTGTACGCAGCATAAACGCTGCGGAAAAATCCGCAGCATGTGCATAGAACATGCGGAATCCCCATGGGGTGCGGATTACCTAGCGTTTTACAAGCGTTTCCGCTGCGGAAATTCCACAGCATAAACGCTTGAAAAACGCTACGTGGGCACCCAGCCTCAGGCTGGGTATACATAAGAGATCCTACACATCTGAGTGTTCAGCCTACAGATATCCAATAATAATAATAATAATAATTTTTATTTTTTATAGCGCCAACATATTCCGCAGCACTTTACAAATTTTAGGGGGGACTTATACAGACAATACAGAATAAGCATATCTCATATCGAAAGGAGTGAGGGCCCTGCTCGCGAGCTTACAGTCTATGAGGAAGTGGGGGAGACACAAAAGGTAGAATGTACATATATTGAGGAGAGCCATAAGCTCAAATACTTAATTAACCTCAAGACATAGGAGATTGAGAGAAAAGACCCACAAAGTGTATTATTTCACCTTACATAAGGTTGTTTAGATCAAAAGATGGCTGCCATTTCCTGTTTCATCACACCATGCTCTGTTCTGGGAGGAAGCTGCATTCTCTAGTATAGAAGGACTAACCAACCACAGAGCAACACATCGCATGGACTACGCCCCCTGATGACCTCATGGACCAACCCACCCTGATGATCTCATGGACCACGCCCCCTGATGACCTCATGGATCACGCTCCTGATGACCTCATGGATCATGCCCCCTGATGACCTCATGGATCACGCCCCCTGATGACCTCATGGACCAACCCACCCTGATGACCTCATGGATCTGCCCATGGACTAACCAATCAATACATCTGGTTACTCACATTCTGGGGATAACCGAGCCCATATACACTGTGTTCCAAATTATTATGCATGATAATGCCCCGTCTCATGCTGCACATAACACATCTGCATCTCTGGCTGCTATGGGCATAAAAGGGGACAAACTTATGGTGTGGCCCCCATGCTCCCCTGACCTCAACCCCATTGAGAACCTCTGGAGCATCATCAAAAGGAGTGTCTATGATGGCGGGAGGCAGTTCACATCTAAGCAACAGCTCTGGGAGGGTATTCTGTCCTCATGCAAAACAATTAAAGCAGAAACCATCCAAAACCTGACAAATTCAATGGACGAGAGAGTTCAGAAGCTCCTTTTGAACAAGCGGTCCTATGTGCAAATGTAACATCACCTAGAATAAAGTTTTGAGTTGAAAACTGTTTGATTTCAGTGTGTAATAACCTGCTAATGCTTATAAATTCACAAATGACCATTTTTTTGATCTTTATTAAAATGAAAAGGTTGAAAACTCTGCTGTGCATAATAATTTGGAACATGCATTTTGAGCGCAGTTTGAGTTTTTTATTTTTTTAAAAATATCCAGTTATCATAGACAGTTTGTACAAAAACCTTTCAATTGTCCTCTAATAGTTATTTGACTGGAAAATTACAATGACTGCAATTCATATAGGTAATTTGGGAAAATCTGAGAAAATATTATTTGCATAATAATTTGGAACACAGTGTACAGAGGTTATATAAATCCATGTTGGAGTTGAATAAAGGACACTTGGAGCTGTGCCATAGCTGATCAAGGAGAGCTTACATCCGACTGTGTGTGTGTCTGATGTTATTCTTTCTTGCATGCACTTTATCATATCCATTACGCCAGGAGCAGGCAACTAGTGAACATACCAAAGTGTTCACCCTAACACATATATTGTATAATGCAGCCTTGATATACTAAATAGGATAAATAATAATACATGGACTGGTCGCCAGCCAGTATGTGTACAGTTCTGACCGAGGCTATTATGTGCATGGTTGGTATGAACCTGAAATTGAAGAAGATTTTATTATGGGGGAAAAACTGGGACGGACAGATAGTGTGTGGAGGCGATAGGGCCAGTCTAAAGAAATGGGTTTTTAGGGTCCGCTTGAAACTGTGGGTATTGGGAATTAATCGAACTGTCCTGGGTAGTGCATTCCAGAGAATTGGCGCAGCACGCGAGAAATCTTGGAGACGGGAGTGGGAAGTTCGGATTATGGAGGATTTTAGTTTCAAGTCATTGGCAGAATGGAGGGCACGTGTAGGGTGGTAGACTGATACAAGGGAGGAGATGTAGGGGGGTACTGAAGCATGGAGCGCTTTGTGGGTAAGCGTGATAAGTTTAAATTGAACTCTATATTGGATGGGCAACCAATGCAATGACTGGCACAGGGAAGAGGCATCGGTGTAGTGGTTGGCGAGGAATATGATCCTGGCTGCTGCGTTAAGGACTGGATTGGAGAGGGGAGAGTTTAGTAAGAGGGAGACCGATAAGTAGAGAGTTGCAGTAGTCTAGACGAGAATGAATAGGAGCTACAGTAAGAGTTTTTGCCGAGTCAAAGGTGAGAAAAGTCCTGATTCTTGAGATGTTTTTGAGGTGTAGATGACACGAGCGAACGAGTGATTTGATGTGAGGAGTGAAGGAAAGATCTGAATCAAAAATGACCCCAAGACAGCGGGCTTGTTGCTGGGGAGTAATGGTTGAGCCACAAACGGAAATGGCAATATCGGGCACAGGTAGGTTAGTGGAGGGAGGAAAGACGAGTAGTTCAGTTTTTGACAGATTCAGTTTTAGGCAGAGGGAGGACATAATGTTAGACACAGCAGAAAGACAATCACTGGTCTTTTGTAATAATGCAGGGGTGATGTCCGGAGCAGAGGTGTATAATTGGGTGTCATCAGCATAGAGATGGTACTGAAAACCGAATGTGCTGATTGTTTGTCCAATGGGAGCGGTGTGTAGCATCGGCGTCTCTGCCCCCTGCCAGGCAGAGACGCCGTCCCTCTCATCTCCCCGCTCCCTGTGCGGCGTCCTCCTGCGCTCCTCTTCCTGCTGCTGCCGGCGCGCGCAGCTTCCCGGGCACTTTGCTTAGGGCGCGTGCGCGCGCGCTACCTCTCTTTTAAAGGGGCCATCCTAAGGAGTCCCCGGCCAATAGCCAGAGGACCTCCCATATATAAGGCACCTCCTCCAAAATGGAGGTGCCCGAGCAAAAGTTGTTGCACAGTATATTACCTCTGCTTCAGCCCTCAGGTCCCGTTGCCAGCCTGACTACTGTTCCAGTCCGCCAGCCTGACTACTCTCCAGCCCGACAGTCTGCCTTCCGCTCAACCCACCAGTCTGTCTATGGGCAAGCCCGCCTGCTTACCAGGAAGCACCTGCCAGTTACTTGCATGTTACCTGCCGTGCCTGCTAGCCTGCTCACCTGGGAGCACTCGCCTGTTACCCACCGTTTACCTGCTAGCCTACCTGGAGGCTCCTGCCGTCACTTGCCGTGACCACCTGATAGCCTACCTAAAGGCTCCTGCCGTCACTTGCCGTGACCACCTGATAGCCTACCTAGAGGCTCCTGCCGTCACCACCTGATAGCCTACCTGGAGGCTCTGCCGTCACTTGCCGTGACCACCTGCCTGCTAACCAAGAGACTTCAGCCTGCTTGGCCGTCACTTGCCGTGACCACCTGTTAGCCTACCTGGAGGCTCCTGCCGTCACTTGCCGTGACCACCTGTCAGCTAACCTAGAGACTTCAGCCCGCTCTGCCGTCACGTGCCGTGACCACCCGTCAGCTAACCCAGAGACTTCTGCCTGCTTGTTGTGCCCATCCGCCATACCGGTCAGTCCCAGTCATCTGACCCGTGGGAGCCACCTGCTCTCTTACAAGGTCGTCCCCAGAGTAGCACCTGGTCCCTCTGCTCGGTCCCTCCCTGGTCACGGAGTCGTTAGCCGCCGTACGACCAGGGTCGGTCTGAGTTGATACCTAGTTACGCCCCTCTGGGTCCCTCCTTGCACCGCAGCACAGAGGTTCCACCACCCTGACCCATAACACGGTGTATAAGGAGAAAAGAAGGGGACCTAGGACTGATCCTTGAGGAACCCCGACAGTAAGGGGAAGGAGAGAGGAGGAGGAGCCGGCGAAAGACACCGAGAAGGAACGGTCAGAGAGATAGGAGAACCAGGAGAGAACAGTGTCCTTGAGGCCAATAGTGCGGAGCATGGTGAGGAGGAGCTGGTGATCCACAGTGTCGAATGCTGCAGAAAGATCCAGGAGAATCAGCAGGGACCATTAGATTTAGCTGTTAGTAGATCATTAGAGACTTTAGTGAGGGCAGTTTCAGTAGAATATAAAGAGCGGAAACCAGATTGTAAAGGGTCAAGAAGAGAGTTGTCTGAGAGATAGCGGATTAGATGGGAGTGGACCAGGCGTTCTAGGAGTTTAGAGATGAAGGGAAGATTGGAAACAGGTCTGTAGTTGGCCATGCAGTTCTGGTCAAGGATGTTTTTTTAAGTAATGGATGTATGCTGGAGTGTTTAAAAGAAGAGTGAAAGATACCAGATGAGAGGGAGAGGTTGAAAATTTTAGTTAGGTGAGTGGTGACAGCTGGAGCAAGGGACTGAAGGAGATGTGAGGGAATAGGGTCACTGGTGCAGGTGGTAGGGCGGAAAGATGCAAGGAGTCTGATCACTTCATCTTTCGTGACTCGTTCGAAGTCAGAAAATGAGCAAGATACAATGTGGCGGGGGAGAGCATGCATAACGTTTGGGTGAAAATTTCATGTCGGATATGGTCAATTTTTTCTTTGAAATAATTGGCCAGATCATCAGCGCTGAGGTCGGTGATTGGGGCCTGTGCTGTTTGATTGAGGAGAGAATGAAAAGTGTCAAAGAGTCGTTTAGGATTATTGGAAAGTGAGATGATGAGGTTGTTAAAGTAGGTTTGTTTGGAGAGGTGAAGCGCAGAGTTATATATTTTCAGCATAAATTTATAATGGAGGAAATCTTCGGGCAGATTAGATTTTCTCCACAGCCGTTCAGCGCACCTGGAGCACCTCTGGAGAAGACGTGTTTGAGGCGTGTGCCAGGGTTGTCGCCGTCTGTGCCGAATTGTTCTTTGTGTAGGAGGTGCAGCTTCATCCAGGGTGCATAGCGTTATTTCGTTATAATGCTTCAATGCAGAGTCGGGACATGAGAGGGAGGAGATTGGGGCCAATGATGATTGCAACTTTTTCATAAATTCCTGGGTGTAAATGGCGCGTATATTTGTATAAGTGTGGACGGTGGGAGTGTCTTGAGTAGAGTCACAGTTCTTGACAGAGAATGAAAGAAGATTATGGTCAGAGAGTGGAAGGGGAGAGTTAGTAAAGTCATGTACTGAGCAAAGCCGGGAGAAGATCAGGTCCAATGTGTTCCCGTCTTCATGTGTAGGAGAATTAGCAAGCTGTGAAAGGCCGAAGGAGGAGGTTAATGATAAAAGGTGAGCGGCAGATGGGGAAAGAGGATCGCCAATTGGGAGGTTAAAATCTCCCATGATTATCGTGGGGATGTCGCAGGATAGAAAATTTGGAAGCCAGGCAGAAAAGTGATCCAGGAACTGACGGGAGGGACCTGGAGGGCGATAGACAACGGCCACTCGCAGGGAGAAGGGCCGGTAGAGTCTGACTGTGCAGGCCTCAAAAGACGGGAAGATAAGGGAGGGTACTGGGGGGATAACCTGGAAAGTACATTTTGTTGAATGAAGCAGACCAACACCTCCACCTGATCTGTTGTCAGGTCTCGGAGTATGAGAGAAGTGTAGGTCACCATAGGAGAGAGCTGCAGCGGCGGTGGTGTCCGACTGCTGGATCCAGGTTTCAGTGAGAGCCAGAAGGTTGAGGGAATAAGTGAGGAAAAAGTCATGGATGTAAGAGCCAAGCGTTCATGTGTTCTGTATGTGGAGTAAGACGCTGCCAGACATTTTTACATACCAGAAATATTTTTTCCCCACTACTACACTTTTATCCCCTTCTCTAGGCTCCTCTGACTCTGACAATATCCTCCAGACCCTTGACCCCCTCCTCCAGACCACTCCGTCCTCCTCCAGATACCATCGTCACCCTCCTCATCCAGGCCTCTTTAACTCCTCCAACACCTTCTTCCAGGTCTCTCTGACCCCCTCCTCCAGGACACTATATTCATATAGTATTTCAGCTCATTGTGTTTGAGCAGCAATCATCTCATAGTTTCTTCCACATTATCAGATGTTGGAAGTGATGAAGGTGGCCTCTCCAAGCTACAGATGCCCCAGCACTTGCAGGACGGTCAGTCACATCTGTGACCTAGTCTCCCGGTACTTACCTGCGCGCAACCTCCGATCCTCACAAGATCTCCTTCTCTACTCCGCTCTTATCTCCTCTTCCCACAATCGCATACAAGATTTCTCCCGTGCATCCCCCCTACTCTGGAACTCTCTACCCCAACACATCAGACTCTCGCCTATCATGGAAACCTTCAAAAGGAACCTGAAGACCCACCTCTTCCGACAAGCCTACAACCTGCAATAACCACCACTCCACCACATTACTGCATGACCAGCTCTACCCTCACCTACTGTATCCTCACCCATCCCTTGTAGATTGTGGGCCCTCGCTCCTCCTAAAAGAGGAGCCCCCACCTGTAACATGTCCTTATATGGAGGAGCCCTGACTGTAATGTGTCCTGATATAGAGGGGCCCCGCCTGTAACGTGTCCTAATATACAGGGGCCCCACCTGTAACGTGTCCTAATATAGAGGATCCCCCACCTGTATGTGTCCTAATATAGAGGGGTCCCTGCCTTTAACGTGTCCTGAAATAGAGACCCCCCTCCTGTAACGTATCCTTATATAGAGGAGCCCCGACTGTAATGTGTCCTAATGTAAAGGACATGTTACACGCGGGGACTCATCTATATTAGGACACGTTACAGGCGGGGGCCCCTCTACATCAGCACACATCACAGGCGGGGGCCCTCTATATCAGGACATGTTACAGGTGGGGGCCCCTCTATATAAGGACACGTTAAAGGAGTTGGCCCCTCTATTTCAGGACACGTTACAGGCAGGGGCCCCTCTATATTAGGACACATACAGGTGGGGGCCCCTCTATATCAGGACACGTTACAGGCGGGGGGCCCCTCAACATCAGGACAAGTTACACGTGGCGGCTCATCTATATTAGAACACGTTACATTCGGGGCCCCTCTATATCAGGACATGTTACAGTCGGGGCCCCTCTATATAAGGACACATACTGGCGGGGGCTCCTCTATATCAGGACAAGTTACATGCGGGGGCCCCTTTATAGCAGGGCACATACAGGCGGGGTCCCCTCTATATCAGGACACATACTGGCGGGGGCTCCTTTATATTATTATAATTTATTATAGCGGCATTTATTCCATGGCGCTTTACATGTGATAGGGATATACATAGCACAAACAATTACAATAATTTGAACAATACAAGTCAGCAACTGGTACAGGAGTAGAGAGGACCCTGCCCGCGAGGGCTCACAATCTACAGGGGATGGGTGAGGATACAGTAGGTGAGGGTAGAGCTGGTCGTGCAGCAGTATGGTGGAGCGGTGGTTACTGCAGGTTGTAGGCTTGTCGGAAGAGGTGGGTCTTCAGGCTCTTTTTGAAGGTTTCCACGGTCGGCGAGAGTCTGATGTGTTGGGGTAGAGAGTTCCAGAGTAGGGGGATGCACAGGAGAAATGTTGTATGCGATTGTGGGAGGAGGAGATAAGAGGGGAGTAGAGAAGGAGATCTTGTGAGGATTGGAGGCTGCGTGCAGGTATGTACCGGGAGACTAGGTAACAGATGTATGGAGGAGACAGGTTGTGAATGGCTTTGTATGCCAGGGTTAGGGTTTTGAATTGGAGTTTCTGGGTAATGGGGAACCAGTGAAGGGATTGACAGAGAGGAGAGGCCGGGAATAGCGGGGGGACAGGTGGATTAGTCGGGCAGCAGAGTTTAGGATAGGTTGGAGGGGTGCGAGAGTGTTAGAAGGGAGGCCACAGAGCAGGAGGTTGGAGTAGTCGAGGCGGGAGATGATGAGGGCATGCACTAGTGTTTTTGCAGATTCGTGGTTGAGGAATGTGCGGATCCAGGAGATATTTTTGAGCTGGAGTCGGCAGGAAGTGGAAAAGGCTTGGATATGTGTGAAGGAGAGATCAGAGTACAGGGTTACTCCGAGGCAGCGAGCTTGCGGGACTGGGGAGAGAGAGCAGCCATTGGCTACGATGGATAGGTCAGATGGGGGGGTTGATTGAGACGATGGAAAGATGATGAATTCTGTTTTGTCCATGTTAAGTTTTAGAAATCTGTCAGAGAAGAAGGATGAAATATCGGACAGACATTATGGGATTCTGGTTAGTAAGGAGGTGATATCAGGTCCAGAGAGGTAGATCTGTGTGTCATCAGCATAGAGGTGATACTGAAAGCCATGAGACTATAAGCTGTCCCAGGCCGAAGGTGTAGATGGAGAAGAGCAGGCGTCCTAGAACTGAACCTTGGGGGACATCGACAGATAAGGGGCGAGATGAGGAGGTGGTGTGTGAGTGGGAGACACTGAATGTCCGGTCTGTTAGGTATGAAGAGATCCAAGATAAGGCCAAGTCTGTGATGCCGAGAGATGAGAGAGTCTGTAGTAAGAGGAAATGGTCCACTGTGTCAAAGGCAGATGACAGGTCTAGGAGGAGGAGGACAGGTCTAGGAGGAGGAGGACAGAGTAGTGTCACTTGGATTTGGTGGTTAGTAGGTCGTTGGTGGCTTTAGTCAGGGCAGCTTCAGTGGAGTGATGCGGTCGGAAGCCAGATTGCAAGCGGTCAAAGAGGGAGCAGGAGGAGAGGTGGGAGGACAGTTCAGAATGGACGTGTTGTTCCAGTAGTTTTGAGGCATAGGGGAGAAGTGATATGGGGCGATAGCTAGTCAGAGAGGTTGGGTCAAGGGAGGGCTTTTTGAGGATGGGTGTGATCGAGGCATGTTTGAAGCATGAGGGGAAGAAGCCAGTTGTTAGTGACAGGTTGAAGAGGTGGGCTAGGGTTGGGATGAAGACTGTGGTGAGCTTAGGGATGAGGTGGGATGGGATTGGGTCAAGTTCGCAGGTGGTGAGGTGTGATTTGGAGAGTAAAGAGGAAACTTGATCTTCTGTAATGGTGGAGAAGCTGGTTTTGGAGGAGGAGGGTTGAGTAGATATGAGGAGGGGCTGTGGGGACTTTAGGCAAAAGCTTTGTCTGATGGAGTCAATCTTCTGCTTGAAGACTGAGGCAAAGTCTTGGACTGGGATTAGAGGAGAGGGAGGAGGCGCTGGGGGACGGAGGTAAGAATTGAAAGTGTTGAATAGCTGTTTAGGGTTGTGAGACAGGGAGGATATGAAAGATGAGAAGTATGTTTGTTTTGCTGCATTGAGTGTGAATTTGAAAGAAGTGAGGGACTGTTTGAATGCGATGAAGTGCTTGTTGGTGTTAGAACCCTCCTGTTTGATTTTTCCATCTTGTGTTTTGCGGTCACGTGACCATCTGCCTTTATATTCCAGCTCCGCCCTTTTGGCTGTGCTGGACTTCAGTGTTTGACTGTTTCTCTAGCCAGGTGCTTCTGTGCCTTTCTCTGTCAGTTCGATTGGTCCTTCTGGGACCTCTAGTACCATTTTGTCAGTTTATCTTTTGTGTTCTGCAACAACTTCTCTGTTTAGGAGGAGTCCCATTTTTGTTCCAGTCCTTAGTTCTTTTAGGGACCCCTCCCCTTTATGCTTTAGGTCTTCGTTCAGACTAGCTGAGGACTAAGGCAGGTCTGTTCGCTAGGAACAGGCAGCCCGCTACATCATAGGTATTCAGCTTAGTCTTACTGTAGGGATAGCTTTCCACTATCTTTCCTTAGTACTTGTTGCAGATCATAACAGTTGGAGTGGGACCTTTTCCTTCTCCGCTCAGCAACCCTGGAGGCCATTCGCAATTCTTTAGTCAGGTTGGTGTGCCAAGGTTGCCAGTTGAGTGTGCGAGCTGTGGTATGTGTGAGGGGGGCGACCGAAGTGAGAGCTGCATCTGTTGTGGTGTTATATAAAGCGGCAGCAGCATCTGCATCGTGTAAGGAACTTACATATGATTCTCACAAAATTAGAATATCATTAAAAGGTTAATTTCAGTTCTTCAATACGAAAAGTGAAACTCATATATTATATAGAGTCATTACACACAGAGGGATCTATTATATAGAGTCATTACACACAGAGGGATCTATTATATAGAGTCATTACACACAGAGGGATATATTATATAGAGTCATTACACACAGAGGGATCTATTATATAGAGTCATTACACACAGAGTGATCTATTATATAGAGTCATTACACGCAGAGCGATCTATTATATAGAGTCATTACACACAGAGCGATCTATTATATAGAGTCATTACACACAGAGTGATCTATTATATAGAGTCATTACACGCAGAGGGATCTATTATATAGAGTCATTACACACAGAGGGATCTATTATATAGAGTCATTACACACCGAGGGATCTATTATATAGAGTCATTACACACAGAGCGATCTATTATATAGAGTCATTACACACCGAGCGATCTATTAAATAGAGTCATTACACGCAGAGGGATCTATTATATAGAGTCATTACACGCAGAGGGATCTATTATATAGAGTCATTACATGCAGAGTGATCTATTATAGAGTCATTACACACAGAGTGATCTATTATATAGAGTCAATACACACAGAGGGATCTATAATATAGAGTCAATACACACAGAGGGATCTATTATATAGAGTCATTACACACAGAGGGATCTATTATATAGAGTCATTGCACACAGAGTGATCTATTATATAGAGTCATTACAAGCAGAGGGGTCTATTATATAGAGTCATTACACACAGAGTGATCTATTATATAGAGTCATTACACACAGAGTGATCTATTATATAGAGTCATTACACACAGAGTGATCTATTATATAGAGTCATTACACGCAGAGTGATCTATTATAGTCATTACAAGCAGAGGGATCTATTATATAGAGTCATTACACGCAGAGCGATCTATTATATAGAGTCATTACACGCAGAGGGATCTATTATATAGAGTCATTACACACAGAGGGATCTATTATATAGAGTCATTACACACAGAGTGATCTATTATATAGAGTCATTACACACAGAGTGATCTATTATATAGAGTCATTACACACAGAGTGATCTATTATATAGAGTCATTACACGCAGAGTGATCTATTATAGTCATTACACGCAGAGGGATCTATTATATAGAGTCATTACACACAGAGCGATCTATTATATAGAGTCATTACACACAGAGCGATCTATTATAAAGAGTCATTACACACAGAGTGATCTATTATATAGAGTCATTACACACAGAGGGATCTATTATATAGAGTCATTACACACAGAGGGGTCTATTATATAGAGTCATTACACACAGAGTGATCTATTATATAGAGTCATTACTCGCAGAGGGATCTATTATATAGAGTCATTACACGCAGAGGGGTCTATTATATAGAGTCATTACACGCAGAGGGATCTATTATATAGAGTCATTACACACAGAGGGATCTATTATATAGAGTCATTACACGCAGAGGGATCTATTATATAGAGTCATTACACGCAGAGGGATCTATTATATAGAGTCATTACACGCAGAGGGGTCTATTATATAGAGTCATTACACGCAGAGGGATCTATTATATAGTCATTACACACAGAGGGATCTATTATATAAAGTCATTACACACAGAGGGATCTATTATATAGAGTCATTACACACAGAGGGATCTATTATATATAGTCATTACACACAGAGGGATCTATTATATAGAGTCATTACACACAGAGGGATCTATTATATAGAGTCATTACACACAGAGGGGTCTATTATATAGAGTCATTACACACAGAGGGGTCTATTATATAGAGTCATTACACGCAGAGGGATCTATTATATAGAGTCATTACACGCAGAGGGATCTATTATATAGAGTCATTACACGCAGAGGGATCTATTATATAGAGTCATTACACACAGAGTGATCTATTTCACGTGTTTATTTCTGTTAATGTTGATTACAGCCAATGAAAACACAAAAGTCATTACAGGCGATGCCCGTCTATATCAGGGCACATACAGGCGGGGGCCCCTCTATATCAGGGCACATACAGGCGGGGGCCCCTCTATATCAGTACACATACAGGCGGGGCCTCTCTATATCAGGACACATACAGGCGGGGCCCCTCTATATCAGGACACATACAGGCGGGGCCCCTCTATATCAGGGCACATACAGGCGGGGCTCCTCTATATCAGGACACATACAGGCGGGGCCCCTCTATATCAGTACACATACAGGCGGGGCCCCTCTATATCAGGGCACATACAGGCGGGGCCCCTCTATATCAGGACACATACAGGCGGGGCCCCTCTATATCAGGACACATACAGGCGGGGGCCCCTCTATATCAGGGCACGTTACAGGCGGGCGCCCCTCTATATCAGGACACGTTACAGGTGGGGGCCCCTCTATATCAGGACACGTTACAGGCGGGGGCCCCTCTATATCAGGGCACGTTACAGGTGGGGGCCCCTCTATATCAGGGCACATACAGGCGGGGGCCCCTCTATATCAGGACACATACAGGCGGGGGCCCCTCTATACCTCTATATCAGGACACATACAGGCGGGGGCCCCTTTATATCAGGACACATACAGGCGGGGGCCCCTCTATATCAGGGCACATACAGGCTGGGGCCCCTCTATATAAGGACACATACAGGCGGGGGCCCCTCTATATCAGGACACATACAGGCGGGGGCTCCTCTATATCAGGACACATACAGGCAGTAGCTCCTCTATATCAGGACACATACAGGCGGGGCCCCTCTATATCAGGACTCATACAGGCGGGGGCCCCTCTATATAAGGACACATACAGGCGGGGGCCCCTCTATATCAGGGCACATACAGGCGGGGGCCCCTCTATGTCAGAGCACATGCAGGCAGCGGCCCCTCTATATCAGGACACATACAGGCGGCGGTCCCTCTATATCAGGACACATACAGGCTGGGGCCCCTCTATATCAGGACACATACAGGCTGGGGCCCCTCTATATCAGGACACATTACAGGTGGGGTCCCTCTATATCAGGGCACAAACAGGCTGGGGCCCCTCTATATAAGGACACATACAGGCGGGGGCCCCTCTATATCAGGACACATACAGGCAGTAGCTCCTCTATATCAGGACACATACAGGCGGGGCCCCTCTATATCAGGACTCATACAGGCGGGGGCCCCTCTATATAAGGACACATACAGGCGGGGGCCCCTCTATATCAGGGCACATACAGGCGGGGGCCCCTCTATGTCAGAGCACATGCAGGCAGCGGCCCCTCTATATCAGGACACATACAGGCGGCGGTCCCTCTATATCAGGACACATACAGGCTGGGGCCCCTCTATATCAGGACACATACAGGCTGGGGCCCCTCTATATCAGGACACATTACAGGTGGGGTCCCTCTATATCAGGACACATTACAGGTGGGGCCCCTCTATATCAGGGCACATTACAGGCGGGGCCCCTCTATATCAGGACACGTTACAGGCGGGGGCCCCTCTATATCAGGACACGTTACAGGCGGGGGCCCCTCTATATCAGGGCATGTTACAGGCGGGGGCCCCTCTATATCAGGGCACATACAGGCGGGGGCCCCTCTATATCAGGGCACATACAGGCGGGGGCCCCTCTATGTCAGAGCACATGCAGGCAGCGGCCCCTCTATATCAGGACACATACAGGCGGCGGCCCCTCTATATCAGGACACATACAGGCGGGAGCCCCTCTATATCAGGACACATACAGGCGGGGGCTCCTCTATATCAGGACACATACAGGTGAGAGCTCCTCTATATCAGGACACATACATGCGGGGCCCCTCTATATCAGCACACATACAGGCGGGGCCCCTCTATATCAGGACACATACAGGCGGGAGCTCCTCTATATCAGGACACATACAGGCGGGGGCTCCTCTATATCAGGACACATACAGGCGGGAGCTCCTCTATATCAGGACACATACAGGCGGGGCCCCTCTATATCAGGACACATACAGGCGGGAGCTCCTCTATATCAGGACACATACAGGCGGGGGCCCCTCTATATCAGGACACATACAGGCGGGGGCCCCTCTATATCAGGACACATACAGGCGGGAGCTCCTCTATATCAGGACACATACAGGCGGGAGCTCCTCTATATCAGGACACATACAGGCGGGGCCCCTCTATATCAGGACACATACAGGCAGGGGCCCCTCTATATCAGGACGCATTACAGGCAGGGGCCCCTCTATATCAGGACACATACAGGCGGGGGCCCCTCTATATCAGGACACATTACAGGCGGGGGCCCCCTCTATATCAGGACACATACAGGCGGGGGCCCCCTCTATATCAGGACACATACAGGCGGGGGCCCCTCTATATCAGGACACATACAGGCGGGGGCCCCTCTGTATCGGGGCACATACAGGCAGGGCCCCTGTATATCAGGACACATACAGGCGGGGGCCCTCTATATCAGGACACATACAGGCAGGGGCCCCTCTATATTAGGACACATTCAGGCGGGGCCCCTCTATATCAGGACACATACAGGCGGGGGCCCCTCTATATCAGGACACATACAGGCGGGGGCCCCTCTATATCAGGACACATACAGGCGGGGCCCCTCTATATCAGGACACATACAGGCGGGGCCCCTCTATATCAGGACACATACAGGCAGGGGCCCCTCTATATCAGGACACATACAGGCGGGGCCCCTCTATATCAGGACACATACAGGCGGGGGCCCCTCTTTATCAGGACACATACAGGCGTGGCCCCTCTATATCAGGACACATACAGGCGGGGCCCCTCTATATCAGGACACATACAGGCAGGGGCCCCTCTATATCAGGACACATACAGGCGGGGCCCCTCTATATCAGGACACATACAGGCGGGGGCCCCTCTTTATCAGGACACATACAGGCGTGGCCCCTCTATATCAGGACACATACAGGCGGGGCCCCTCTATATCAGTACACATACAGGCGGGGCCCCTCTATATCAGGGCACATACAGGCGGGGCCCCTCTATATCAGGACACATACAGGCGGGGCCCCTCTATATCAGGACACATACAGGCGGGGGCCCCTCTATATCAGGACACATACAGGCGGGGGCCCCTCTATATCAGGGCACGTTACAGGCGGGCGCCCCTCTATATCAGGACACGTTACAGGTGGGGGCCCCTCTATATCAGGACACGTTACAGGCGGGGGCCCCTCTATATCAGGGCACGTTACAGGTGGGGGCCCCTCTATATCAGGGCACATACAGGCGGGGGCCCCTCTATATCAGGACACATACAGGCGGGGGCCCCTCTATACCTCTATATCAGGACACATACAGGCGGGGGCCCCTTTATATCAGGACACATACAGGCGGGGGCCCCTCTATATCAGGGCACATACAGGCTGGGGCCCCTCTATATAAGGACACATACAGGCGGGGGCCCCTCTATATCAGGACACATACAGGCGGGGGCTCCTCTATATCAGGACACATACAGGCAGTAGCTCCTCTATATCAGGACACATACAGGCAGGGCCCCTCTATATCAGGACTCATACAGGCGGGGGCCCCTCTATATAAGGACACATACAGGCGGGGGCCCCTCTATATCAGGGCACATACAGGCGGGGGCCCCTCTATGTCAGAGCACATGCAGGCAGCGGCCCCTCTATATCAGGACACATACAGGCGGCGGTCCCTCTATATCAGGACACATACAGGCTGGGGCCCCTCTATATCAGGACACATACAGGCTGGGGCCCCTCTATATCAGGACACATTACAGGTGGGGTCCCTCTATATCAGGGCACATACAGGCTGGGGCCCCTCTATATAAGGACACATACAGGCGGGGGCCCCTCTATATCAGGACACATACAGGCAGTAGCTCCTCTATATCAGGACACATACAGGCGGGGCCCCTCTATATCAGGACTCATACAGGCGGGGGCCCCTCTATATAAGGACACATACAGGCGGGGGCCCCTCTATATCAGGGCACATACAGGCGGGGGCCCCTCTATGTCAGAGCACATGCAGGCAGCGGCCCCTCTATATCAGGACACATACAGGCGGCGGTCCCTCTATATCAGGACACATACAGGCTGGGGCCCCTCTATATCAGGACACATACAGGCTGGGGCCCCTCTATATCAGGACACATTACAGGTGGGGTCCCTCTATATCAGGACACATTACAGGTGGGGCCCCTCTATATCAGGGCACATTACAGGCGGGGCCCCTCTATATCAGGACACGTTACAGGCGGGGGCCCCTCTATATCAGGACACGTTACAGGCGGGGGCCCCTCTATATCAGGGCATGTTACAGGCGGGGGCCCCTCTATATCAGGGCACATACAGGCGGGGGCCCCTCTATATCAGGGCACATACAGGCGGGGGCCCCTCTATGTCAGAGCACATGCAGGCAGCGGCCCCTCTATATCAGGACACATACAGGCGGCGGCCCCTCTATATCAGGACACATACAGGCGGGAGCCCCTCTATATCAGGACACATACAGGCGGGGGCTCCTCTATATCAGGACACATACAGGTGAGAGCTCCTCTATATCAGGACACATACATGCGGGGCCCCTCTATATCAGCACACATACAGGCGGGGCCCCTCTATATCAGGACACATACAGGCGGGAGCTCCTCTATATCAGGACACATACAGGCGGGGGCTCCTCTATATCAGGACACATACAGGCGGGAGCTCCTCTATATCAGGACACATACAGGCGGGGCCCCTCTATATCAGGACACATACAGGCGGGAGCTCCTCTATATCAGGACACATACAGGCGGGGGCCCCTCTATATCAGGACACATACAGGCGGGGGCCCCTCTATATCAGGACACATACAGGCGGGAGCTCCTCTATATCAGGACACATACAGGCGGGAGCTCCTCTATATCAGGACACATACAGGCGGGGCCCCTCTATATCAGGACACATACAGGCAGGGGCCCCTCTATATCAGGACGCATTACAGGCAGGGGCCCCTCTATATCAGGACACATACAGGCGGGGGCCCCTCTATATCAGGACACATTACAGGCGGGGGCCCCCTCTATATCAGGACACATACAGGCGGGGGCCCCCTCTATATCAGGACACATACAGGCGGGGGCCCCTCTATATCAGGACACATACAGGCGGGGGCCCCTCTGTATCGGGGCACATACAGGCAGGGCCCCTGTATATCAGGACACATACAGGCGGGGGCCCTCTATATCAGGACACATACAGGCAGGGGCCCCTCTATATTAGGACACATTCAGGCGGGGCCCCTCTATATCAGGACACATACAGGCGGGGGCCCCTCTATATCAGGACACATACAGGCGGGGGCCCCTCTATATCAGGACACATACAGGCGGGGCCCCTCTATATCAGGACACATACAGGCAGGGGCCCCTCTATATCAGGACACATACAGGCGGGGCCCCTCTATATCAGGACACATACAGGCGGGGGCCCCTCTTTATCAGGACACCTACAGGCGTGGCCCCTCTATATCAGGACACATACAGGCGGGGCCCCTCTATATCAGGACACATACAGGCAGGGGCCCCTCTATATCAGGACACATACAGGCGGGGCCCCTCTATATCAGGACACATACAGGCGGGGGCCCCTCTTTATCAGGACACATACAGGCGTGGCCCCTCTATATCAGGACACATACAGGCGGGGCCCCTCTATATCAGGACACATACAGGCGGGCGCCCCTCTATATCAGGACACATACAGGCGGGCGGGGGCCCCTCTATATCGGGGCTGCACCTGTTCGCGCTCCGCACTCTCCTCTGGTTGCTGTGGTAACGCATCTATAACGCCGTCCCACACGTTTTACGTCTTGTTTGTGGGCAGGACTTGTATGATCGACGTTGTATAATGAGCCAATCAGCGTTTGGTGGGCGGGCCGCTATATAAGCTCGGTGTCGAGCTGTGGGAGCGCAGTCGCTCAGTGGCCGGGTTGTACGTGGGAGCAGTGTAGACCGGGCTGCAGAGCTCTGCGGGGTCAGGGGTGCCGGGTCCGCAGTGGTGTCATCGGTATGACAGTAGGGGCGCTGCTGTAGGAGCTTCCATTCCGGGGAGCAGGCGGCATGCATCGGGGTGTCCGCTCCTGTTAGAGGGTCTGTGCTGCTGCTGCTCGGGGGCTGTGGCCGGGGGGCTCTGGATTGTGTCCTGTGCCTGGATCTGTAGCTCATCCAGCGGCTGCTGAAAATGCTCTTCTGGCACTCGCAGCCTGAACACTACAACCAGCACTCGAGCGGAAGCTTCCTGCGGTGAGTTCGGCCGAGGGCTGGGAAGGGGGGAGCGGGGGCTCCGGGGGGCTCCGGACTCTGGTTTCTACTTAGAAGTTGTGGAACTTCTTGTTATAACATACAAACCTGTACTGACCCTAATATTTCTCACAGCTGAGGTCGCGTTACTATGTGTCAGTGCAGAGGACACCTGACAAGTGTCTGTAGGTGCAGCAGAATGGTGCTAGTCACTGACTGCAAGCAGAGGAAGGAAGGAAGGCACCCAGTGTACTGTAAAGCTAGTGACTGCCCCCCCATGTGCATGGTGGAGGGGCCTGAGTGGACAGCCTGCACTCCGCACTGGACTCATGGCTGCCCTGCTCTGTAGGTTTCCACCATTGGGACCATTCGCTCACAGCCGCCATATTGGTCGTTACATGACTTGGAAGCGTCCACTGGTTGTAAGCGCCAGTCGCGGTCGATATTACGATTCCTCATTGTTTTAACACAGAAGTCATCGCCACTTTGGCTGCAAAACTACAAAGTCTAAGATGAAAAATTGCTGAAAATTTTTCATAAAGTTGCATCAGCGCACGACCTGCGATGTAATGTGGCCCATGATGGCCGTCACCTGGGGCTGATCCTGCAGGTTTGGATTTTTGGCGACCGTTATGTGCCACAATCATTGCATGCGATGGAGCAATATGACGTTGAGAAACATCATGTCGTCCTTATCTTACAGATCACTCACAGGCGGCAATTTGTAGTGACCCCCGACATCTGAATGATCACTGAACGACCATGTCTAGTGGATTTTTTAGGTTATGTGCATATATGAGATTTTTGGAGCAGAGCCTCAAACTGTTTCATAAATTTCTGAAAAAACTTTCAATTCATTGCTGTGGGAAATCCACTTTGGTCACATGTCCACTGTTTTCGGTGTTTTTTTTTTTTTTTTTTTTTAACCACTTTAACTTTTGTAAAATGACTGGAGGGGGGAAAAAAAGTTCATCCTGTATCCCGAAGGAGACCTCTACAAAGTAGATACTGTCCAATTAGAAGGCTGCATAGAATGATCCAGGGGAAAAAAGAACGTTTCCTGAATCTGTTTCTGCTTAAAAAAGTTAGTTATTTTTGATCACCTCAAAAAAATTCCATGTGCACATAGCCCTAATATCCCTCAGCACCGGTGCCCTGTGAGTGATGCTACTGATGACTCACCAAGTCACTGCAGGGACTGTTGATCTCTGTGAAGCAGGGATGTCAAACTCAGAGGACCGAAATCAAAAACTTGGACAAAGTCGCGCTAACCATTATACAGTATAATGGGCCCCACAGAGTGCTCCGTACAGAATAATGGGCCCCACAGAGTGCTCCGTACAGAATAATGGGCCCCACAGAGTGCTCCGTACAGAATAATGGGCCCCACAGAGTGCTCCGTACAGAATAATGGGCCCCACAGAGTGCTCCGTACAGAATAATGGGCCCCACAGAGTGCTCCGTACAGAATAATGGGCCCCACAGAGTGCTCCGTACAGAATAATGGGCCCCACAGAGTGCTCCGTACAGAATAATGGGCCCCACAGAGTGCTCCGTACAGAATAATGGGCCCCACATAGGGGTTGGTGGTTCTGGTGTTGTGGGCCAAATAAAACCACCCTGTGCCCAGATTTTGCCCTTGGGCCAGAGTTTGCCATGTATGCTGTAGATGCTCTGCAACCGCTCTTTGTCCTTTAATGTAGGAGCCTCTAGAATACATCCTGACCCTGGTGCCCGATCTCGGCTGCACAGGATCCATCTTCCCACAGAGCGTTCATCCATCAAGTCGCCATGGCTCCAGAAATAATAATAGACATGTTTTATCTTGATTGTGAGGACTGTATTATAGAAATGGGGACCCTGACCTGCTAAGCAAATACATAAAGCAATGGGTTATCAGTGGCACAGATGCTCAAGGGTCAATAGGGCAAATTTGTCCAACAAACATGGAGTCGATAGATTACACTGTGAACATTGTTCCTAGGGGGCTGCAGCAGGTGAATTGGGGTGACCGATGAACTGTCTGCAATGCCTCTTCACATGATTGGCTGACAAGAAGTTTACTGGAAATCTGACCGAAGAGTCAGCGAAGGAGCTGGCAGTTCTGACATTCAGGACCTCACAGCTGGAAGCCGGTCCTGGACAGTCTCGGAGCTGGAATCATCTCCTTATCGTTTTTAGTTAGGGGTAATTGATATTCTGTTATTAGAAAAGCATCCACAGATTTTAGTAAATGTTGATCTAGTACCTGCCATTATTACCTCTTGTGGTCGTCATTCCACAGTCTGACCGCTCTAACTGTAAAGAACCCTTTCCTGTTCAGCTGCTAGCATTGCCTTCTCTGGTAGTGAATTGTAAGGTCTTTGGAAGGAATAAATCATGTGCCAGTCCTTTTTATTGACCACATGTGTATCATACATATAAGTGAGATCTCCTGAGAAATGTTTTGTTTTTTTCCTAAGCTGAAGAAGCCCACCTTTTCCAGCCTCTCGTCATATGAGAGGTCTCCAGCCCATGTAATAATCTAGTTGCTGCCTTTGAACTTCCAAATATCCTTTTTAAAATGTAGAGCCTAAAACTGCATCCCATATTCAAGATGTGGCCTTACGAGGGATTTATAGAGAGGTAATAATACATTTGGATCACAGGATTTTCTCTTTTTCTACATCCTAACATCCTGTTTACTTTAGCAGCAGCTGCTTGACATTGAGTGCTGCCTACATGGAACATCACACATCACTTTTTGTGGTAAATCTGCAGTGATTGTGAATTTGTGCAGTTTGAACTCTTTGAGCACGTCATACCGGTCACCTTTTGGGTTGTCTTTGTTCTGAGTGGTTTTTTTTTTTGGGGGGGGGGGGATTTTGATGCATTTAGTGCAATTGAGATTATTTTTTAAAACTCTGGATTATTTTCTGCATCCTCCGTACATTACTGTGACACATCATTAAATCATTCAGATGTCCGTTTTTCAAGGATAGAACACTTACACAATATAGTCTATGGGGCTGTTCACATGGTCATGATTTTTTTTTTTGTAGGGCGAGTGGTCCACAAAAAATTACAAACGTTTCCATATCAAAATTATCCATACAAGTCTATAGATCTGTGAACATCCTGAACGGCACACGGATGGCATCAGTATACAATCATACGCTGTCCATGATTAACTTTGCTATGAATGGAAGACTTGTAATAAATCAATACTTGAAATTCACTGATTGGGGGGGGGGGGACTGACACTGACGTCTCCATGTGGCCTTTGAGTCTCCATGTGGCCTTTGAGTCTCCATATGGCCTTTGAGTCTCCATGTGGCCTTTGAGTCTCCATGTGGCCTTAGAGTCTCCATGTGGCCTTAGAGTCTCCATGTGGCCTTTGAGTCTCCATGTGGCCTTTGAGTCTCCATGTGGCCTTTGAGTCTCCATGTGGCCTTTGAGTCTCCATGTGGCCTTTGAGTCTCCATGTGGCCTTTGAGTCTCCATGTGGCCTTTGAGTCTCCATGTGGCCTTTGAGTCTCCATGTGGCCTTTGAGTCTCCATGTGGCCTTTGAGTCTCCATGTGGCCTTTGAGTCTCCATGTGGCCTTTGAGTCTCCATGTGGCCTTTGAGTTTCCATGACTCGATTCACAGAACCTTGCCCATCAGCCATGTTAATAATCTGTGGCCACTGGACTCGGGTCGTGATAGCCCCCTCCCGGTATCTCCTGCTCTTTTGATTAGCTGGCTGTAGGATTTCCTGATGAACCATCTTGTATATTTGTTTCAATGCTGCATCTGTGATTGTTCTCCCGGGAGTAGCACTAGATGGTGTTGAGATTTATATACTATATGCAGTCTGAACTGACCTTTATGGTATGTGGGTATCATGGTCTTATGCGTAGTGGGGTCCGGAAGGAGTCTCAGAGGTGTAACATGAGGTTCTTGGTCCCCAATACAAAATCAGTCGCCAACATGAGTTGTGTATAACACTGCTGTTTTGTGTCTTGACCTGGGGGGCACAGCCTCTTCACCTTCTCCTATGCTCCTGGTCTCTGCCACTTTCCAGGCTAGAAGTAGAGCGACGTACAATCATGTATAATTCTTGCACCAGGCTGCGTAGATATGTCCCTGGGCTAGTGCTGGCCGCCACTGATTTCTCCTGGTTACTGGCAGGGTAATGGGCCAATGCAGCTGAAGCTTGACTTTTCCATGCCTATTGCCAGATCTATTTCTGTCCTTCACCCTCCATTGAGGCTGAGGAGCCTTGCCAGGGTTCTGTGTGCTGCCAATGTCTGTGTCCTGATCTAGCATGAGCTGAAATGCATGGTGACCTCCTGTCACCTCTTGTGTCCCACAGAGGAAGATCTGTGTGATAACCGCCCTGTGCTTGTCACCCTGTCACCGTGTAATGGCTCTTAATAATGTGCCCGACATGGAAGGAAAAAAACAGAACATAGTGGTGATGATCTTGTTAAAGCCGTCCGCCATGTCATGGGGGAATAACCGGGGGGCACAATTATTCCACATCTCCGGGTGCAGGGACTCCAGAATCTTAGTCACATTAATATTTCATGTGGGCAGCAAAATCCCACATATCGGCAGGGTTTTTTTTGTTTGTTTTATTTTTAAGGCACTTTCAATTTTCACACAATTGTGCCACAGAGGTAATGATTAAAAATAGCAGTGAGCATTATTTGCCAGTTGACTCTCCATTGCTGCATAAATCAGGGAGAATGGCTGTTAATCCTGAAGCCACTAATGGTGGAGGGTTACGGGTTCAGTGATGTCTTTCTGCTCCCACTGGGGGCTTGCTCTCTTTTTAGGAGGAAAGAAAAACTTAAAACTTGTGTGTTTTGTTTGAAGCTGATCTATTTCTGCGTGTGGTACATCTCCCTCTATAGGACAGGTGTATTGTCTTGTTTTGGGCTTAAGTGCCTAATTTTCATTATTTTCCATTTTCTGCTCTTCACCTTTTTAATGTTATTTTGCGTGTTACAAGCTTGTGTGCGGAGCAGAAGTGATGCCTGTGCTGACGCCTCCAAGTCAGGGAGTGCATGCCTGCCTGTATTCTGCGTAATATATATTCATTTTCAGCTCTAGTTTAAACCGGATCGTTCCTGATGAGCGGAGTCACATTTCGTGAAATGTTTCATTTATACATGGACAGCCAACATCAATCTTCACAATGTTCTGGATTATACAAGTTATGCGGAAAGTCAACTTTCTGCTAATGTCGCAGACCATGGCGAATTTAAGGGGAGAATAAGAAACGTAAAGCCGGAATTTTATAAAGTTGTATCCAGCAGGGGGATTAATGCTGTGAATGTTTCTTGTAGCGTCAGATCTACATAATTAAGTGGATTAAGGCTTTTGTTGCCCAGGCTTCTTGCTGAGTATAAAGGTCCTGGCTCCACAGAGCAGCAAAATGAAATTTTGGGAATTTGGGCCGAGCGATGACGTCCTTAAATCTGCATGTAATGAGAGTTCTAGATGTTTTGGGCTGCTCTTTTTTTGCCACATTGTGCCTCTTTTTTTTTCTGCTTTAATCATGTTGTACTTAATGTGAAATTCTCCTCTTATATTTGTGTTTAGTGTAAGAGAACAGAGATTTGACGCTGCTCTTCATTCCAGTGACGTCTTGGCTATACCAATTTTTAAGCAAGAGGAACATCATTCTCACCTCTCCCCTGGCATAGATGCAAAGCCGCCCCCCTTCCAGTATGTCCTATGTGCAGCTACTTCCCCTGCTGTTAAACTGCACGAAGAGACTTTGACCTATCTCAACCAAGGTAAGTGCCCGGAGTGTCCCCTGCCATATGTGCATGCAGTAGATGAGCGTGGGGACTACGTATCATGAATTGTCATGTGTGTTTGAAATTAATATTTTTTATTACACCCTTGCAGGAATTAAGCATTTTTTTTATGCACGAATTATTGAAGGAAATGGATGCTCACACCTTCTAGGGTGGATGGGACAGAAGCCGACCCTCCTGAATTGATCTCCTATCTTCCCCCTTATTGCAGTAGCGCATAGTTCTGTTAATTTATAAGGGGGTCCGCCAGCCCACTGTGTCATCCCAGCACATATCATGTGCTCATTTGTTGTGCTGAGAAATTGAACAGTTCAAATCATTTTCTCTAGACTGTAGTTTTTTTGATTGTACACTTCGCGCCACAAATGCAGCAACAGGACCGTAGGCGTCTGTGGTTTGTATATTGGGTACCTATCTCCTCACCGTCTTCCTGGCTGCAGTTCTTATGTTACAAACGCGTCGTCTTTAGTGTCTCAATTAAAGTGACTGGAAATGCTGAATGTCTTGATTAATTAAACTGGCTCAAGCAGACTTAAATTTTAACTTTGATATTTCTCTTAATGTTTTACAATTACCACCATGTAGCTCCGCTTATAGATATTTCTACGCCTACAATCATGCAGACATACGAGACGGGATCTCGTTTTCGAGAAACGTTGTATGGTCATTGTACAATTCTGAGTGTGTCCAATATCAGGGAAGATGTACAGACCTTACTCAGGTGTTGGCCCCATATAGTTATCTGACTCATTGAATTGATACATTGAGCCATATATGTCTAGCCTGATTTGCACACATCTTCACGTAATTTGCTAGGAATATTACTTTTATGATCAGATTCACAAGTCTTTGTTCCAGTTCTTGTAAGATGCAATATTCAATCTGCTCAGCAGAACACCAGGGCTGTAATGTCGTCCATTCTTATGTTCTTCTCAGAATGTGTGTTGTCTGGGTGCTGCTTTCTGCATCGTACATGTGTTCCAGTGCTTCCCTGTCCCTATGTCCTCTGCTTTATAAACCCCTTTCATGGAGTCGTCTCTTCATTTTGAATGAATGTTGCACCTGTCACCCCTCCAGCTGCTCGCCTGTCTAATGCACCATTGTCATGAAGCTGCTGCTCAGAGCTGATCCCTAAAGCCACAAGTCAACCTGATGTTCTGCCGAATCTTTCAGCGTTGGATGCCGCCACTGACGGATTAAATCTTCATTCTTCATGTGTTACGTCTTAACCCTTAGCCAATATCAACGTCAGATAACTTGTAACCGCTGAAGCTCTTTGCAAACCTCAGTCCTAAACATCCTGTATTAAATATGGATATTGTGAACTGAGTCAGTGCCATAATTATAATCTAAAGCAAAACAGAGCATTAAAGCAGAACTCTGGTCATTGCATGTTACAAGGAGGGCCACACTGTAAGACGCTACTGACTTTAGAGGGATTTTTTTCCTAAGTTCTATCCCAAGATGAAGTTTCATATTTTGTGTGGAGCTTATCGTCACGTTATCCAGCATAGAGGTCCACATGCTGCATCATGTAGGGATGGTGCCTGACAAATATTTGCTAAATATATAGAGTTTAAAGTCTTCAAAAGTTCCAGGAGGACTCAATATTAAGGCTAGGGTTACACGAGCATATAAAAAAATCTGTATGATTTTCAACCAGAAAAGTAGTACGATTTTTTTTTTTTTTCATCATTGTCATCCATGTGCTGTCAGTATACAATCTGGTTTTTAACTCAGCAGCTATTAATCTGTAGGATCATTTACAGTTTCCTGCGCTAAAGAATTGTAACGTATCTGTAAAAATCGGATGCTATACCGTGGCGCCATGTGGCATCCGATTTTTATTTTATTTTTCTCACACCCATCTGATTTCAGAGAGAAATCGCAGCATGCTGCGATTTTTTTTTATTTTTATTTTTGATTATTATTTTATTTTTTCACAGATTCTGTCAGTGAAAAAAAAATTGTGCATCCGCACTACCTCATTCAATAACATGGGTCCAAGTGCTATCCAATAAAAATCTGATGGCACATGTCCGATTTTATATGGTGGTGTGAGCGAGCCCTAAAGATGGAGACGGATAGCATTTCATCGTTGAGTGGGGTTTTCCTTTTAAATGTTCAGAACTCTTGTTTTCTATGGTTAACAAGTTGGCTGCTTAGAATTTTGCCTTGGAAACTTACCTCTGGCCTCATTATCGAGCCTCTCTGAAGCTAGCTGCCATCTTGTTCTCCAGCATGCATCGGAAGCCTCGGCCTCATACACACCAAAAATGACCTTCTGCTTCCACGTCCACAATGAACTATTGTAGTTCTGGCTGAATGAAGCCATTATGACTGTCTACACTTGGCTTATATAGTTGATCTGGCTGAAGAAAACGCATGTCCATCAAATCCAACCTATAATCCTAGTGTGTTGCTACAGAGATAGGCGACCCCCCTCCACTGGGAAAGATTGTTTCCTGACTTAATATTTGCCAATTGGAATAAATCCCTGGATCCGTATTCCATCCTCAGAAATATAGTAACCATAACTTGTAATCTTAGTTTTCAAGAAAGGCGTCTAGACCCCTCATGTCTACCCTTGTGCAATGAATTAACTGTTGACGTTCAGTGTTGCAGAATTACCTGTGTGCCCACAGCTTGCCCATGCATTCTGTATTTTTTAAGGATGCAGGGCGTCTTTGCATCGGGTCAAAGAGTCCAGGGCCGTCTGATTGTTCTACCACTTGCAGTGTAACAGCATCCTTCCTTTCAGAGTTTCTCATGAGATGGAATGGATATGTACGAGTTGGTGATGAGGTGAAGAGAATCCTTGTTGCTTCCTGCGCTGAGGTTTACATGCAGGAGATTCCATCTCAATGCCAAGTTGTCATCTCCTGTTCCGGCATTCCTGATTGTACTGCGCCTGTCACTCACAAGTAATCACATTCCCCAGCAATGACTGTCTCAATGGGATCATGAAGCCTTTGACTTTCCTTAGGCTTGCAGAGCTGTAAATGTTATGACTTCTAGCTCCAGAAGTGGTGGAGAGCCACAGGCGGTCAGCCGGTGTGGAGGATGAGAGGCTTTTACCCACCATTGTATCTCCTAAAAGTACATTTTTTAATCTAAACCAGTGTTTCTTCAGGGTTCTAAGTAACAGATTTTCAATTTGTCTATTTGAACAGATACAATAATCATGTCAGGATATGGCTGGCTCCAATAAAAAACAAAAACCCACAAATGGTAAAATCTAAAATGAGTGAAACCTCCTCTACCTGCGGCTCCTGGCGTAGCACGGAGGGGACTAGTGCCCTGAATGTTTGGCCTTCAGTGGGCTCTGAAGAAACGGACATGTGGCCTTTCCTGGGGATTAGACTTCCAGAGACTTGAGAATTGATACAATGCAGTCATTCCTGGGGATCGCGTGTAATGTGTATGAGCTCACCCCGTCTCTCTGCAGGACCGTTCTCCATCGTCCGCTCTTATGATTTGTGTCCAGTTGTGTTCGCCTATCTGAGGGAGTCTTTTGTTTTCCCAGTTCTGACCTGTTTTCTTTCACCTGTTTCCCTGTGGAGAAAAGCTTGTACTTGAAAGAATTGGCCTGCTTGAGTGATACTCAGAAACCTGCACCCTACTACCTTTGTGTAGGTGGGTGGGTACAGAAAGTCCTGATGTACAACATATGGAGGTGATGCTAAAATTACTCCCTTCTCACAGGTATCTATTTTGCTTTTCTCCCTCTATTTGCATTGAGACATTTACCGGAGGAGGGTCCATTCTCATGTACCAGCTCGTAGGGATCGAGAGCTATTTGATACCCCCCGCCCTATGAGAATAGATCATGAGTAGAAATCAGTAACTCTTTTATTTTTTTTTTCTTTAATGTGTTGCATGATGAGCTGATTGGAGAATCATGGGTGCAGTGTGCGTGTTACACGTGGGAAAGACGAATGTTACAGAGTTAGATTGCTGGCCATATCGGAGACCCTCCAGTCCGGGGAGGGGGGGGGGGGGGTTCTAGTCCTGCCTGATTAGAGTGACTGACGTGTGACTAAATCCTGATGTGATTGGTTTTGCTGTGTAATTCCTGGCTCTTGTCATGAAATTACGGCTCAGCCCTCTATAACTTCCTTTATCCATATAGATAAAGCTGCGGTTGCTATGTATTTGCCACCTGAGACCTGATTGTTGCAGTGTATCACCAGCAGTCAGATTGTCAGACAGGACCCGGCTGCAGACGGTGCCCAGAGCTGACTGTTCCCTCTTCGGATGGCAGATACGAAGCCTCCGGTGCCAGTCCCCCATCTCAGGTCACGGTCTAAATTTAGGTGGAGATTCTGGAAGATTGATCTAGTACTTCTGTGAATCTCCTATCTGTCCTGTGCCGTCTTACTGGCTCACGAGGTGAGATTTTTACCAAGAAGGTACTAGTATTACGCTACTGCCATGTTGTCTTGATTACAACATTTGGCAAAAGACTTGCCTGCTGATCTGGAAACACAGTAATTGCACAGTCTAGTTTAATTACTAGGCATTGAGCGTTTTATAGCCAACTGCTTTGTCATTGATGGGCGGAATAGCCTGTTACCTGGAACACTCTGATCTGCAGGCTATTTACTACTGAGTGATGAAGGGTCACACGTGTGTCCTGGCCCGGGCAGCGCCCGCTATGTGTTGATCTAACTAGCGCCCTATGTTTATTTTATGGATTTATCTTTTCGAGATTGAAAACCTTTTTTTGGTTGGATGTGATTTGTTGTTACCACTCAGTATGAGCCGTGGATAGAGCGTCATTCTGCGAAAAAATGTTTGCATCATCTGTGGCCCATGCAGCCCTATGTAAGATACTTATCCATGCATCTGATTTTACTGTAGTGTGCCTATGATGGATGTGAGCTGGTGGCGGTCTCCTTGTTTCATGTCTGAGCTGATGAATGGAGGACATTTGTATTGTCCATGAACTGGTGGGCTGAATGTGTCGGGTGGCATTTCCCAGCTGATTTTTGCTGGTCCATGGGCTGCTGATCTGTTTTCTGTATGCTTCTGTGGTGTGTCTGCAGATGGGCTGCATCCGTTGTGTCCTGTGTAACTTGCATATCGAGGCAGCATATCATTAATATCCATATTTTATATTCTCCTCTTGATACATTGTAGAAGCAGCTGTGACATTTCAGGGAATGTGACCTAGCAAACCTGTCTTGTAAATCAGTAACTGCATTTCTAATGAAGGCTGAACCAGGTTTTGTCTCATTTGTTCCAGGACAGTCTTACGAAATTCGCCTCCTGGACAATAGAAAATTGGGAGAATACCAAGAGCCGAGTAGTAAAAATATCAAGGTAGAAGGGTGGGGGTGATTGTTCGGTGGTTCTGTGCGTCCATTACCCAGATGACCGATTTCTTATTTCTCGTATTTTAGAGCATTGTACGAGTAGTTTTCCATGATCGGCGACTGCAATATACTGAGCATCAGCAGCTCGAGGGTTGGAAATGGAACAGACCTGGCGATCGCATTCTTAATCTAGGTTTGTACAATTTTTGGATAATTTCCCAATAGTGTGGCCATTCTGGGCAATTTCGCTGATTCGCTTTACTATCTATTCATCCCCAATTGACATATTTGATCATTATTCTGTTCCCTGCTCAGATGTCCCGATGTCTGTTGGTATATTGGATCCCAGAGTGAGCCCAACACAGCTGAATACTGTGGAATTCTTGTGGGATCCCAGCAAGCGAGCTTCTGCGTTCATTCAGGTAGCAGGCCTTACTATATAGCTCATAAAACTGGGTAAAATTGTACATTGACCTCTCATATTTAGACTCAAAAGACCAAAAAGTGTTTATAGTACCCAAAGTAAATATGGGAGGAGACCATGTCTTTATATGCAAATTGCAAAATGTTTAATAATTGCTAATACAAAAAGAAAAACACAGGATCCAAACCATAATACGTACAAATTTACATAGGACAGACAGGGCAATTAGGGGAGATAGTGCGATTGTAAACCATCACAATCCATGGGTTAAGCTACAAATGTGACAGCTTCACAGTACTTAATTGTCATGGAAAAGAACAAAGTTTCACAAGTCTCACATGGTGGAGTAATATAACATTTTTGATAAGAGAGCAGCCCATACTCTTACAAACCTCAAATTCAAAACAAAGTACAATAGTGATATTTGTAAACAATGGTCTGTACCAGTAAAACCAAAGGAGACTATTTACAAAATATTCCAAGTAGCAGTTGTGAACCAGGCAACCAGTATTAAAGTATTGCAATCATACCCAATAGATTGTGTGGCAGCACCAATAGTGTCAGGGAGGAGCCCCGACACGTCACGTGTTTCCGTACTTCCTCAGGGGGCTGTGGTGGTTTCTTTTTGTATTAGTAATTATTAAACATTTTGTAATTTGTATATAAACGCATGGTCTCCTCCCATATTTACTTTGGGTACTATAAACACTTTTTGTTCTTTTAAGTCTATTCATCTAATTGAGCAGTATACCCACTATTACATATGAGATCCACAAATTCCCCTACTCATTTTGTTGTAGACCTCTGATACTTTATATAGATTCTTTATGCAAATAAATATCTCTCCACCAGCAGAATAGTGAGTGCAGCTCTGGAGTATAATACAGGATGTAACTCAGGATCAGTAATGTATGTACACAGTGACTGCACCAGCAGAATAGTGAGTGCAGCTCTGGGGTATAATACAGGATGTAACTCAGGATCAGTAATGTAATGTATGTACACAGTGACTGCACCAGCAGAACAGTGAGTGCAGCTCTGGAGTATAATACAGGAGGTAACTCAGGATCAGTAATGTAATGTATATACACGGTGACTGCACCAGCAGAATAGTGAGTGCAGCTCTGGAGTATAATACAGGATGTAACTCAGGATCAGTAATGTAATGTATATACACAGTGACTGCACCAGCAGAATAGTGAGTGCAGCTCTGGAGAATAATACAGGAGGTAACTCAGGATCAGTAATGTAATGTAATGTATGTACACAGTGACTGCACCAGCAGAATAGTGAGTGCAGCTCTGGAGTATAATACAGGATGTAACGCAGGATCAGTAATGTATGTACACAGTGACTGCACCAGCAGAATAGTGAGTGCAGCTCTGGAGTATAATACAGGAGGTAACTCAGGATCAGTAATGTAATGTATATACACGGTGACTGCACCAGCAGAATAGTGAGTGCAGCTCTGGAGAATAATACAGGAGGTAACTCAGGATCAGTAATGTAATGTAATGTATATACACGGTGACTGCACCAGCAGAATAGTGAGTGCAGCTCTGGAGTATAATACAGGAGGTAACTCAGGATCAGTAATGTAATGTAATGTATGTACACAGTGACTGCACCAGCAGAATAGTGAGCGCAGCTCTGGAGTATAATACAGGATGTAACTCAGGATCAGTAATGTAATGTATGTACACAGTGACTGCACCAGCAGAATAGTGAGTGCAGCTCTGGAGTATAATACAGGAGGTAACTCAGGATCAGTAATGTAATGTATGTACACAGTGACTGCACCAGCAGAATAGTGAGTGCAGCTCTGGAGTATAATACATGATGTGACTCAGGATCAGTAATGTAATGTATGTACACAGTGACTGCACCAGCAGAATAGTGAGTGCAGCTCTGGAGTATAATACATGATGTGACTCAGGATCAGTAATGTAATGTATGTACACAGTGACTGCACCAGCAGAATAGTGAGTGCAGCTCTGGAGTATAATACAGGATATAATTTAAGATCAGTAGAGTATAAATAATGTATGTACACAGTGACTTGTGTTGTAGACATAGTGAATTCACATTTTGTGTTTTTTTTTTCCTATCTTATAGATTTATAAATCTAAGTGAATGATTCAGTAAAACCCTTTGATAACAGACTTGCTCTTTTATATTAAGGTGCATTGTATTAGCACAGAGTTCACACCTAGAAAACACGGAGGAGAGAAGGGTGTTCCGTTTAGGATCCAAATTGATACTTTTAAACAGAATGAGAATGGAGAGCACACAGAACATTTGCACTCGGCCAGCTGCCAGATCAAGGTCTTCAAGGTAACTGCTAGGATGCAAACACTGTCTGAAGTGATAAATCATGTGTTTATCATTCTGCTTGCAGATACTCTGGCAAATATAAATGTAATTCCAGTTTAGACTGCCATTAAATAGAAACTGTTCAGTAGCTTGATGATCACGTTCTTTTAAGTTGACATCCCAAACTGCGACCTCAATTCTACAAGCTTCCTAGACGAAATGTCTGCTTGTTCAGTGCTCTCCATGGCCTAATTCTGGTGATTTTCATTCTATGGCTATGTGCCCACGATGCAGAAATGCTCCGGATTTTTTCCTGAGCGTTTCTGCATCTTCCTGGCAGAAAAAACGCATGCGGATTGTGCATGCGGATTGTGCATGCGTTTTTCCTGCCAGGGACATGCGCATGTGAAGCGTTCTTCACTTGCATTTCCGCATGCGGGTTGTCAAGCAATTTTAGCATCACTTGGAAAGTGCTTGACAACTTGGTCACACTATATAAATCCATGCAACCGGCATATATAGTGTGACCGGAAAAGAATGGTAAAAAATAAATATTATACTTGCCTTCTGATGGCCCCCGGTGTCCTTAGCGATGCTTCCTGGCTTGCTGGCAGCTCGCAATAGTCTAAAAGGACCTGCCATGACGTAATTTTGTCATGTGACGGGTCACGCGACCGCTGCCGGCGGTGGATGCGTGACCCGTCACATGACTAAATGACGTCATGGCAGGTCCTTTTACCATCACGAGCTGCCAGCAAGCCAGGAAGCATCGCTAAGGACACCGGGGGCCATCAGAAGGTAAGTATGATATTTATTTATTTATTTTGTTTTATTTTTTATTTTTTTTACAGGTACTATGGTATCCGGGTATGGAGGAGAGTCTTCTCCAAACTCTTCTCCAAACCTGGGTACCATCCGCACATTGAAACTCATGTTATCCGCATGTACAGATGCAGTGATGCGGATGACATGCGGTCTAATGCAAGTCAATGGCGGTGAAAACGCTGCGTTTCCGCAAAATAATTGGTAATGCTGCAGATTTTTCTGCAATGATAATCCGCAGTGGAAATTTCCGCAGCATGTGCACAGCACACGCGGATTATCATTGGGGAACATGGCAGACCTTCTACCAAGCATTTTTTATGCGTTTCCGCAGCGGAATTGCTGCGCTTAAACGCATCGTGGGCACACAGCCTGTAAAGTGTTATGTTCACACCTGTCTTCAAGGACACAATTCCCTTCCCCCAATAAGCCATGTAACATGTTGCTCACTTTCCTGTGCATGGATGCTGGTGGCAATTATTTATTTGATCATAGATTTGATGCTAAAAGGAAAGAGAGGCTGTGCTAACCTTTTAACTTTCATAAAAATATAGGTGTATGTCATCCCTAGTAGACCTTATATAGAACAGAGATATTAAGCAATGTATGCGGTTATGATCCTTATTATTGTATGTAGAAAGGATTTGGCAGATATGGTGTTAATCATCAGGTTGTGTGATCTGCAATGAGACCTAAACGATTGTTAAATTAAGTGCTATCATTTCTGGTAGCCTAAAGGAGCAGACCGGAAACAGAAAACTGATCGAGAGAAGATCGAAAAACGGACCGCGCTGGAGAGGGAGAAATATCAGTCGTCCTTCGATACCACCATTTTGACTGAGGTGAGGAAACCTTTGCAATCTAATTTGCAGATTCCTATTGATAGAGTTGTTCGATGGTAGGAACTAGAGTTGGCAGAAGTTGGGAGGATTTTGTATCTCTCTGGATTTGACTAGAGGAAAAAGTATCAGAATAGAAAGACTTTATCATTCAGAGGCTGAATTAAACATTTCTCCCAGTTCTTGGTTATGAATTTTGCAACAATGTTTGTGTCCCAGTTCCCTGTGAGCTAAGCTCCGCAGCACTATGTCCTGTCTGCATTCCAGGTGGGATAGCTGAAATTGACCAACTTCTATCCAGTTAAACCAATATTATGGTATATGGCCAATTGATATGATGTATTAATGTGTTCTGGCTGGTGAAACCAATTTCACACAAATTAAACTGTCAACTCAAAGCAATTTACTCTCCTGTAAGATCAGTCTGGTGAGGTGAGAAGTCTGTGTGTAGGCTCCGCTTTAGATTGTAGCTGTGTCAGCCGGACAAGACATCTTTTTTATATTTTCCATTCGCTGATGGCAGAGGACTTTGTGATCTTAGTCCTTTTGTAAAGTTGCAGAAGTTTTCTCGAGACGATTTGCGAACTCTATTTATCAAATACTGCACCTGCTTCTTAAGACAAGAGTTTGTAACGCTCAGTAACTTCGCTCTTAGTGTTCGCCTTGGCCGGATCTGCCTTATCAGTCCAACAGCTCCTCTTCTCCTGGATATAACAGCTCCCCAAACAGCTTCACCATCGGAGACGGGTATGTTCTTTTTTGTTGCTTCTTACTTTTAGTGTGTGTGGATAAGTAGAATATCTGTTGTGGGTAGGTGCTGCTTGCACTGCAGTCAGTAGTAATAACCTGTTTAGCTTCCACATGAGCGTGTCTGCAGGTGTTTGGTCTCCGGCTGAGTCAGCAGGTTTTCAGCACCGCTCCTATGGACAGCAGCATTTATCTGCTTACTGCTGCTTTACTTATGTCCTGCAGTCTGAATCCTGTTTCTGATTCTTGTGCTTTTTTTTTGCCTTTTTTTAGCAACTGTTCTCCAACGCCTCAGGTGGAAACTCCTATACTGCGAAATGATGTAAGTATGTAAAAAAATGTGTAACTTTTAACATAGAAAGAAACAGTGTATCACCCTGGATCCCGGCTTGTTGCTGGTGTGGATACTTCTTGATAGAGCGTAGGCTTATTTTAATGCTGGCAGCAGTTTTCGTGCAATGTTTCCTTATGGTGGGAGAAAGATCACTCAGCCTCTACCAGAAGTCTAACACTTCAAAATCCTAAAACTATTATGTGGAAACATTGTACCATCAGCAAATCTCTGTAAAGCTTCAATGTCATTGTGCTTTTCCTGTCATGTTGTTTCTGCTGCTCCCCTGATTTATTCCTTTTTTTTTTTTTTCTCTGTAAATCTGCCATACGCTCCAGAGATATGGATATATTTGGTGTGAATATTTTCTGGGGTCATGTATTTAGGCTGTAATGCAGACTTACCCTCTGAGCACTGCCCCCCTTGTAAAGACCAAAAAAATTAGCACTAAATAGAAAGAGCAATATATCAGGTACCAACCATATGGCGGATTTAAAGGGGTTGTCCCAGGAACAAAGTTAGATTTTAATTAATCGATCTCGGAATAATAATAAGTTCTACAATTAAATGTTTTATTAAAAAAAATGTTCCTGTGCTGAGAATCATATAAATGTGCCCCTGCTGTGTACTGTCTGTGTCTGACTGTGTACGAAACACTGTCTGATCATACCACATGTGGCCAGGAGAGGACGCAAACGAGTATACAGACATTACAGCAGGGGATCACAGCTGATTCTTTTTGTGAGGCAAAACATTTCACTGCCTGTTTTTAATCCGCTGCACTCCCATGCCGTCCTGTCTGTATACTTCTTTTTCTCCCCTCCGCCCAGGAGATGTGGTATGATCAAGCCATGTCCTTGTCAGACACGGCCATTACACAGTACACAGCAGGGGACATGTATAAGATTATCTCAGCCCAGGAACATTTTATTTAAAGACATCCAATTGTCGAAATTATTATTATTCAAAGATCTGTTGATTAACATTAACTTTAACCCCTTTAATAATAATGAATACTTGGGAATAACAGAGGAGTAAAAATTGGTCACTTTCTAATTTGGTGACCGGTCCTCTTTTTAAAGGGATTCTGCTGATTAACTTTTCATAGATGTTCATCTGATGTACACAGCATTTATCCAATGGATGAGGGGTGATTGTTTCACTGTCTGTAGTCTGCAGAGGGAATATGGTGGCCCGTATACTGTGGAGATCCTCTTTAATATACTGCTGCCTGCTATATAGAATAGTTATCTTGTTTTGGTTGCATAGTCGGGTGGCCTTTGTTTCATTTTTACCTTATTCTTATCTGTAGAAACCAGTTCCTGTATTTCAGAATGAGACCTGGAATCCAGAGGAAAAAGGAAAGGTAATTTTGTAATTTTCACGATCTATTTAATTCTGTGGTTTTTTATTTCTGCGGAAACCTCACTTATTGTCTATACTCCTCCTAACAGCATCTTGTGCCTTCGGCAAACATCCAAGATGTGCAGCAGTGGCTTCAGCGCAACAGATTCCCGCAGTACTGCCGGCTGCTCTCCAGTTTCTCCGGTAGGTGCAGTTTCCGCTGAGTCTTAAGTTTGTTGTCTTTTTTTTGTAGTTTTTTTTTTTTTAATATGGGGTTATCAACTTTTTAACTTTCCCTGGGCTGTTTCTCCAGCTTTTCAGCAAAAAAAAAACCTAAGCTATGAGTCAGTTCATGTACAAAACCGCATTCACAAACTGTTAGGTGTAGGGAGGCCTGTCTACCAGCTTGCTAACTGTTTTCAGTAACCAGCTGACTTGTGAATACAGCCCTGGATTGAAAGGTTTATTTTACAATCTATGATTTGTACATTGGTGATGAGAGGTGAACTTGGGCTTTTATCAGCTGTATTATCTTGTGAAAAATCCAACTATGAATCCATTTTTATGGCTACTTATGTTTAAGATTATTTAAAGGTAATTGAGTAATAGATTCAGATTGTGCCTTTTTAAGCGTAACTTATGTTGTATATCTTTGGGACGATGACGATGATGATGATGATGGTCGGTGCGTGTAAATCAGAGGTGTGAGGAGCAGCCCAACCCCGCTAATCACCCAGCATCTACGTGATGAGCGTCTGCTGCATGTTATTCCAGTTACTGCAAAGATTTTAATTTCTTATTAGCTGTTGGCTTAGGAGTGTTCCTGGCATCTGGAGAAGCCTCTGAAGAACGCTCTTGTATTGGTGGTTCAGGTTCCTCAACATTTGGGTAGACAGGTGGAACTGGAGAGAAGTCAGGACCGCACCTTCCCATACATTATAATAAAGATCTCCCAGTGATTTAGATTTCCATCTATTAATGGATTACATGATCTAGTTACATATCTGACATTTTACCTATAATCTCCAGGTGCTGATTTATTAAAGATGACCAAAGAAGATTTCATGCAAGTCTGTGGCGCGGCTGATGGCATCCGGCTTTTTAATGCAGTGAAGGGGAGGTTAGTACATGTCTCCCGCAGCCTGGAATTCAGCGATCAGCAGGATTTATAGCTGCAGGTGATGAATATCGTGTGTCTTTCTGCAGGCATGTGAGGCCCAGGCTAACCTTATATGTCTGCCATGAATCTGAGCAGAACAGAAGTGTCCTTCAGCACAAGCGAGACTCCAGCGACTCCCTGTGCGGTAGGTGGCTGCTTCATCTTAACTTCTTGTTTGTTTGTTTTTTTTCAAAACTATCCAATATTTTAGCATTTATTTCCCCATGTTTTGGTTTAATGAGTGTCTTAAGGCAGAGTTCACCTTGATCATGTGTAGCAAATGGTCATAACTAATAAAAACTAATGTAAGTGCAATTATTCTAGAAGCGTGGCCTGGTGATGATGGCTATATGGGATTGATCCGACTTTGTGGCTTTTCCCGCAGTCTGAGTAGTGTGCGGCTCGTGTTGAGACAAAATTAGAACTTGCACCTAGTGACTGATCCCAGGGGAATGTAGAACGAGTTCATCAGACATTTGATCTCCTGATTGTAGGGGTGTTGTTTCAGGGTCCGTATTTCCTGTCAAACCTGTTTCTCTCGTCATATAGCACATGCATAATTCCCCCAAAAACTCTTATGTGTACACAATTGGTAATGTACAGTAAAGTCGTGGTTTTTTTTGTTTCTTTTTAACCACCTGCCTGCTGCAGCGCTTAAACAATGTGCTCTCTCTGCAGTGTACCATGCATTATTCTTAGACGAGGTGACAGCCGTGGAATTATTGGAGAAGATTGCAAACTTGTATACAATCTCCCCACAGCAAATCAATCAGCTTTATAAACAGGGACCAACTGGAATCCATGTGGTTGTAAGCACAGAGGTGAGCACTTGTGATCTTCATTGGATTTGTGTCATCAGCAATCCCCCCAGATTATGTAAATTGCAAAATGGTAACTAAAGGTGAATTCGGCTTTACAAATCTAATGAGACGTCTTCTTCTTTTGGCTTGTGACCTATGACGGTATGTCAGGAATGTTCCCCCACAGTCAGACGCATCAGGTTCATATGATGAATGACACCGTAATGGATGCTGAATTGTGGGTGACAGTGAGAATAGCGCTGCAGGGCTCGAGGTGCGGTTGTACAAGATGATCTGATCTACACGTGCATTAGGAACCCAAAACACAAAGTTCATTTGGGTTTAACGCCTTAAGGAAAACAGCAATTTTTCATTTTTGTGCTTTCATTTATGTCCTCTCCTCTTCTTCCAAGTGCTTTGGCTATTTTTTATTTTATTTTATTTTTTCTATCAGTATAGCTGTAATGAATGATTAAGAAGATACCAAACCTATATAGGTTTTTTTTTTTCTTTCTATGTTTTGATCACTACTTTTTTTTTTTTTTCTCTTTACAGACTTTACTGCAGGGTTAAATACTTATATATTTTAATAATTGGACTTCACAGATGCAGCTATATCAAATATGTTTTAAAAAAAGATTAAAAAAATAAAGTAGAAAAATGGTGGTGATTGGAATTTTTTTATATTTTAAACTTTTTATTTATTTATTTTTTTAGTACCTTTTACAGGACTTGAATTGTGATCCTTTGATTGCTTGTGCCATACACTGTATTGCAGTATGTAGTGTAATTGAGGGGTCTCGTTCAGCAGACCCATGGTAACCCATCGGCACCCTTCGGTTGTGGTCCCAGGGGTGTAGAGGGTGGGTGTTCACGATGTGAGTTGGTGCACATTATTGATTTATTTTTATTTATTTTTTTAAATGCCTGTTAATGATTGATTGGCAGTAATGGAAGCTAGCTGTGGGGGTTGCTGTTACAGGACGGTGTCCGCTGTATAACATCGCTCCTTAGCCCGCTCCACCCATGAAGATCCCGGCAAAGATGTACAATGTATATGTCCAAGTGTTCCGAGGGGCTTAAAGTCTGAGATTCTGTTGTTACGTGGTAGCATTAATATTTCACATCCACACTCTACCATCAACCACCAGAACATACGCTGTACCGATGCCGAACCAGCAGGGACTGCAGAGAGATCAGCCCATCCTAAGGGATTCTCAGTGTGGTGCTCAGATACGATATGCAAATTATTTATAGCGTTTCTTTATAGGTTCATATAATATATGGAATAACTTTTGTACATAAGACCTGGTCCCTAATCATGGGGGGGGGGTGAGGTTTTATTCTAGACTATTTGTGGGGCTCACCTTTTTTGAAAATGTGAATTTTAGTTGTTCTCCTACTTCTTCTCCTCCTCAGATGGTGCAGAACTTCCCGGACGAATCCTGCTTCATTCTCAGCACTCTGAAAGGTAGGTCCTCTGAGCCCTGGGTGGTGGTCCTTGTAGGTCCTTCCTAGTTGCCTCTATTAACGCCTGTGCTTTCTGTTTTGCAGCAGAGAATAGTGCCGGTTATGACTTCATCTTAAAGTGAAATCCCACAGATTGTCAGAATGAAGACTGAGCCTTTATGCCATCTGGTGGGAGTATTGTATGGCCAGTGCACAAACTCCCGGTGCCCTTGTCGATGTGTAGCAACATAGAACAGCAATGCAGAACTTGTATAGGAATATCCTTAGTTTTATAGACCCAGTGCCCGGTGGGCGTCCTGTGGACTCCTCGTGGCTGCACTGTGAATTGTACAGATGTAAATATGTGAACCTCTCTTGCATTGTGACCTGTGATGTAAATACCTGAAGCTTTCCAAACACTGGAGCCATGTATGTGGATCGGTCTCCATGTCATGTAAAACACTCAGGACCCCTTGCTGACAGAACGACCTGTACGTGTATAGGATTTATGGGGCCATCCGGGTGGGCTCCACTGCCCACTTCTGTCCACTGTAGGAAGTCGTATGGTATCCATGTGCCGGTGGTGCTGTACGTGGGGTGCAATCAGAATGACACCCAATAATTATATATCTGCTATAAACACTTGATTGTAAAGACCACAAATGAATGTAACGTTCATGCCAGTGCTGTAGATACATGACATGGGAATTATTTCATTTCTCCCCCATTTGCTGCAAAAAAAAAAAAAAAAGTGTAATTTTTTGCATTTCTGTAGCCTCTTTGCACAGTCTGCAATCTGTCAAACAAGTATTCCTCATGGTACTGGACACTACACAGGTCGGGGGTCTTGTAGCTCACTGTGGTCATTGATTTACACTAGATAATATATATAATATGATTTAGGACACTTGCATCTCTTAAACTTGAGTCTTACGCCGCTCGCTGCTCTTTTTCTTGATTCCATTGACTGGAGAAGGGTTCCTGCCACCCCCCCAAAAAAATAAATATTTCTGCCTCAGGTTTTACAGGCTGCTGGTAGATTGTGGCTTTGGGACTTTATGCCTTTGCAAAATCACAGTCCTTCTCTTCCCCCACCCATTTGTTGCTTACTAAAGCTGGTGATGTGCCATAGACCAATTTAGGCAGAGCCAGGTGCAAAGAAAGACCTGATGCTGCACCCTGTAAACACACAGATCCATACAGATCTGCAATAGTTTTATTCTTTTATGCTGCATTACTGCTACAGTTACAATACTTGTAAATGTGAGGTTTTTGATGGTAAGGTTTAGCTTTTTCCAGCACTTCACAGGATGTCGGCCTCTCTTTGGCCTTCAGAATTGGCTGAAGATAGCTAGCCACCAGCGAGATATTCTACCAAACCACTTGCAGATGTCTTGGAGCAAGCAAGGTGCTGCTGCACCATTCTGTGTCTGTAGCCGGTGATGTGACCTCACCGGGCATCATAACATCATAAGTACTAATAATATTGTGTGATGCGCTGGAAGTAATTGCACCCGGGTGAAATATGCTCGTTAGTACAGAATGTATTGTGTGTCTAGAATGGAAACTTTTCATTTTTTCATTCTCCCTGTATGAATCCTCTTCCTACAGTTTTGTATGATATGGTAGGATTCGCCTTAAATCCACTTGTTTGGAACTTGTTCTCATACGTTGAAATTGTCCCAATAAGTCCCTGTTCTGTGCCATGGAGCAAGCCACTGGACCAGCAGCACCTCGAGATGTCTGTGCTTACAAGTTACAATGGAGGCCGCGTCCTTTTAACAATGTCCTTCATCATATTTTACATTTGGATTGGATGAGACCTTGCACCCAGAACATACAATCCCCGTAAACATGGCTTCTCCTCGGGGGGAGAGGGGACTTGAATATTGTAGCATTTAACGTCCTGGAACCATTGGTCATTTCCTTTTTAATCATTAGATGAGACAAGAACTGGGAGGAGAACTGATCGATGATTTAAATATGGTGCTTCATATCCAAAGAGAGAGGAAAAAAAAGCAATAAATCTGCTGCAAAAGAGAATAGTATGAAATGATGGGCAAAATGTAATCCCAGGAATGTAACTTCTAAATATATGTGTCAAGGTCCCGTGTGGTTTTATGTCTCCTTTTTGGGGTGTGGGGAGGACCTCAGCTGGTCTGAGCATTCACATGGGGGGATGAGGGTGTAGTTTGGGTTATATCCTGAAGGTCAATACCCCCTTAGGTTGGGTTGTATCCTGATGGTTGCTTTCCCCTTTTTTTTATTTTTTCCTGAGATCTGCTTTTTTTCATGATTGATTTTTGTCTTCTATGTGTGAGTATTTCCTAGTGACATATGTTTTGTATTACGGTGCCTGGGGGGGGGTTGGGTTTCTAATCTGCTTAGAAGTTTCTTGTGCATTAAATCAGAACTTTCTATGCAAACAAATTGGAGTGATTGAACTGCTGAATGGACAGATGACTGAACCCTTACTGCCATTTGTAATCCTATATTTTTCTTTTGTACATGTAATGGATGAAGCATATTTTGCACTGGCTACTGATATTGTACAAGAACATTCTAGAACTGGAATCTGTATTAAAATGCAAATAAACCTCTTTGTACAAAACAAGAGACTTTTGAACTTTTATTGTGCAGATTTGACCGCTCAAATCTTCAATGAAATGAGAAACTTGTGAATTAAGGAAGGTCAAAAAATGTAAAGTGCTGAAGGCTGCGGTGCCGACATATTCATGGTTGGCGGCTTCATTGTGCAGTCTAAATGCTCCACAAAAGATCCTGAGTAAGTGCTCAGGGCCTCTTTTCATGACTCTGCAAAATATAATAAAGATTTTACATGCCGAATGCTGTAAATGAATTTTCCTGTAAAAATCTGAAGTGAAAAGTAACATGAGGCCAGTGCTTCCAGAGTCCATGGCCGGTGATAAAACTTCATATGCAACTTTCAGAGAAAGGAGCCGGGAGTTTGAAGAAAACCCATAAAACCTTGGGTTATATGCGAGTCGCACTTCTTTGTTGATTACCAGATTTTACACTTATAAAGGGGCTCTCAGCCTTTCATTGATTGCAAACATTTAGTACCTATGTTGTTCTTTGGATGTCTTGGCTGTTATGGCCGCATCCACGGTCTTATTTCTTTTAATGATGCTGTATATACACCCTTTCGTGTTTATTCCAGACTCGTCCTGGTTTTGCTCTGCAGACTTCAGACTGGTTTTGTTGCATTTTTCCTCACAAAAAGATCTTGCAAGATTTTCCAAACAAAAAATCTGCTACACTTTACAGCAGTGCTGTGAATTTAGACTTTTTTTTTTTTTTTAAAGGATTTGTCAGATGCTGCTCAATTCCGCATCTGTGGCTGATCGTGAATGATGACCGTCAGTCTGAACGTAGCTTCTGGGATGTGTGCACGATTGGCGGGTATTGTGCATGCATTCTTGGCACAACCCACCCTAAATTTAGAGTGTGGGGGGTTCAGAAGCTGAACCAGCACCGTCAGCAACAAGTGCAACCCGTGTATTACAGCCGCAGCATCTAAGTGATTTGAAAAGCAGTAATATCAAAGATATTGCTAGATAAAAGAAAACCGCTAACTTATTACCTGCAAAAATGAACAATGTTCTTGCAACTGAGTGGGTCACTAAACCATTGACTGCTACAACCCACAGACATAGAGCCACCACTTACACTGGAGAGGCACAGATGAGAGCGGACCACTCTGGAGGACTCGATGTCTAAATAAATGAATCCCATGCCCACTACTGCTTTTGCACAGCATAGTCCCTTTCCAGTAGAGGAATACTATAGCAGTTAACCCATGATAACAGCTGGTGGTTGTCCTGTGTAACCCCAGTGTTGCATCAAAGCAACCTGTCAAATTTGGTGCCTAGATATTGGCTAATTTTTATAGAGAGAAGAGACCTTTAGGCTGCGTGCCCACTATGCATTTTTGATGTGGAATTTCCGCAGCAGAAACGCTTTAAAACCGCTTGGTAATACGTGCCCCATGGTCCCCAATGATAATCCGCTGTGCTGTGCCCATGCTGCTGAATTTTCCGCTGCAGATTTTCCCTGTGGAAAAATCCGCAGCATGTCCATTATTTGTGCGGATTTGAGGTCCGAATGGACTTGAAAAACACACGTCAAATCCGCATGTAAAAACGCGCCAAAAACGCTTGTAAAATCCGCAGCATGCCCATTATTTGTCCGGATTTGAGGTCCCAATGGACTTGAAAAACACACGTCAAATCCGCATGTAAAAAAACGCGTCAAAAACGCTTGAAAAATCCGCAAGCGTTTTTGACTGCCAAGACCATGCAGAAACGCTGCAGAAATTTTCTGCATTGTGGGCACATAGCCTTAAGCCCTCTACAGGCATAGTGTAATCCAGCATACTCTATTACCCCCACATCTGTTTTGCAGCTATCTGTTGCAATAAATCGAGAATTGAATTAAATTCCTGACCCAATGCGCTTTGTTTCGTGGGCTGTGTCAAGTCTGGTTTACTGAACTTTACTGCCGCTACATATAACATTTTGATGGTTGTTGGAAGGAGAAAATGTGGTTCCTTGTAAGCAGTAGTTTTCTAAAGATGCCCCTGTAATCTTTCCATTGCGGCATAAAAATACATAATAATATACTTATTCATTAGACGTCGTGTGGGAAGTCCCGGTCTCGTGAGTAGACGTGCCATTTCTGACTTGAATGATGTCCCACAGATTGCAATATGTCATAAGCCAAGTCCTGGCGGCATTATGCACAATGAAGGGCATGGCCTCTCTTATACATGGACAGGGGCATCTTTAAAAAGAAAAAAGTATTATCACCAGGAGAGTTGGTGGCAGAAATGGGGCTAGGCATCGGGACCCTAGACCCCAACTGATATTTCATTGCTGAACCTATCCTACACATGGGTCTTTAATGTCATTATAGGACATTTAATAGTAGGAAACAAATGTCACATTGTAACAACACGATTACTCTTGTTCTTAGTTTTGATATAACTGGAGTTTTAAATGATAAATGTTGCCTATGCCCCCAGAGTGAACTGCACTGAACCTATCCTCACCCATTGGCGCTGATGGATTTTATGTTGGATCTCGCCCCCAATTTGTTGCGGTAGAACATTTACGTAACATTTTAACCTTTTAATGAGCAGAGTCCTGAAGCCAATGTTAATGAGCAGTGAATGTTGGATTATTGCTGCGTAGATGGGATGGTTAATGGTCCAGGAAATGACTTTATAAAACCCAGAACAGTGTGTCCCAGTGCTAGGAGTAACAGGGCTAAGAATAGCTGATACGGGCGGGCGGAGGCTCGGAGATCACTGGGTTGTTACTTTCCATTCCCTTGGAAGGTTGATGTGCGCTGTTCTGCTGACCAGGTGATGGATGACTGCAACGCTGCCTGCAGGAAAGAGATGAAGGGGATCTGCTGGATCCATTATTATTCTATCCAGTGGATTTGCTTGTTTACTAGACATGGCTCTAATAATGTCTGTATGGTATCTCAGCAGATAGTGTGGGGGACTTACTCGTTGACATAGTAGAAGGAATAGTCCGCAGCAGCACAGAGTGTTTCAGAAGATGTGTTTTGACCTTAGGCGTGTCAGTAGTGGAAGGAATAGCGTGTAAAGCAGCGGAGTATATCAGCGGAGTGTTCTCCTCTTTTGGGGCAGTGACCTGAGTAGTCAGTATGGGGTCCTAGCATGGTATGCCTATAGCCTCCCTCCTGTTGTCCCCTCAGGGGTCTCTGCCTCTCGTGTTCCACTTTCATGGACCATTATTAAGAGCTAATGATAATGTCTTTTTTCCAGGAGTTGTACATTAATGGGGAAGGTTATATATTAACAGCCGTGTACCCGCCTGTCTGCGGTACGTCTCTTTCCCTCTGGTCAGCGTGATCCATTGCAGTTTCCATCCCTCTTTAATATTTAACACATGTCAGAACCAAAAACCGAAGAAAACTATTACTAAAACTTCACAACAAAGGCTAGTATTATCAGGGACGTGCGCGCTGAGTCTGTAAGGGGTTTTTGTTTTTTTGTACGTCGCTTTGAAAAATTGTTTCAAAAAAACACTTGAAAGACTTTCTATTGTAAAACCGCTTTCCTGGTCACATCTTGACTCTTTTTCAGCTTTTTTTTTTCTCCACTTTTAGGTTTGAAGACAAAAATTAGTGCAGGTCACTTCTATTACACAAAGCATGATGGGACCACTCTGCAACCGAGTCACTGTCCAATCAGAAGGCTGCAAAAAATGCTTCCAAAAAGTCCCCAAAGGAGGCGCGTCTGCTGACATTACTGGGAAACTTTTTTCTTACCTGCCTTTGTAAAAGCTCTGGGTGCAGGTAGCCTCATCACGATCACCGTACCAACGAGGTGTTTGCACCGTGGTCTGCATCGGCGGAGCCCACTACCACTAGGATACTACAACTCCTAGCGTGTTCTGCACACTCTCCCATCATAACTAATAGTTCAACATTTGGATATCACATTCTGAGGGAAAAAGTGGCGTGCTGCTATTCACTGACTGTAAACATGAAAAATAATGGTATGCCAACCTGGTGTAAGAGACGCTGGAGTCTGCACCGGCCGTCCTCCGTCACATTCACGCTCCGCACATGGTCCGCACCAGCAGTCCTCCGTCACATCCACGCTCCGCACCGACCGTCCTCCATCCACGCTCCGCACCGGCTGTCCTCTGTCACATCCACGGTCCGCACGTGGTCCGCACCAGCAGTCCTCCATCCATGCTCCGCACCAGCAGTCCTCCATCCACGCTCTGCACCGGCCGTCCTCCGTCACATCCTCGCTCCGCACCGACCGTCCTCCATCCACGCTCCGCACCGGCTGTCCTCTGTCACATCCACGATCCGCACGTGGTCCGCACCGGCAGTCCTCCATCACATCCACGCTCCGCACCGGCCGTCCTCCGTCGCATCCACGGTCCGCACGTGGTCCGCACCAGCAGTCCTCCATCACATCCACGCTCCGCACCGGCCGTCCTCCGTCGCATCCACGGTCCGCACGTGGTCCGTACCAGCAGTCCTCCGTCACATCCACGCTCCGCACGTGGTCAGCACCGGCTGTCCTCCGTCACATCCTCGCTCCACACATGGTCCGCACCGGCTGTCCTCCGTCGCATCCACACTCCGCACCGGCCGTCCTCCGTCGCATCCACGCTCTGCACCGGCCGTCCTCCGTCGCATCCACGCTCCACACCGGCCGTCCTCCGTCGCATCCACGCTCCGCACCGGCCGTCCTCCGTCGCATCCATGCTCCGCACCGGCCGTCCTCCGTCACATCCACGCTCCGCACCGGCCGTCCTCCGTCACATCCACGGTCCGCACGTGGTTCACACCAGCAGTCCTCCATCACATCCACGTTCCGCACCGGCTGTCCTCCGTCGCATCCACGGTCTGCACTGGCTGTCCTCCGTCGCATCCACGGTCCACACGTGGTCCGCACCAGCAGTCCTCCGTCACGTCCACGCTTCGCACATGGTCAGCACCGGCCGTCCTCCGTCACATCCACACTCCGCACATGGTCAGCATCGGCCGTCCTCCGTCACATCCACGCTCCGCACCGGCCGTCCTCCGTGGCATCCACGCTCTGCACCGGCCGTCCTCCGTGGCATCCACGCTCCGCAGCCGGCCGTCCTCCGTCGCATGCATGCTCCGCAGCGGCCGTCCTCCGTCGCATCCACGCTCCTCACCGGCCGTCCTCCGTCGCATCAACGCTCCGCACCGGCCGTCCTCCGTCGCATCCACGCTCCGCACCGGCCGTCCTCCGTCACATCCAGGCTCCGCACGTGGTCCACACCAGCAGTCCTCCATCACATCCACGCTCCGCACCGGCCGTCCTCCGTGGCATCCACGCTCCTCACCGGCCGTCCTCTGTCACATCCACGCTCCGCACCGGCCATCCTCCGTCACATCCACGCTCCGCACATGGTCCGCACTGGCCGTCCTCCGTCACATCCACGCTCCGCACATGGTCCGCACTGGCCGTCCTCCGTCACATCCATGCTCCGCACATGGTCAGAACCCGCCGTCCTCCGTCACATCCACGCTCCGCACCGGCCGTCCTCCGTGGCATCCACGCTCCGCACCGGCCGTCCTCCGTCACATCCACGCTCCGCACCGGCCGTCCTCTGTCGCATCCACGCTCCGCACCGGCCGTCCTCCGTCACATCCACGCTCCGCACCGGCCGTCCTCCGTCGCATCCACGCTTCGCACCGGCCGTCCTCCGTCGCATCCACGCTCCGCACCGGCCGTCCTCCGTCACATCCACGCTCCGCACCGGCCGTCCTCCGTCACATCCACGCTCCGCACCGGCCGTCCTCCGTCGCATCCACGCTCCGCACCGGCTGTCCTCCGTCACATCCACGCTCCGCACCGGCCGTCCTCCGTGGCATCCACGCTCCGCACCGGCCGTCCTCCGTCACATCCACGCTCCGCACCGGCCGTCCTCCGTCACATCCACGCTCCACACCGGCCGTCCTCCGTCACATCCATGCTCCACACCGGCCGTCCTCCGTCACATCCATGCTCCACACCGGCCATCCTCCGTCGCATCCACGCTCCACACCGGCCATCCTCCGTCGCATCCACTATCCTCCTCTCGCTTCCGTACATCCTGCTCCTTGAACCCCTGCACTGCTGACATTTGGGGGTCCCATGAGGTGATTTCCGTACATGGCGACCTCGTTCTGAGATGAGCGGCTGCTGGGGTCATTTTCACACTGAGTTCTTTAAGTTTCTCATTTTCCGTTCCATGACGGTGTCCGGACTCATTGTCTGTTATACAGTCGGCCGCAGATCCCGTGTTACGTCACTTCCATATATCCAGCTTAATACTGGAGCGAGAAGGTGTGAACATTGCCCAGCAGAATAATCGTATGTGTCTGTGACTGATCCATTGTTCTCCATTATCAAAATACGCCATGTTGGATGCACACACGACCGTCCTGCGCAGAGACACGACCGCCCTCCGCAGAGACACGACCGCCCTCCACAGAGACACGACCGCCCTCCACAGAGACACGACCGCCCTCCACAGAGACCCAACTGCCAGGAAAAAGAAGATGGCCGCAGTCATCTCTTGCACTGCTGAGGTAACATGATAGCTAAGCTGTGATTGGCTGCTCTGCTGTATTAGAATAAAAGCTAAGCTCTGATTGGCTGCTGTGTTTCCTAAAATGAAAGCTGAGCCCTGCTTGGTTGCTATGGGTCACCCCATAGTGACCATGGTTGCTATATTATAGCCACCCTGCATATATGTGTATCTATAAGCCTCTATAGACTACGCGGGGTGCGTAGTCACTAAACACATACCGCGATCTCCGGCGTCATAAGGACATACCTGACGGGGAGGAGCGTTGCCGCGGCACCTTTGTTCTGGTCAGAGACCGGGGCAGACTGTGGCATTGGAATCGGCGCATAGCACGCTTTCCGACACCATTTTACTGAAGACACATTTGCAGTGTACCTTCAACAAAATGGCGCCAGACAGCGCAGTATGGGCACGCTCGTACTCTGGCGCCACACTCCTCCCCCAGCCACTGTCAGAACGGGATGCAGCGCTGGAGCACAGGGAAGAAAGGTGAGTATAAGTGTTAGTTTTTTTTGTGTGTGCAGCGTGATGGGGATGAGCTGGTACCATGCATACCAGGATACGGATGAGGGGCCATGCATACCAGGATACGGATGAGGGGCCATGCATACCAGGATACGGATGAGGGGCCATGCATACCAGGATACGGATGAGGGGCCATACATACCAGGATTGGGGATGAGGGGTACCATGCATACCAGGATTGGCGATGAGGGGTGCCATGCATACCAGGATTGGGGATGAGGGGTGCCATCCATACCAGGATTGGGGATGAGGGGTGCCATGCATACCAGGATTGGGGATGAGGGGTGCCATGCATACCAGGATAGGGGATGAGGGGTGCTATGCATACCCGGATTGGGGATGAGGGAGCCATGCATACCAGGATTGGGGATGAGGGAGCCATGCATACCAGGATTGGGGATGAGGGGTGCCATGCATACCAGGATTGGGGATGAGGGTGCCATGCATACCAGGATTGGGGATGAGGGGTGCCATCCATACCAGGATTGGGGATGAGGAAGCCAAGCATAACAGGATAGGGGATGAGGGAGCCATGCATACCAGGATTGGGGATGAGGGGTGCCATGCATACCAGGATTGGTGGATGAGGGGTGCTATACATACCAGGATAGGGAATGAGGGGGTACTATGCATACGAGGATAGGGATGAGGGGTGCCATGCATACCAGGAAAAGGATGAGGGGTGCCATGCATACCACGATTGGGGATGAGGGAGCCATGCATACCAGGATTGGGGATGAGGGGTGCCATGCATACCAGGAAAAGGATGAGGGGTGCCATGCATACCAGGATTGGGGATGAGGGGGCCATGCATACCAGGATTGGGAATGAGGGAGCCATGCATACCAGAATTGGGGATGAGGGGTGCAATGCATACCAGGATTGGGGATGAGGGGTGCAATGCATACCGGGATTGGGGATAGGGGTGCAATGCATACCAGGATTGGGGATGAGGGGTGCAATGCATACCAGGATTGGGGATGAGGGGTGCCATGCATACGGGATGGGGGATATTAATAGAATTGGGGGACATCTATAATATAACCAGGGATGTGTCCTTCTGTCTGAAGTCTCTATAGACTGCACATGCGCGACATCCCTGCACAGTCTGGCCCCAGACAGAAGACTGCATTCAGCGGTTACAGGTAAGAGAAGTATATGGCACTGGAGATCACGATATGTGTAGAGACTGAATGCATATTGCGAGCGCTATAAGTACATATCTGACCTGAAGGAATATTGCCGCGGCACCTCTGTTTTGGCCAGAGTCTAGGGGAGGAGTGCGGTGATGGAATATGCGCATAGCGAGCTATCCGGCGCCATTTTAGTGAAGACACATTGGCGCCGGATAGCGCGGTATGGACACACATGTACTCTGGCGCCACACTCCTCCCCCGGCCTCCGGATGGGGGCAGCACATAACAGGATGGGGGCTGCATGTAACAGGACGGGGGCTGCACAGTAGCGTAGCTACCGGGGGTGGGGAGGGGGCACAGGGGGCGGTCTGCAGGAGAGACTTCACAATGGTGCTTCTTCCCTCCAGGAGAGGGACAGGACATGAGACAAGATGGAGCAGTAAGTAAAAGCTCTGGCTGCCGCCTGCACCCAGGGCTGGAGGTGTCTGTAGGTGAGGAGGCGGCAGGATGCTGCTCCCCTGCTGTGACAAGTGCTGGCCAGATTCCTATCTTGTATCTGCTGTCTTTCTATCTGAGGTACAGTAGATTTATGGCGGCTGCTTGTACTAAAGAGATCGGTGTCTCAATCAGGGCAAATCACCCGATCTGTAAAAGACTTCAAAGCAGCTGCCATAAATCTCATGGTGCCTCAGATAGAGGGACGGACATGAGTGGTCAATGTCATGCACTGCTAGACGTGACCCCGGCTGCAGGACACCACAGATGGAGACTTATGTCTCTTTCCCCCATTATATACACTGCTCAAAAAAATACAGGGAACAGTGAAATCCCCCCTCCTAGACCTGAATGAATGAAATCTTCTCATTGAATACTTTGTTCTGTAGAAGCTGAATGTGCTGACAACAAAATCACACAAAAATCATCAATGGAAATCACATTTATTAAGCAATGGAGGCCTGGATTTGGAGTCACCCCCAAAATGAAAGTGGAGAACACACTACAGGCTGATCCAACTTTGATGTAATGTCCTTAAAACAAGTCAAAATGAGGCTGAGTAAATGCCAAGCGTCCTGCACGGTGTTGGGCTGTGAGCACAACTCCCATCTGTGGACGTCGGGCCTTCATACCACCCTCATGGAGTCGGTTTCTAACCGTTTGTGCAGACACATGCACATTTGTGGCCTGCTGGAGGTCATTTTGCAGGGCTCTGGCAGTGCTCCTCCTGTTCCTCCTTGCACAAAGGCGGAGGTAGCGGTCCTACTGCTGGGTTGTTGCCCTCCTACGGCCTCCTCCACGTCTCCTGGTGTACTGGCCTGTCTCCTGGTAGCGCCTCCAGCCTCTGGACACTACGCTTACAGACACAGCAAACCTTCTTGCCACAGCTCGCATTGATGTGCCATCCTGGATGAGCTGCACTACCTGAGCAACTTCTGTGGGTTGTAGAGTCAGTCTCATGCTACCACGAGTGTGAAAGCGCAACCAACATTCAAAAGTGACCAAAACATCAGCCAGAAAGCATTGGTACTGAGATGTGGTCTGTGGTCCCCACCTGCAGAACCACTCCTTTATTGAGGGGGTCTTGATAATTGCCAATAATTTCCATCTATTGTCTATTCCATTTGCACAACAGCATGTGAGATTGATTGTCAATCAGTGTTGCTTCCTAAGTGGACAGTTTGATTTCACAGAAGTTTCATTTACTTGGAGTTATATTCTGTTGTTGAAGTGTTCCCTTTATTTTTTTGAGCAGTGTATACACACACACACACACACGCACGCACACACACATACACACACACACACACACACACACACACGCACGCACACACACACACACACACACACACGCACCATGTGACGTAGTCCTGCAGCCAGGGTCAGGGTCCTATCAGTCCAGTGTCTGTATCGTCTCATATTGTAAATCCAGGGTGACAAACATGAAAACCTCATTATAAAACCTTTTATTAAAAGAAAACATCCCTACAAAGTTGAGGATGAATTTATATGATAAAGAGCCAACTAGAAACAGCCAGTAGGTGCGTATAGAGAATCACATATAGCAGCAGGCCCCTGAACATATACTCAGTCTGGACAACAAGACCCCCAAGGAAAGACAATGAAAAAGAGAGAAGACATACGAAGGGGTGCACTTTCTTCTTTACATGTGTAATATTCTACCTCCCCCTCTTCTGATTCCTTCTTTCACTCCATTCCCATCTTTGGGGTCTTGCCCAGATAAGAGTATTCCTTTTAGGGGTACCTGGATACATTCAGGGAGCTATACCCATATGCTGAGCTCTATACGCACCTACTTGCTGTTTCTATTTTCTTCTATTTAGCTCTTTGTCATATATATATATATATCAGGGCAGTGCAAGTTGCAGCCCACAGAAAGGGACAGACAGACACCGGAATAAAAGGTGTGGGAGCTAATGCGAGGGTCATTATACAGTGTTGAAGTTGATGCAAGGGCCATTATACAGTTTGGAGTATACTGTGGAGGTCATCATACAGTGTGTGAGTTACTGTGGGGGGCTATCATAAACTGTGGGGGCTTATATATGGTGTGGGAGCTACTGTGAGGGCACAAAAGAGACATTTTACTATGTAAGGGCACAGTGGTAGCATTAGTATGTGAGGCAGTAAGAGGATACTTGCTTTTGTACCACACAGCAGGTGCAGTAATAGGGTCATGTACAGCAGCAGCGGCTCAGTATTGGGTTATCAGCAGGATGAGGAGTTTGTGCAGATTGGGGATAGATGGTGACGGTGCTGGAAATGTAAGAAGCCTAATGTGTCTTTGTTGTAATCTCTGCAGAAGAGTCCTGGCTGGAAGAAGTTGTTATGTAGGTCTGGGCCAGACGGAAAAGTAAAGGACTATAAGAAAGAACGTCACCTGTAAGTCACTATTTGCAACTGTACCATAATCTTTTGTATGTTCTGCAGCACAGATATCTACCACTATATGGTCACTAAATAGGGGTAATATCAGTGTTGGTCTTTGTGGAGATTTTTTTTTTTAGTAACAGCGCTGTCATCTGCTGAGGTTCACCTATAACCACGATTAGAGTGTGCCACCATAGTTGTAATCAGGGGTTAGGGGTCCACTCAGATATTTTGCCCCCCCTAAGCTGAACCCCTAGCTACACCTCTGGGGCTGCACATAGCAGGGTGGGGGCTGCACATTGCAGGGTGGGGGCTGCATGTAACAGGATGGGTGCGCAGGACGGGGGCTGCACATAACAGGATGGGGGCACAGGATGGGGGCTGCACATAGCAGGATGGAGACTGCACGTAACAGGATGGGGGCAGCACGTAACAGGATGGGGGCGCAGGATGGGGGCTGCACATAACAGGATGGGGGCACAGGACGGGGGCTGCACATAACAGGATGGGGGCACAGAATGGGGGCTGCACGTAACAGGATGGGGGCTGGATGTAACAGGATGGGGGCAGGACGTATCAGGATGGGGGCGCAGGATGGGGGCTGCACGTAACAGGATGGAGGCGACACGTAACAGGATGGGGACGGCACGTAACAGGATGGGGGCGACACGTAACAGGATGGGGGCTGCACATAACAGGAGGGGGGCACAGGATGGGGGCTGCACATAACAGGATGGGGGCGGCACGTAACAGGATGGGGGCGCAGGATGGGGGCTGGATGTAACAGGATGGGGGCTGCACATAACAGGATGGGGGCGCAGGAAGGGGGCTGCACATAACAGGATGGGGGCACAGGATGGGGGCTGCACATAGCAGGATGGAGACTGCACGTAACAGGATGGGGGCGGCACGTAACAGGATGGGGGCGGCACGTAACAGGATGGGGGCGGCACGTAACAGGATGGGGGCGCAGGATGGGGGCTGGATGTAACAGGATGGGGGCTGCACATAACAGGATGGGGGCGCAGGATGGGGGCTGCACGTAACAGGATGGGGGCGACACGTAACAGGATGGGGAGCATATACCAATAAAAATGCTCACCACCCGGGCATAGAACGGGTTCAATAGCTAGTGTGTCTATATACAGGTGCATCTCACTAAATTAGAATATCATCAAAAAGTGAATTTATTTCAGTTCTTTAATACAAAAAGTGAAACTCCTATATTATATAGAGTCATTACACACAGAGGGATCTATTATATAGAGTCATTACACACAGGGATCTATTATATAGAGTCATTACACACAGAGGGATCTATTATATAGAGTCATTACACACAGAGCGATCTATTATATAGAGTCATTACACAGAGGGATCTATTATATAGAGTCATTACACACAGAGGGATCTATTATATAGAGTCATTACACACAGAGGGATCTATTGTATAGAGTCATTACACGCAGAGGGATCTATTATATAGGGTATTACACACAGAGGGATCTATTATATAGAGTCATTACACACAGGGATCTATTATATAGAGTCATTACACACAGAGGGATCTATTATATAGAGTCAATACACACAGAGGGATCTATTATATAGAGTCATTACACACAGAGGGATCTATTATATAGAGTCATTACACACAGAGGGGTCTATTATATATAGTCATTACACACAGAGGGGTCTATTATATAGAGTCATTACACACAGAGGGATCTATTATATAGAGTCATTACACACAGAGGGATCTATTATATAGAGTCATTACACACAGAGGGATCTATTATATAGAGTAATTACACACAGGGATCTATTATATAGAGTCATTACACACAGAGCGATCTATTATATAGAGTCATTACACGCAGAGGGATCTATTATATAGAGTCATTACACACAGAGGGATCTATTATATAGAGTCATTACACACAGAGGGATCTATTATATAGAGTCATTACACGCAGAGGGATCTATTATATAGAGTCATTACACACAGAGGGATCTATTATATAGAGTCATTACACGCAGAGGGATCTATTATATAGAGTCATTACACACAGAGGGATCTATTATATAGAGTCATTACACACAGAGGGATCTATTATATAGAGTCATTACACACAGAGGGATCTATTATATAGAGTCATTACACGCAGAGGGATCTATTATATAGAGTCATTACACACAGAGGGATCTATTATATAGAGTCATTACACACAGAGGGATCTATTATATAGAGTCATTACACACAGAGGGATCTATTATATAGAGTCATTACACGCAGAGAGATCTATTATATAGAGTCATTACACGCAGAGGGATCTATTATATAGAGTCATTACACACAGAGGGATCTATTATATAGAGTCATTACACACAGAGGGATCTATTATATAGAGTCGTTACACACAGAGGGATCTATTATATAGAATCATTACACACAGAGGGATCTATTATATAGAGTCATTACACACAGAGGGATCTATTATATAGAGTCATTACACACAGAGGGATCTATTATATAGAGTCATTACACGCAGAGGGGTCTATTATATAGAGTCATTACACACAGAGGGATTTATTATATAGAGTCATTACACACAGAGGGGTCTATTATATAGAGTCATTACACACAGAGGGATCTATTATATAGAGTCATTACACACAGAGGAATCTATTATATAGAGTCATTACACACAGAGGGATCTATTATATAGAATCATTACACGCAGAGGGATCTATTATATAGAGTCATTACACGCAGAGGGATCTATTATATAGAGTCATTACACGCAGAGGGATCTATTATATAGAGTCATTACACGCAGAGGGATCTATTATATAGAGTCGTTACACGCAGAGGGATCTATTATATAGAGTCATTACACGCAGAGGGATCTATTATATAGAGTAATTACACGCAGAGGGATCTATTATATAGAATCATTACACGCAGAGTGATCTATTATATAGAGTCATTACACACAGAGGGATCTATTATATAGAGTCATTACACGCAGAGGGATCTATTATATAGAGTCACTACACGCAGAGGGATCTATTATATAGAGTCATTACACGCAGAGGGATGTATTATATAGAGTCATTACACACAGAGGGATCTAGTATATAGAGTCATTACACACAGAGGGATCTATTATATAGAGTCATTACACACAGAGTGATCTATTATATAGAGTCATTACACACAGAGTGATCTATTATATAGAGTCATTACACACAGAGGGATCTATTATATAGAGTCATTACACACAGAGTGATCTATTATATAGAGTCATTACACACAGAGGGATCTATTATATAGAGTCATTACACCCAGAGGGATCTATTATATAGAGTCGTTACACACAGAGGAATCTATTATATAGAGTTGTTACACACAGAGCGATCTATTATATAGAGTCATTACACCCAGAGGGATCAATTATATAGAGTCGTTACACACAGAGCGATCTATTATATAGAGTCATTACACACAGAGCGATCTATTATATAGAGTCATTACACACAGAGCGATCTATTATATAGAGTCATTACACACAGAGGGATCTATTATATAGAGTCATTAGACACAGAGTGATCTATTATATAGAGTCATTACACACAGAGGGATCTATTATATAGAGTCATTGCACACAGAGCGATCTATTATATAGAGTCATTACACACAGAACGATCTATTATATAGAGTCATTACACATAGAGCGATCTATTATATAGAGTCATTACACGCAGAGGGATCTATTATATAGAGTCAATACACACAGAGGGATCTATTATATAGAGTCATTACACACAGAGGGATCTATTATATAGAGTCATTACACACAGAGGGATATATTACATAGAGTCATTACACACAGAGCGATCTATTATATAGAGTCATTACACACAGAGGGATCTATTATATAGAGTCATTACACACAGAGAGATCTATTATAGAGAGTCATTCCACACAGAGGGATCTATTATATAGAGTCATTACACACAGAGGAATCTATTATATAGAGCCATTACACAGAGTGATCTTTTATATAGAGTCATTACACACAGAGAGATCTATTATAGAGAGTCATTCCACACAGAGGGATCTATTATATAGAGTCATTACACACAGAGCGATCTATTATATAGAGTCATTACACACAGAGGGATCTATTATATAGAGTCATTACACACAGAGGGATATATTATATAGAGTCATTACACACAGAGGGATCTATTATATAGAGTCATTACACGCAGAGGGATCTATTATATAGAGTCATTACACGCAGAGTGATCTATTATATAGAGTCATTACACACAGAGGGATCTATTATATAGAGTCATTACACACAGAGGGATCTATTATATAGAGTCATTACACACAGAGCGATCTATTATATAGAGTCATTACACACAGAGGGATCTATTATATAGAGTCATTACACACAGAGGGATCTATTATATAGAGCCATTACACAGAGTGATCTATTATATAGAGTCATTACACACAGAGCGATCTATTATATAGAGTCATTCCACACAGAGGGATCTATTATATAGAGTCATTACACACAGAGCGATCTATTATATAGAGTCATTACACACAGAGGGATCTATTATATAGGGTCATTACACACAGAACAATCTATTATATAGAGTCATTACACACAGAGCGATCTATTATATAGAGTCATTACACACAGAGCGATCCATTATATAGAGTCATTACACACAGAGGGATCTATTATATAGAGTCATTACACCCAGAGGGATCTATTATATAGAGTCATTACACACAGAGGGATCTATTATATAGAGTCATTACACACAGAGGGATCTATTATATAGAGTCATTACACACAGAGGGATCTATTATATAGAGTCGTTACACACAGAGGGATCTATTATATAGAGTCATTACACACAGAGGGATCTATTATATAGAGTCGTTACACACAGATGGATCTATTATATAGAGTCATTACATGCAGAGGGATCTATTATATAGAGTCATTACACGCAGAGCGATCTATTATATAGAGTCATTACACGCAGAGGGATCTATTATATAGAGTCATTACACCCAGAGGGATCTATTATATAGAGTCATTACACACAGAGGGATCTATTATATAGAGTCATTACACCCAGAGGGATCTATTATATAGAGTCATTACACACAGAGTGATCTATTATATAGAGTCACTACACACAGAGGGATCTATTACATAGAGTCATTACACACAGAGGGATCTATTATATAGTCATTACACACAGAGGGATCTATTATATAGAGTCATTACACACAGGGATCTATTATATAGAGTCATTACACACACAGGGATCTATTATATAGAGTCATTACACACACAGGGATCTATTCTATAGAGTCATTACACACAGAGGGATCTATTATATAGAGTCATTACACAGAGGGATCTATTATATAGAGTCATTACACACAGAGGGATCTATTATATAGAGTCATTACACACCGAGGGATCTATTATATAGAGTCATTACACACCGAGGGATCTATTATATAGAGTCATTACACGCAGAGGGATCTATTATATAGTCATTACTCACAGAGCGATCTATTATATAGAGTCATTACACGCAGAGGGATCTATTATATAGAGTCATTACACACAGAGGGATCTATTATATAGAGTCATTACACCCAGAGCGATCAATTATATAGAGTCATTACACACAGAGGGATCTATTATATAGAGTCATTACACACAGATCGATCTATTATATAGAGTCATTACACAGAGCGATCTATTATATAGAGTCATTACACACAGATCGATCTATTATATAGAGTCATTGCACACAGAGCGATCTATTATATAGAGTCATTACACACAGAGCGATCTATTATATAGAGTAATTACACCCAGAGGGATCTATTATATAGAGTCATTACACACAGAGCGATCTATTATATAGAGTCATTACACACAGAGGGATCTATTATATAGAGTCATTACACACAGATCGATCTATTATATAGAGTCATTACACACAGAGCGATCTATTATATAGAGTCATTACACACAGAGGGATCTATTATATAGAGTCATTACACGCAGAGGGATCTATTATATAGAGTCATTACACGCAGAGGGACCTATTATATAGAGTCATTACACACAGAGTGATTTATTATATAGAGTCATTACACACAGAGTGATCTATTATATAGAGTCATTACACACAGAGGGATCTATTATATAGAGTCATTACACACAGAGGGATCTATTATATAGAGTCATTACACACAGAGGGATCTATTATATATAGTCATTACACACAGAGCGATCTATTATATAGAGTCATTACACCCAGAGGGATCTATTATATAGAGTCATTACACACAGAGGGATCTATTATATAGAGTCATTACACGCAGAGCGATCTATTATATAGAGTCATTACACGCAGAGGGATCTATTATATAGAGTCATTACACGCAGAGCGATCTATTATATAGAGTCATTACACGCAGAGGGATCTATTATATAGAGTTATTACACGCAGAGGGATCTATTATATAGAGTCATTACACGCAGAGCGATCTATTATAGAGTCATTACACACAGAGGGATCTATTATATAGAGTCATTACACGCAGAGGGATCTATTATATAGAGTCATTACACGCAGAGGGATCTATTATATAGAGCCATAACACAGAGTGATCTATTATATAGAGTCATTACACACAGAGCGATCTATTATATAGAGTCATTCCACACAGAGGGATCTATTATATAGAGTCATTACACACAGAGCGATCTATTATATAGAGTCATTACACACAGAGGGATCTATTATATAGAGTCATTACACACAGAGCAATCTATTATATAGAGTCATTACACACAGAGCGATCTATTATATAGAGTCATTACACACAGAGCGATCCATTATATAGAGTCATTACACACAGAGGGATCTATTATATAGAGTCATTACACCCAGAGGGATCTATTATATAGAGTCATTACACACAGAGGGATCTATTATATAGAGTCATTACACACAGAGGGATCTATTATATAGAGTCATTACACACAGAGGGATCTATTATATAGAGTCGTTACACACAGAGGGATCTATTATATAGAGTCATTACACACAGAGGGATCTATGATATAGAGTCGTTACACACAGATGGATCTATTATATAGAGTCATTACACGCTGAGGGATCTATTATATAGAGTCATTACACGCAGAGCGATCTATTATATAGAGTCATTACACGCAGAGGGATCTATTATATAGAGTCATTACACGCAGAGGGATCTATTATATAGAGTCATTACACACCGAGGGATCTATTATATAGAGTCATTACACACCGAAGGATCTATTATATAGAGTCATTACACGCAGAGGGATCTATTATATAGTCATTACTCACAGAGCGATCTATTATATAGAGTCATTACACGCAGAGGGATCTATTATATAGAGTCATTACACACAGAGGGATCTATTATATAGAGTCATTACACCCAGAGCGATCTATTATATAAAGTCATTACACACAGAGGGATCTATTATATAAAGTCATTACACACAGAGGGATCTATTATATAGAGTCATTACACACAGAGGGATCTATTATATAGTCATTACACACAGGGATCTATTATATAGAGTCATTACACACACAGGGATCTATTATATAGAGTCATTACACACACAGGGATCTATTCTATAGAGTCATTACACACAGAGGGATCTATTATATAGAGTCATTACACAGAGGGATCTATTATATAGAGTCATTACACACAGAGGGATCTATTATATAGAGTCATTACACACCGAGGGATCTATTATATAGAGTCATTACACACCGAAGGATCTATTATATAGAGTCATTACACGCAGAGGGATCTATTATATAGTCATTACTCACAGAGCGATCTATTATATAGAGTCATTACACGCAGAGGGATCTATTATATAGAGTCATTACACACAGAGGGATCTATTATATAGAGTCATTACACCCAGAGCGATCTATTATATAAAGTCATTACACACAGAGGGATCTATTATATAGAGTCATTACACACAGATCGATCTATTATATAGAGTCATTACACACAGAGCGATCTATTATATAGAGTCATTACACACAGATCGATCTATTATATAGAGTCATTACACACAGAGCGATCTATTATATAGAGTCATTACACACAGAGCGATCTATTATATAGAGTAATTACACCCAGAGGGATCTATTATATAGAGTCATTACACACAGAGCGATCTATTATATAGAGTCATTACACACAGAGGGATCTATTATATAGAGTCATTACACACAGATCGATCTATTATATAGAGTCATTACACACAGAGCGATCTATTATATAGAGTCATTACACACAGAGGGATCTATTATATAGAGTCATTACACGCAGAGGGATCTATTATATAGAGTCATTACACGCAGAGGGATCTATTATATAGAGTCATTACACACAGAGTGATCTATTATATAGAGTCATTACACACAGAGTGATCTATTATATAGAGTCATTACACACAGAGGGATCTATTATATAGAGTCATTACACACATAGGGATCTATTCTATAGAGTCATTACACACAGAGGGATCTATTATATAGAGTCATTACACGCAGAGGGATCTATTATATAGAGTCATTACACCCAGAGGGATCTATTATATAGAGTCATTACACACAGAGGGATCTATTATATAGAGTCATTACACCCAGAGGGATCTATTATATAGAGTCATTACACACAGAGTGATCTATTATATAGAGTCACTACACACAGAGGGATCTATTATATAGAGTCACTACACACAGAGGGATCTATTACATAGAGTCATTACACACAGAGGGATCTATTATATAGAGTCATTACACACAGAGGGATCTATTATATAGAGTCATTACACACAGGGATCTATTATATAGAGTCATTACACACACAGGGATCTATTATATAGAGTCATTACACAGAGGGATCTATTATATAGAGTCATTACACACAGAGGGATCTATTATATAGAGTCATTACACACCGAGGGATCTATTATATAGAGTCTGTGATGAACCTGTAGCCGCCATCTTGGTAATGATAAATCATATCCAGGGATGGCCACACTTCAGCAGCCCCCACCCTTGGGACCTTCTGTTAAAACGTCAACTAGATAGTTTCCCCCCATCCAGGCTCCTGTAAGATAAGAAGCCTACTTAACACTTGAATGCTAGGAGCTTCAAAGACTTCGAGAGGAAACACAGCCAGCAGGGGGGGGTGCTTCGTCTATCTGTACCTGACCATTTGTCCCATAGGACTAGTTTCTTTGTCTGTCACAAGCATGGAGGCATAAGATATAGAAACATGAATAGTACACGCATGTTGCGTGGGATGGGCCAATAAAAAAAATATCATGGCGTCCCGGAGCCATTGCGCACACAAGCCTCCGCGGTAGACGTTTGTACGTGCTCTGGAAGCCAAGATATAGCGCGGAGCCATTCCTGAGGACCGTATGGTATCATAATTGATATCAAAAGGTCGGTTACGGCGGCCCGAATCCATGGGAACCCCTGGGGGTATCATGAGACCATCCCAGAAGAAGTTATTGGGTTCCATAGAATTTGGGCTTCTGATCGAAGTTAGACCTGAGGGTGGAGACTGAGCCAGCTGACCTCACCAGCAGTGGGCGGGACGGGGCAGGTAAGATAGCAGGACAGACAAGAGACAAGTCAGTCTTGACCCAAGAGTGGGGTGCTGAACATCTGAGCACCAGCTGAGGCCACCAAGGGGAGGAGCAGTTTGACCATGCGGTGGTAGGCCTCAGCCTGTAACAAAGAACCGTGCCTGCGACCGCAGAATCCTCTCCCTGCGTCACAAGAAAATCAAGAAACCGGTAACTGATATGCTGTGGTGATTCTGTGTGTTGTATTCCATTGTTGTATAGTTTAGCCTGACCTTATACCTGTGTATATTTAGTTGTATATCGTGTATCTAGTGTATTATTATAATCAATTACCTCAAGTAATTGTGGGCCTGCCTTTTATTCTGCATAACGAACGCACGTCCGTGTGAGCTCGGCTCAAGCCAAAAACGCTACCCAGGGTTGGTTCCTGACCCGATATAGGCCCATTCACGGACTGGGCGTATATCTAAAATAGGGACTGGTGGCAGCATACCAACTGGGGATTGGGGAAGGCTGGTAGTGACGGTCGGAGGTTCAGATATATATATTCCTGGCGCGGCCAAGGAAGATATATATACCGCCCTCACTACAGAGGGCCCCGATACCCAGTAGGTTACAGGACAGTCTCCCTGGCGACCGCTTATCCTAGGTGCAGTTCCTTGACTGACCTGAGGCTAAGAGGGCGCTAGCGAGTTGTGCTGTGTAGTGACGTTACGGTTTAGTGACGTTGAAGGGAACACTCTACCGTGTTCCCTGCGCTGGTTGCAGCTTCCTGGCACTACTTTCTCTAGGTGCAGTACCTTGACTGACCTGAGAGGTAAGGGGGCGCCAGAGAGCTGCACCCACCGGCCGGCCTTCATCACATTGGTGGCAGAGCGGTGGGATTGCAGAATAATAGTGTTGTGGGACCCCTACTCCCAGGCACTAAAGACTGCCAGTGGTAACTTCCACTGCTGGAGTCTTAAGGTCAGCCCAACGTTAGACGGTCAGGCTAAAAGTATAACAAGGTGTGTGCAAACTCAGGGTTGCAGCGGTGTCGGTTACCAAGATGGCAGACGGCACCAGGAGCAAGACCCTGCAGGAGGCTAATGCTACGGTCCGTGTGGCAGGAGGGGAGGACATTGTTACTCATGGCGAGGAGGAGTCCAGCCCGGGCACCTCAGGGAGCCAGTCCCCAGTATACGGTCCCGCAGTGGGCTGCCCACCACCTACCCAGCCCAGCCTGTCCAGATCACAAGCCCTTTTACAAGCGGCTATGGCAAGTCTCCAGTCTCATGGCGATGCCGTCTACAAAACCCTCCTGGCAGCATCAGAGAAGGCAGCGGAGGAGGAGCGCGAAGCTGCGGAGCGCCGGGAGGCTGCGGAGCGTGAAGCTGCAGAGCGCCGGGAGGCTGCGGAGCGTGCAGAGCGAGCTGCGGAGCGCCAGCACCAACTGGACCTGGCCCAGCGGGGGCTTCCGCTAGAGCAACCAACCCATCAGGAGACCAAGTCGTCCAAAGTCCGAGCTGAGGACTTCCCTCTACTGGAGAAGGATGGGGACCTGGACTCCTTTCTGGTGGCATTTGAACGGACCTGTCTTCAGCACCATCTGGCCCGGGATCAGTGGGCCAGATACCTGACCCCCCGTTTGAGGGGTAAGTCCCTGGATGCCTTGGGGGACTTACCTGCCGGGGAGGTACAGAACTACGACTGCATCAAGCGGGCCCTGATCCGGCAGTACAACCTCACTCCCGAGTCGTACCGCCAGAAGTTCCGGAGCCTGCTGCGTGGCCCCAAGGACACCGGGACCGATCATATGCGGGCGCTGTTGAGAGCCGCAGAGCACTGGACCTCGGGTCTAGCGCTTACTACCCGCCAGGAGGTCCAGGAACTGTTCGTCACGGAGCAGTTTTTGTGGAACTGCCCAGAGGACCTCCGACAGTTCCTCCGTGACCGAAAACCAACAGGGGCTTCTGCTACAGCCGCCCTGGCAGACGAGTATGCCAATAACAGGGCGCCTGAGCTGAAGAAGTCTGCCAGCAGCACCTGGAGAGGGGGTAAGCCCAGTCATGCCCCTGTTTCCCCGGCCCCTAGAACACAAGGGGTGTATCCCCCTGTTGCCCTCTCCAGGCAAGGACCAGACGTAAGACGTTGTCATCTATGCAACAAACCAGGACACTTTAGGGCTGAGTGTCCCCAGCGCCAAAAGACCCCATCCCATTCCCAGAGAGCGCCCAATGTTTTGTGTGTGGGAGGGGGTGGTGGTAGGTCCCTGGACAACATCCAACCCGTCACCATAGGCCGTTCTGCGGTCATGGGACTGCGGGACACGGGCGCTGAACGAACACTGGTACGGCCTGAGGTGGTGTCCCCCCAGGACTTGGTACCAGGAAAGACTCTTTCCGTCTCCGGGGTTGGAGGCGTGGAGCCGGCACTTCCCGTTGCCATGGTGTATTTGGACTGGGGTGCCGGAAGGGGGATGCGGGAGGTGGGAGTAACGCCAAATATTCCCGCAAATGTTTTATTAGGGACCGACTTGGGGCGTCTAGTATCGCAGTATGTACCCTCTGAACCCCCAAGTTCGGCCCCCCAAGAGTGTATTGATTTGTCTGCTGCTAATGCCAACCATGTTGTATGTAGTGTGTGTCCTGCTGAGGAGGAGGGAGTGAAACCTGAGGGTAACACCTGCACAGACACAACACAAACAGGGTTAGTGAAAGCAGGTGGGGAGTGTGGGGATGCCCGCAGAGGTGCTCAGCCGGCGTGCCGTGACCTCTTGTCCTCCGGTGAGGGAGGGGGCGGGCAGGATTCTGTAGAGGGAAGCTCAGGGATGGAGAGGGGGGCAGCTACCGGCAGTGTAGGGCTCCCAGGGGTATCCAGGCTGCTGAGTATAGGCCCACTGCAGGGGGAGGAACAGGCCATGGGAGGTGGGGGTGTCCCAAGAGAGGAGCCGCCAGGTAAGACCCCAGGGCAGGAGTTCCCCACATCCGAGATGTCCAAAGGCCTAGGAAGCCTGCCTGATCGGGCGGCTTGGTCAGAAACAGAGGGGAAGCAGGCACTACCCACGGTCACAGCGGTCATAGCCGCTGTCACCAGGAGTGGGAGCGCCGGAGCCCAAGGAGCCTTGCAGAGGTCCGACGGCTTCCCCACTTCTGACCAAGTGTCTGCCGGGTCAGACAGCGGCCAGGTGACATGCCCGGAGGGGCTGACGGAGGATGTGGCAGTTTCGTCGATTCTGGCCACATCAAGTCAGGAATTTCAGGCTGCGTTGGAAGCAGACGACAGCCTGAAAGCTCTCAAGGAACAGGCGGCACAGCCTCCCATGGAGTCAGACTGCGAGCGGGTGGTCTGGGACCAGGGACGGCTGTACCGGGTAACGGTCCAGCAGGGTTCACCGGAGGCGTGGCCCAGGGACCGACAGTTAGTGGTACCCTATCCGTTCAGGGCGGAATTGTTGCGGATCGCACACGAGATTCCGATGGCCGGACACCTAGGGATCGCTAAAACCAAGGCCAGGATAGCTCAGCATTTCTACTGGCCTGGGATGGGAGCCGCGGTGGGTGCCTACTGCCGTTCGTGTGACACCTGTCAGAGGGTGGGGAAGGCGGGGCCGCGCCCCAAAGCCCCACTGGTAACTCTGCCAATCATCGAAGAGCCTTTCTCGAGGGTTGCTGTGGATCTTATTGGACCTCTGTCCACTCCCAGCCACTCCGGGAAATGCTTCATACTCACGGTAGTGGACTATGCCACCCGGTACCCGGAAGCGGTAGCTTTGTCGTCCATTCGGGCCGACAAGGTGGCTACCGCCTTACTGGAGATCTTCTCCAGAGTGGGTTTCCCCCAAGAAATGCTCACCGACCGAGGGACCCAGTTCATGTCGCGGCTGATGGAGTCCCTCTGTAAGCAAATGCAGGTGCAACATCTGGTGGCCAGCCCGTATCACCCACAGACTAATGGCCTGTGTGAGCGGTTCAATGGCACCTTAAAGCAGATGCTTAAGATGTTGGTCGACTCCCACGGGAGAGACTGGGAGCGTTACCTCCCACACCTCCTATTTGCTTACCGGGAGGTTCCGCAGGCCTCAACGGGGTTCTCCCCCTTTGAGCTCCTGTACGGGCGACGGGTACGGGGCCCCCTGGCTCTGGTGAAGGAAGCATGGGAAGGGGATTTGGCCACCCCCGAGGTGTCGGTCATCGAGTATGTCGTGCGCCACCGGGACAGGATGATGGCCTTGGCAAAGCTGGTGCAGGACAATATGGCCCAGGCCCAGGCCGACCAGAAGCGGTGGTACGACCAGAATGCTTGTGAGAGGACCTACCAGGTGGGTCAAAAGGTGTGGGTACTGGTCCCCGTACCACAGAACAAGCTTCAGGCAGCCTGGGAAGGTCCCTACTTCGTGCACCAGAAACTCAATGCCGTCACCTATCTGGTCACCCTGGATCACGCCCGTGGAAGGAGGAAGGCCTTCCACGTGAACATGATGAAGGCTCATCATGAGCGGGAAGCGACTGCCCACCCAGTGTGCAACCTTCCCGAGGAAGGAGAGGTAGAAACCCTCCTGGATCTGCTCACCCAAGCCAAGGCGGGTGGGTCCATCGAGGATGTGGGGGTTGGCCACCAGCTCACGGAGGACCAACGGTCCCAGCTGGGGACCACCCTGCACCCCTTCCGGGGGCTGTTCAGCAGCCTGCCCGGAAGGACTGAGATGGCTGTCCACGACGTGGACACTGGCGATCACCCGCCGATCCGGCGTTCAGCATATCGGGTCTCTTTCGAGGTGCAGGGAAACATGCGCCAAGAGATAGACGAGATGCTGAAGCTGGGGGTGATCCAGGCATCCAGCAGCGCGTGGGCCTCGCCTGTAGTCCTCGTACCAAAGAAGGACCGAACTACACGGTTCTGCGTGGACTACCGGGGGCTCAACGCTGTAACGGCCACCGATGCGTTCCCCATACCACGCATCGATGACCTGCTCGATCGGATGGCCGGGGCTAAGTACCTGACCATCATGGATCTGAGCCGGGGGTACTGGCAGATTCCTCTGACCCCCGCGGCAAGGGAACGCTCTGCCTTTATCACCCCTTTTGGACTGTACGAGTCCACAGTGATGCCATTCGGCATGAAGAATGCCCCTGCCACTTTTCAGCGGATGGTCAATACGCTGCTTGAGGGACTTGAAGGGTACGCGGCTGCGTACTTGGACGATATTGCAGTCTTCAGTCCCACTTGGGAGGATCACCTAGAGCACCTGCGGCAGGTGCTCGGTCGGATCCACCGGGCAGGCTTGACCATCAAGCCGGAAAAGTGCCAGCTGGGCATGAGTGAGGTCCTCTACCTGGGTCACCGGGTAGGCGGGGGGGTTCTGAAGCCAGAACCGGGGAAAGTGGATGCCATCGCATCCTGGCCCACTCCTAGGACCAAAAAGCAGGTGATGTCCTTCCTGGGGACCGCCGGGTACTATAGGAGGTTCGTCCCACCCTATAGCACCCTGGCCAAGCCCCTGACGGACCTCACCAAGAAGAAGCTGCCCGTCGCAGTCGACTGGACAGTCGCCTGCGAGACAGCTTTCGGGGCACTCAAGGCCGCCCTAAGTAGCTCCCCTGTACTGCAAGCTGCCGACTTCGACCGGCCGTTTGTGGTACAGACCGACGCCAGTGACTTTGGCCTCGGTGCTGTGCTAAGTCAGGTCAACACGACAGGCCAGGAACATCCTGTCTTGTACCTGAGCAGGAAGCTACTGCCCCGGGAGGTGGCTTACTCCACGGTGGAAAAAGAATGCCTGGCAATTGTATGGGCCCTGCAGCGTCTGCAGCCCTACTTGTACGGGAGCCATTTCACCGTGGAGACGGACCACAACCCCCTCAGCTGGTTACACACGGTCTCTGGGTCGAATGGCAGGTTGCTACGCTGGAGCCTCGCTCTCCAGCAGTACCACTTCTCCATTCGCCACAGAAGAGGCCGTGACCACGGTAACGCTGACGGGTTATCCCGGCAAGGGGAGGGTGCAGAAGGACGCACGGGGGAACACAGGAATGTGCTACCCCCTCGCGCCCTCGTATAGGGGGAGGTGTGATGAACCTGTAGCCGCCATCTTGGTAATGATAAATCATATCCAGGGATGGCCACACTTCAGCAGCCCCCACCCTTGGGACCTTCTGTTAAAACGTCAACTAGATAGTTTCCCCCCATCCAGGCTCCTGTAAGATAAGAAGCCTACTTAACACTTGAATGCTAGGAGCTTCAAAGACTTCGAGAGGAAACACAGCCAGCAGGGGGGGGTGCTTCGTCTATCTGTACCTGACCATTTGTCCCATAGGACTAGTTTCTTTGTCTGTCACAAGCATGGAGGCATAAGATATAGAAACATGAATAGTACACGCATGTTGCGTGGGATGGGCCAATAAAAAAAATATCACGGCGTCCCGGAGCCATTGCGCACACAAGCCTCCGCGGTAGACGTTTGTACGTGCTCTGGAAGCCAAGATATAGCGCGGAGCCATTCCTGAGGACCGTATGGTATCATAATTGATATCAAAAGGTCGGTTACGGCGGCCCGAATCCATGGGAACCCCTGGGGGTATCATGAGACCATCCCAGAAGAAGTTATTGGGTTCCATAGAATTTGGGCTTCTGATCGAAGTTAGACCTGAGGGTGGAGACTGAGCCAGCTGACCTCACCAGCAGTGGGCGGGACGGGGCAGGTAAGATAGCAGGACAGACAAGAGACAAGTCAGTCTTGACCCAAGAGTGGGGTGCTGAACATCTGAGCACCAGCTGAGGCCACCAAGGGGAGGAGCAGTTTGACCATGCGGTGGTAGGCCTCAGCCTGTAACAAAGAACCGTGCCTGCGACCGCAGAATCCTCTCCCTGCGTCACAAGAAAATCAAGAAACCGGTAACTGATATGCTGTGGTGATTCTGTGTGTTGTATTCCATTGTTGTATAGTTTAGCCTGACCTTATACCTGTGTATATTTAGTTGTATATCGTGTATCTAGTGTATTATTATAATCAATTACCTCAAGTAATTGTGGGCCTGCCTTTTATTCTGCATAACGAACGCACGTCCGTGTGAGCTCGGCTCAAGCCAAAAACGCTACCCAGGGTTGGTTCCTGACCCGATATAGGCCCATTCACGGACTGGGCGTATATCTAAAATAGGGACTGGTGGCAGCATACCAACTGGGGATTGGGGAAGGCTGGTAGTGACGGTCGGAGGTTCAGATATATATATTCCTGGCGCGGCCAAGGAAGATATATATACCGCCCTCACTACAGAGGGCCCCGATACCCAGTAGGTTACAGGACAGTCTCCCTGGCGACCGCTTATCCTAGGTGCAGTTCCTTGACTGACCTGAGGCTAAGAGGGCGCTAGCGAGTTGTGCTGTGTAGTGACGTTACGGTTTAGTGACGTTGAAGGGAACACTCTACCGTGTTCCCTGCGCTGGTTGCAGCTTCCTGGCACTACTTTCTCTAGGTGCAGTACCTTGACTGACCTGAGAGGTAAGGGGGCGCCAGAGAGCTGCACCCACCGGCCGGCCTTCATCACAGAGTCATTACACACCGAAGGATCTATTATATAGAGTCATTACACGCAGAGGGATCTATTATATAGTCATTACTCACAGAGCGATCTATTATATAGAGTCATTACACGCAGAGGGATCTATTATATAGAGTCATTACACACAGAGGGATCTATTATATAGAGTCATTACACCCAGAGCGATCTATTATATAAAGTCATTACACACAGAGGGATCTATTATATAGAGTCATTACACACAGATCGATCTATTATATAGAGTCATTACACACAGAGCGATCTATTATATAGAGTCATTACACACAGATCGATCTATTATATAGAGTCATTACACACAGAGCGATCTATTATATAGAGTCATTACACACAGAGCGATCTATTATATAGAGTAATTACACCCAGAGGGATCTATTATATAGAGTCATTACACACAGAGCGATCTATTATATAGAGTCATTACACACAGAGGGATCTATTATATAGAGTCATTACACACAGATCGATCTATTATATAGAGTCATTACACACAGAGCGATCTATTATATAGAGTCATTACACACAGAGGGATCTATTATATAGAGTCATTACACGCAGAGGGATCTATTATATAGAGTCATTACACGCAGAGGGATCTATTATATAGTCATTACACACAGAGTGATCTATTATATAGAGTCATTACACACAGAGTGATCTATTATATAGAGTCATTACACACAGAGGGATCTATTATATAGAGTCATTACACACAGAGGGATCTATTATATAGAGTCATTACACACAGAGGGATCTATTATATAGAGTCATTACACACAGAGCGATCTATTATATAGAGTCATTACACCCAGAGGGATCTATTATATAGAGTCATTACACACAGAGGGATCTATTATATAGAGTCATTACACGCAGAGCGATCTATTATATAGAGTCATTACACGCAGAGGGATCTATTATATAGAGTCATTACACGCAGAGCGATCTATTATATAGAGTCATTACACGCAGAGGGATCTATTATATAGAGTTATTACACGCAGAGGGATCTATTATATAGAGTCATTACACGCAGAGCGATCTATTATAGAGTCATTATACACAGAGTGATCTATTATATAGAGTCATTACACGCAGAGGGATCTATTATATAGAGTCATTACACGCAGAGGGATCTATTATATACAGTCATTACACGCAGAGGGATCTATTATATATAGTCATTACACGCAGAGGGATCTATTATATAGAATCATTACACGCAGAGTGATCTATTATATAGAGTCATTACACACAGAGGGATCTATTATATAGAGTCATTACACGCAGAGGGATCTATTATATAGAGTCATTACACGCAGAGGGATCTATTATATAGAGTCATTACACGCAGAGGGATGTATTATATAGAGTCATTACACACAGAGGGATCTATTATATAGAGTCATTACACACAGAGGGATCTATTATATAGAGTCATTACACACAGAGTGATCTATTATATAGAGTCATTACACACAGAGTGATCTATTATATAGAGTCATTACACACAGAGGGATCTATTATATAGAGTCATTACACACAGAGTGATCTATTATATAGAGTCATTACACACAGAGGGATCTATTATATAGAGTCATTACACCCAGAGGGATCTATTATATAGAGTCGTTACACACAGAGGAATCTATTATATAGAGTCGTTACACACAGAGCGATCTATTATATAGAGTCGTTATACCCAGAGGGATCAATTATATAGAGTCGTTACACACAGAGCGATCTATTATATAGAGTCGTTACACACATAGCGATCTATTATATAGAGTCATTACACACAGAGCTATCTATTATATAGAGTCATTACACACAGAGGGATCTATTATATAGAGTTATTACACACAGAGCGATCTATTATATAGAGTCATTGCACACAGAGCGATCTATTATATAGAGTCATTACACACAGAACGATCTATTATATAGAGTCATTACACATAGAGCGATCTATTATATAGAGTCATTACACGCAGAGGGATCTATTATATAGAGTCAATACACACAGAGGGATCTATTATATAGAGTCATTACACACAGAGGGATCTATTATATAGAGTCATTACACACAGAGGGATATATTACATAGAGTCATTACGCACAGAGCGATCTATTATATAGAGTCATTACACACAGAGGGATCTATTATATAGAGTCATTACACACAGAGGGATCTATTATATAGAGCCATTACACAGAGTGATCTATTATATAGAGTCATTACACACAGAGAGATCTATTATATAGAGTCATTCCACACAGAGGGATCTATTATATAGAGTCATTACACACAGAGCGATCTATTATATAGAGTCATTACACGCAGAGGGATCTATTATATAGAGTCAATACACACAGAGCGATCTATTATATAGAGTCATTACACACAGAGGGATCTATTATATAGAGTCAATACACACAGAGCAATCTATTATATAGAGTCATTACACACAGAGGGATCTATTATATAGAGTCATTACACACAGAGGGATCTATTATATAGAGTCATTACACCCAGAGGGATCTATTATATAGAGTCATTACACACAGAGGGATCTATTATATAGAGTCATTACACACAGAGGGATCTATTATATAGAGTCATTACACACAGAGGGATCTATTATATAGAGTCATTACACACAGAGGAATCTATTATATAGAGTCATTACACACAGAGGGATCTATTATATATAGTCATTACACACAGAGGGATCTATTATATAGAGTCATTACACACAGAGGGATCTATTTCATGTGGTTATTTCTGTTAATGTTGATGATTATGGCTTACAGCCAATGAAAACACAAAAGTCATTATCTCAGTAAATTAGAATACTTCATAACAACACGTTTCATCTCGATGAACTAGGTGTATGGAAAAGGAGGTTGGGCCCGATACATTGAAGCTTTCACTAATGTATACTGGTGTAAATGCTTTGAAAAGTCTCATAATTTTGGTACAACTGTGCTAAAATGATGCGACTTTTAGTGTGCGCCATTTTCACTCAGCTCTGAAAAATTTGAGCAGAGCTGAGGTGGGACGGTGGCGACCACCGCTCATCCCATTCATGACGAGCGGCGGCGTGTACCACGCCACAAATCTTACTCCAGCAGGGACTGGAGCAGGATTCGTGCCGAGGCTCACACTGAGGTGCACGTCACTTCTCCGGTGCTCCTGATTCATGACTCCAGCACATGTCGCCATCAAGACCAGCGTGAGCAATATCAGTCGCGATGAATCGGGTCCATTGCGGGCACTCACGCTAAGAGTACGTCTTCAGGTTTTTCCTACAGATTTTGAAGCCAAACTCAAGATGTAGATCACACAATAGGGGAGGTCTCTGGGGAAATTCATCACTCCCCTTACGCCAGTTTTCTGAACAAAGAAGTAAAATATGATGGCGCGCGCCTTGCTTGTGCTATAATTTGCTCATGCTGGAAGGAGACGCCACTAAGAAAGTGGCGTAAAATCATAGCTTAAATCTACACCGGCCCATGGACTCTTGTAGATTAGACTTATTGGGGCACGGATTTGTGCTTATCAAGAGATTGGTCACATTTTGCTCTAACGATACACTAATATTGGCGATAACTTGCCAGTCCTAATACATTTTCACCCTCAATCTCTTCTTTACAGGGGTCTTAACCCATGATCTAGTCTTGGCTTTGGCTTCAAAAATTACATGAAAAAATCTGAAAAAAGGCAACTTACTAAATATTATTATCCTCCCATGGCTTTTACTGCAACAATACTCCATTGGCCTGGAGTCCTAGCCTTAAAGGGGCGCTCCTGACATTGAGGTTTTACTTAATACTTCCCTTCCCTTCAAAATAACATTTCTGGAGCTTCTTCTCTTACAGCTCTGCGTTGCGGTGTTCCTCCTTCATTCCTCTTGAAAATGTACATCATGTGCTGAAGGTGAGTGACCGTCTCTGTGGTGAAGGTGAGTGACCGTCTCTGTGGTGAAGATGAGTGACCATCTCATTGTGGTGAAGGTGAGTGACCGTCTCTGTGGTGAAGGTGAGTGATCGGCTCTGTGGTGAAGGTGAGTGATCGTCTCTGTGGTGAAGGTGAGTGACCGTCTCTGTGGTGAAGGTGAGTGACCGTCTCTGTGGTGAAGGTGAGTGACCATCTCTGTGGTGAAGGTGAGTGACCGTCTCTGTGCTGAAGGTCAGTGATCGTCTCTGTGGTGAAGGTGAGTGATCGTCTCTGTGGTGAAGGTGAGTGATCGTCTCTGTGGTGAAGGTGAGTGACCATCTCTGTGGTGAAGGTGAGTGACCGTCTCTGTGCTGAAGGTCAGTGATCGTCTCTGTGGTGAAGGTGAGTGATCGTCTCTGTGGTGAAGGTGAGTGATCATCTCTGTGGTGAAGGTGAGTGACCGTCTCTGTGGTGAAGGTGAGTGACCGTCTCTGTGGTGAAGGTGAGTGATCGTCTCTGTGGTGAAGGTGAGTGACCATCTCTCTGGTGAAGGTGAGTGACCGTCTCTGTGCTGAAGGTGAGTGATCGTCTCTGTGGTGAAGGTGAGTGATCGTCTCTGTGGTGAAGGTGAGTGACCGTCTCTGTGGTGAAGGTGAGTGATCGTCTCTGTGGTGAAGGTGAGTGACCGTCTCTGTGGTGAAGGTGAGTGATCGTCTCTGTGGTGAAGGTGAGTGATCGTCTCTGTGGTGAAGGTGAGTGACCGTCTCTGTGCTGAAGGTGAGTGACCGTCTCTGTGGTGAAGGTGAGTGACCGTCTCTGTGCTGAAGGTGAGTGACCGTCTCTGTGCTGAAGGTGAGTGACCGTCTCTGTGGTGAAGGTGAGTGACCATCTCTGTGGTGAAGGTGAGTGACCGTCTCTGTGGTGAAGGTGAGTGATCGTCTCTGTGGTGAAGGTGAGTGACCGTCTCTGTGGTGAAGGTGAGTGACCGTCTCTGTGGTGAAGGTGAGTGATCGTCTCTGTGGTGAAGGTGAGTGATCGTCTCTGTGGTGAAGGTGAGTGACCGTCTCTGTGGTGAAGGTGAGTGACCGTCTCTGTGGTGAAGGTGAGTGATCGTCTCTGTGGTGAAGGTGAGTGATCGTCTCTGTGGTGAAGGTGAGTGACCGTCTCTGTGGTGAAGGTGAGTGACCGTCTCTGTGGTGAAGGTGAGTGATCGTCTCTGTGGTGAAGGTGAGTGACCGTCTCTGTGGTGAAGGTGAGTGATCGTCTCTGTGGTGAAGGTGAGTGATCGTCTCTGTGGTGAAGGTGAGTGACCGTCTCTGTGGTGAAGGTGAGTGACCGTCTCTGTGCTGAAGGTGAGTGACCGTCTCTGTGCTGAAGGTGAGTGACCGTCTCTGTGGTGAAGGTGAGTGACCGTCTCTGTGGTGAAGGTGAGTGATCGTCTCTGTGGTGAAGGTGAGTGATCGTCTCTGTGGTGAAGGTGAGTGACCGTCTCTGTGCTGAAGGTGAGTGACCGTCTCTGTGGTGAAGGTGAGTGACCGTCTCTGTGCTGAAGATGAGTGACCGTCTCTGTGGTGAAGGTGAGTGACCGTCTCTGTGCTGAAGGTCAGTGACCGTCTCTGTGGTGAAGGTGAGTGATCGGCTCTGTGCTGAAGGTGAGTGATCGTCTCTGTGGTGAAGGTGAGTGACCGTCTCTGTGGTGAAGGTGAGTGATCGTCTCTGTGGTGAAGTTGAGTGATCGTCTCTGTGGTGAAGGTGAGTGACCGTCTCTGTGGTGAAGGTGAGTGATCATCTCTGTGGTGAAGGTGAGTGACCGTCTCTGTGGTGAAGGTGAGTGACCATCTCTGTGGTGAAGGTGAGTGATCATCTCTGTGGTGAAGGTGAGTGATCATCTCTGTGGTGAAGGTGAGTGACCGTCTCTGTGCTGAAGGTGAGTGATCGTCTCTGTGGTGAAGGTGAGTGACCATCTCTGTGGTGAAGGTGAGTGACCATCTCTGTGGTGAAGGTGAGTGATCGTCTCTGTGGTGAAGGTGAGTGATCGTCTCTGTGGTGAAGGTGAGTGATCATCTCTGTGGTGAAGGTGAGTGACCATCTCTGTGGTGAAGGTGAGTGATCGTCTCTGTGGTGAAGGTGAGTGATCGTCTCTGTGGTGAAGGTGAGTGATCGTCTCTGTGGTGAAGGTGAGTGACCATCTCTGTGGTGAAGGTGAGTGATCATCTCTGTGATGAAGGTGAGTGATCATCTCTGTGGTGAAGGTGAGTGACCATCTCTGTGGTGAAGGTGAGTGATCATCTCTGTGATGAAGGTGAGTGATCATCTCTGTGGTGAAGGTGAGTGACCATCTCTGTGGTGAAGGTGAGTGATCATCTCTGTGATGAAGGTGAGTGATCATCTCTGTGGTGAAGGTGAGTGATCATCTCTGTGGTGAAGGTGAGTGACCGTCTCTGTGGTGAAGGTGAGTGACCATCTCTGTGGTGAAGGTGAGTGATCATCTCTCTGGTGAAGGTGAGTGATCATCTCTGTGGTGAAGGTGAGTGATCATCTCTGTGGTGAAGGTGAGTGACCGTCTCTCTGGTGAAGGTGAGCGACCATCTCTCTGGTGAAGGTGAGTGACCATCTCTGTGGTGAAGGTGTGAAGGTGAGTGATCATCTCTGTGGTGAAGGTGAGTGATCATCTCTGTGGTGAAGGTGAGTGATCATCTCTGTGGTGAAAGTGAGTGATCGTCTCTGTGGTGAAGGTGAGTGACCGTCTCTGTGGTGAAGGTGAGTGACCATCTCATTGTGCTGAAGGTGAGTGACCGTCTCTGTGCTGAAGGTGAGTGACCGTCTCTGTGGTGAAGGTGAGTGATCATCTCTGTGGTGAAGGTGAGTGACCATCTCATTGTGGTGAAGGTGAGTGACCATCTCTGTGGTGAAGGTGAGTGATCATCTCTGTGGTGAAGGTGAGTGACCATCTCATTGTGGTGAAGGTGAGTGACCATCTCTGTGGTGAAGGTGAGTGACCATCTCTGTGGTGAAGGTGAGAGACCGTCTCTGTGGTGAAGGTGAGTGATCATCTCTGTGGTGAAGGTGAGTGACCATCTCATTGTGGTGAAGGTGAGTGACCATCTCTGTGGTGAAGGTGAGTGACCATCTCTGTGGTGAAGGTGAGTGACCGTCTCTGTGGTGAAGGTGAGTGATCATCTCTGTGGTGAAGGTGAGTGACCATCTCATTGTGGTGAAGGTGAGTGACCATCTCTGTGGTGAAGGTGAGTGACCATCTCTGTGGTGAAGGTGAGTGACCGTCTCTGTGGTGAAGGTGAGTGACCATCTCTGTGGTGAAGGTGAGTGACCATCTCTGTGGTGAAGGTGAGTGACCGTCTCTGTGGTGAAGGTGAGTGATCATCTCTGTGGTGAAGGTGAGTGACCATCTCATTGTGGTGAAGGTGAGTGACCATCTCTGTGGTGAAGGTGAGTGACCGTCTCTGTGGTGAAGGTGAGTGATCATCTCTGTGGTGAAGGTGAGTGACCATCTCATTGTGGTGAAGGTGAGTGACCATCTCTGTGGTGAAGGTGAGTGATCGTCTCTGTGGTGAAGGTGAGTGACCGTCTCTGTGGTGAAGGTGAGTGACCGTCTCTGTGGTGAAGGTGAGTGATCGTCTCTGTGGTGAAGGTGAGTGACCATCTCTGTGGTGAAGGTGAGTGACCACCTCTGTGGTGAAGGTGAGTGACCACCTCTGTGGTGAAGGTGAGTGACCATCTCTGTGGTGAAGGTGAGTGACCATCTCTGTGGTGAAGGTGAGTGATCGTCTCTGTGGTGAAGGTGAGTGACCGTCTCTGTGGTGAAGGGGAGTGATCATCTCTGTGGTGAAGGTGAGTGACCATCTCTGTGGTGAAGGTGAGTGACCATCTCTGTGGTGAAGGTGAGTGATCATCTCTGTGGTGAAGGTGAGTGACCATCTCTGTGGTGAAGGTGAGTGACCATCTCTGTGGTGAAGGTGAGTGACCATCTCTGTGGTAAATGAACATAACTAAGAAAAGCTTGAGTAAAGGTTTTCACAACAGGATATTAGAGGTCGAGTCAAGGGCGTCTGGGGTCATCCATGGTTATACCAGGTATCTATTGATACACTGACCTGCTCCGCGGACTTGTCCGCATGTTCTCCTGCAATGTCCTCCAGAGTAGAAGGACACAAAAAATTTGTGCGGTCACCTCCAGGTTTGCCGTTAGTAAAGGACACCTTAATAAATAACTACAATGAGTCACCAGATACAATCACAATCTACTACATGAATCCACTGGCAATACTTGCCACAAAGTATCCAGCACAATGCCCCGAGTTTAGTCTCAAATGTTGGATATTTTCAGCGGCGACCAAAAGTTTTGCATTATTTTTAAAGTGTGATTTCTTCTGTCCGGTTGTTGTGACGCCATTTCTCTGCTGATGAATTGAAAGTGCATGAAGTTGTCATCATACTAGACCTTAATTTTACCCACAATGCTTTTAAATATCGGTCTGGTCATTTAAATAAAGAAATCTGACGGCCAAAAGTTTTGCATTTACTATTTATTGATCACCTTCATTGTAATCCATTGCTTACAATGCCTTAATTTAGTATTTTGTAACATAACCTCTTGCTGTAATTCCTGCACCGCACCGACGGGGCATTGAAGTCATTAGGGTATTCAAGACATCTTGTGGGATCTTGCTCCTTCCATTTGCAAATCTGCAAACAATTCATCTTTATTGCTCTGGGTCCGGGGCCCCCAACTCGTAGCCTTAACTCATCCCAGAGGTCCTCTATAGGGTGTAAATCAGGTGATTGGCTCGGCCATTGCAACAGGCGAACATTTTTCTTTGCTAACCAAATTTTGACTGAATTGGATGTGTGCTTAGGATCATTGTCTTGCTGGAATTTCCATTCCCTGCCTACTTTAGTTTTACCACGTGGCAGTATTACATTCTCCACTATATCCTTGTACATGGTAGTGACGCGCCCCTGGGCCTGTGTCGCGCTGCGTTGCGCAGGCGGGAGCTTACCCGGAGCCGGATCTGTTGAGGGTTGCAGTCTCGTGGTGGTGACCCGGTCCGTGCCCAGGGAGTCAGACTAAGTGGCGCTGTATCAGTGGTAGATGTAGGACGACTACGCCACCCGTTGAATGCAGCTATGGAGCTGCCGCTGCAGGGCAGACCGCTGAGGCCGGTGGTAGGATAGTGCAGCGTAGATGGTATAACCCCCAACGGGAGGGGTATGGCCTCAGGGCAGCCGACGTGGATGATGGGGGTAGCAGGAATCACTCAGAGACGATGCGGTGTGATTCAGGGTCTTTACTGGTGACAAAGATAGACCCTCCCGGAGTACTGGCTAGCGATCGGGGCCTGGTCAGTCCTTGAGCAGATGGGATCTCCCCTGGCCAGGCGGAGTTGTAGGCCTCCCAAACTGACTGTACTCTTCTGGCTACCTTGCTAGAGGCGGGTATAAGTAGCCCACGTCCCTGAGTGTACCGTGTGGTGCTCACCCGTATGGCCGGTGACTCGGGGCCTTCTAGTAGCTTCCGCTCCATGACGGCGGTGCTGGTCCCATGCGTGTGACCGTGCCTTCGGGTTTCTTGGCCAGAGGACCTGAAATCCCCTGCCTGACGGATTCTGCTGCTGGGTAGGAGTTAGTCCCCACAGCCTCGGACTCCGGGTCCGGTAAGAAATCTTCTCAGTCAGGGCGAGCTCTGCAGCTGCCAGCCCCTGACTCCTTGTAACACTGCTCCCACAGAGCTCCTGTTGTTTCTTCCTATGCTGCTTCTCTTCTCTACTTCTGGCATGGCCCAGGAGCTGGGCCCAGCCGGAGCCACAGCTCCCTGTCAGCCCTCCTGGCTGCACTCTCCCTCTGAACTCTCTAACCCTGCCTCAGCCCCAGGTTTATATAGGGGAAGTTCTTCCCCTCCCAGGACTGGGCAGGAGGTGTGGCATGCATAGGATTCCTGACCAAGAGACCTCCCACCTGCTCTCAGACATAACATTGCTGTTACTGTGGAAACCAGACCCCTGGGGTGCCACAGTAGCATTCATATTTCCATCAATTCTATGCAGAGGGCCAATGGCAGATGCAGAAAAGCAGCCCCAAACCATGACATTGCCTCCACCATGCTTCACTGTAGGTGTTTGGTACCTTACATCATTACGTTTTCCAATTGAGCGGTATATATAGTGCTGCCATCACTACCAAACAGACTGAACTTGGATTCATCCGACCAGAACACCTTAGAGCATTCTGTCTCTTTCCATTGTTCTTTGGCAAACTCAAGTCGAACCTTATGGTTCCTTGCAGAGATGAAAGGCTTCTTGACTGGACCTTGTGCATTCAACCCTACTGCTCTTAGCCGTCGCACCACAGTTTGGCGACTCTCTTTGACCCCATATTCGTGGTTGTCCACTTCTAGGTTTCTCAGCTGTTCCAGATCCTTCTTTTTCTTTCTTTAATACACTTAACACTTGACTCTGAGAAGAGGTGATTCCATACCTAAGCTCTTTTTGGCTTTTGCCTGACTTCACTCTCAGAATAATAAGATTCCTGAAATCTGGTGAGAAATTTGGCTTTGTCTTTACAGTGTTTTAACCTAAAAACACACACATGAAAAAAAAATAATTAAGCGAAATTCGACTAGCCATGACAAAATATGCAAAACATTCGGCCCAGCAAATGTTGAAAACTAACACATAAAGGGATAAAACAATGTCAAACTCAATTTCCGTCCTTATAGCTGACAACATTTGCTTCCGGTTTACTAATATCACCAGGAAAATGGCAACAACCGGACAGGAGGAATCGCACTTTAATAAAATGCAAAACTTTTGGTCACCGCTGTATATCATTGCAATAGCGGTAGTTTTTTTTTTTTCTGATTCAGGATGATTTTTTGACCATTATTTTGTATTATTGTATAATTTACTATTATTATTTTACTATTATGTATACTTTTTCTACTATTTATTTTTTTATTGTGTGTAATGATTGTATGATTATTTATTGTATTATTTATGTATAATAATTTTTATTCTTATTATAATTACTGTTATTTTTTTTTCTACGTATAGTTTATAATAATATTTACTATTTATTTTATGATTTTTTTTATTTATTGTGTAATGTATTACTTTAACTATTTTATTATTTTTTGTTATTATTTATTGCTTTATTTATTTTGCAGCGAGTCCACCCCCCCTCCTTATTCTATGATGTAACATGAGTCTGCTGCCTCTTTATATACTGTACTAGGAAGGTAATATTGAGATTTTCTTAGTAAACCAGTCTCCGGTGGCTCAGTCCAGCTGCTAGACTTATTTCAGGAATTTAAGCTAATCTAAACACAGGCCGGTTCCATCTAGTTGTGAGCTCTGGTCTCTGTATAATATCAGGGCTGCATCCTGCTGCAGGGATAGAAGCTCCTGGTGTGTCTCCCCCTGTGTCGCTGGACCTAGGTCTCAGGCTTAAGGACTGGGAAGGGGATGCCTGACCCTCATAGACTAGCCTCCACTAGGCGCGTCTGCAGACTATTGTATCTTCTTTCCTTACTTGCCCCAGACCAATTATTTCTAGTGTTCAGGAACCAAACCCCTTTATACTGCATGGGCGTACATAGAAATCATGGGGCCAAATAGCAGACGTTCTAATTGGACGCAATATAATGCACCCCCCATGGTCCTCCACGCAATATAATGCACCCCCCATGGTCCTCCATGCAATATAATGCACCCCCCCCCTTGGTCCTCCACACAATATAATGCACCCCCCATGGTCCTCCACACGATATAATGCACCCCCCATGGTCCTCCATGCAATATAATGCACCCCTTATGGTCCTACATGCAATATAATGCACCCCCATGAACCTCTATGCAATATAATGCACCCCCATGGTCCTCCACACAATATAATGCACCCCCTATGGTCCTCCACTCAATATACTGCACCCCCCATGGTCCTCCACACAATATAATGCACCCCCTATGGTCCTCCATGCAATATAATGCACCCCCATTGTCCTCCACACAATATAATGCACCCCCTATGGTCCTCCACTCAATATACTGCACCCCCCATGGTCCTCCACACAATATAATGCACCCCCTATGGTCCTCCACGCAATATAATGCACCCCCATGGTCCTCCACGCAATATAATGCACCCCCATGGTCCTCCACACAATATAATGCACTCCCATGGTCATCCACACAATATAATGCACCCCCCATGGTCATCCACACTGTATAATGCCCCCCATTGTCCTCCATACAGTATAACGCAGCTACCCATAGGGCATAATGCAGCCCCCATAGGGCATAATTCAGACCCCATAGGGCTTAGTGCAGCCCCTATAGGGCAAAATGCAGCCACATTAAATAAATAAATACGCACTCACCGCTCCTCGTTCCCCCGCTGCTTCGGTCTCTGCAGCACGTCTCCTCAGCTCCACTGCCTGACCCAGCGTGGCTCGATGAAGTGACCTCAACATGCCCGCAGAGGGGGAATGATGGGAGAGGGCGTGTCACATGACGCTCTCTTCTCCATCATTGCTTTCAACTGTATCGGCAGCTGGCTGTACGGAGGGCGGTCCTATGCGAGGGGGGGGGGGTGGTTTCGATGCGGGTGCTGACCATGGGCCCCCTGGCTCACGGGCCCCATAGCAGTTGCGTGGGCTGCCACCATTGGCAGTACGCGACAGTTATACTGTTAGAGGATACAACAGCTGCAGGCTCACACTGTGGAGGGACTGTGATGAGCAGGCGGCGCTGTGTTCATTATTGGGCTATGTTCACAATTTGTGTTTTTGCTGCTTTTTTTTTATGCAAATTAAAATCTGCTTTTTATAGTATGAGCAAAAACTATGAGGTCTCAGAAATCTCACGCACACACTTGCTTTTTTTCTGACTGATTTGGAAAGCTGCTGCTTTTTTACATCTGCATCATGTCAATTCTTTCATAGTTTTTGCAGCATCTTTTCACCATAGAAAGCAACGAGAAAGTGCAAAAACACTGGAAAAACCGTAACCCTGCATTTTTTGGTGAACAAAACTAACTTTATTAAACATGAACTATAGACAAATGACACATGTAATCTGCACCAAAAAAGCACCAAAACCTGCTTTTTGTAAGTGGCTTTTTTACTGTCAAAAGAACAGGTTAAAAAAAAACGCAGCAAAAATGCAACATGTGAACATAGCCTTAGAGTTCATTAGTCCTGTACTGTGTGTCCTCTCAGGCTTGGTTTTATAATCTCCCCCTATCATCTATGTTGTGATGATGATGACGACAGTCTTCGGAAGTCCCAAGTAAATCCGTTCATTTTTGCGCAGTGTCCGACTGCTGAGGATTCTGCTAAAATCTGCAACACATGTGTGAACTGACACCTACACACCATGGCCGCACTCCCAACAGATCAGATTACAAAGAGTGAAAGGTCCCAATTGTTACAAGATTTCCACATTTTTGGCATTCTGCATTATTTCTGTATTACACAATCATCTCTTGGCTTAGATACATCTTCTCAGCAGCACGCAGATCCCAGAGAGAGTATCACACGTGATAGGATTAGATACACGGCTCAGCAGACAGTATCACACGTGATAGGATTAGATACACGGCTCAGCAGACGGTAACACACAGGAGAGGATTAGATACACGGCTCAGCAGACAGTATCACACAGGAGAGGATTAGATACACAGCTCAGCAGACAGTATCACACAGGAGAGGATTAGATACACGGCTCAGCAGACAGTATCACACAGGATAGGATTAGATACACGGCTCAGCAGACAGTATCACGCAGGATAGGATTAGATACACGGCTCAGCAGACAGTATCACACAGGATAGGATTAGATACACGGCTCAGCAGACAGTATCACGCAGGATAGGATTAGATACACAGCTCAGCAGACAGTATCACACGTGATAGGATTAGATACACGGCTCAGCAGACAGTATCACACAGGATAGGATTAGATACACGGCTCAGCAGACAGTATCACGCAGGATAGGATTAGATACACTGCTCAGCAGACAGTATCATCCATGATAGGATTAGATACACGGCTCAGCAGACAGTATCACGCAGGATAGGATTAGATACACAGCTCAGCAGACAGTATCACACGTGATAGGATTAGATACACGGCTCAGCAGACAGTATCACACGTGATAGGATTAGATACACGGCTCAGCAGACAGTATCATCCATGATAGGATTAGATACACGGCTCAGCAGACAGTATCACACAGGATAGGATTAGATACACGGCTCAGCAGACAGTATCACACAGGATAGGATTAGATACACGGCTCAGCAGACAGTATCACACAGGATAGGATTAGATACACAGCTCAGCAGCCAGTATCACACAGGAGAGGATTAGATACACTGCTCAGCAGACAGTATCACACAGGAGAGGATTAGATACACAGCTCAGCAGACAGTATCACACAGGAGAGGATTAGATACACTGCTCAGCAGACAGTATCACACAGGAGAGGATTAGATACACGGCTCAGCAGACAGTATCACACGTGATAGGATTAGATACAGGGCTCAGCGGACAGTATCACACAGGATAGGATTAGATACACAGCTCAGCAGCCAGTATCCCACGTGATAGGATTAGATACACTGCTCAGCAGACAGTATCACACGTGATAGGATTAGATACACTGCTCAGCAGACAGTATCACACAGGAGAGGATTAGATACACGGCTCAGCAGACAGTATCACACAGGATAGGATTAGATACACGGCTCAGCAGACAGTATCACACGTGATAGGATTAGATACACAGCTCAGCAGACAGTATCACACAGGATAGGATTAGATACACTGCTCAGCAGACAGTATCACACAGGAGAGGATTAGATACACGGCACAGCAGACAGTATCACACAGGATAGGATTAGATACACGGCTCAGCAGACAGTATCACACGTGATAGGATTAGATACACAGCTCAGCAGACAGTATCACACAGGAGAGGATTAGATACACAGCTCAGCAGACAGTATCACACAGGATAGGATTAGATACACAGCTCAGCAGCCAGTATCCCACGTGATAGGATTAGATACACTGCTCAGCAGACAGTATCACACGTGATAGGATTAGATACACTGCTCAGCAGACAGTATCACACAGGAGAGGATTAGATACACTGCTCAGCAGACAGTATCACACAGGAGAGGATTAGATACACGGCTGAGCAGACAGTATCACACGTGATAGGATTAGATACACGGCTCAGCAGACAGTATCACACAGGATAGGATTAGATACACGGCTCAGCAGATAGTATCACACGTGATAGGATTAGATACACAGCTCAGCAGACAGTATCACACGTGATAGGATTAGATACACAGCTCAGCAGACAGTATCACACAGGATAGGATTAGATACACGGCTCAGCAGACAGTATCACACAGGATAGGATTAGATACACGGCTCAGCAGACAGTATCACACAGGATAGGATTAGATACACAGCTCAGCAGACAGTATCACACAGGATAGGATTAGATACACGGCTGAGCAGACAGTATCACACAGGAGAGGATTAGATACACGGCTGAGCAGACAGTATCACACAGGAGAGGATTAGATACACGGCTGAGCAGACAGTATCACACGTGATAGGATTAGATACACGGCTCAGCAGACAGTATCACACAGGATAGGATTAGATACACGGCTCAGCAGATAGTATCACACGTGATAGGATTAGATACACAGCTCAGCAGACAGTATCACACGTGATAGGATTAGATACACAGCTCAGCAGACAGTATCACACAGGATAGGATTAGATACACGGCTCAGCAGACAGTATCACACAGGAGAGGATTAGATACACGGCTCAGCAGACAGTATCACACAGGATAGGATTAGATACAGGGCTCAGCAGACAGTATCACACAGGATAGGATTAGATACACAGCTCAGCAGATAGTATCACACAGGATAGGATTAGATACACGGCTCAGCAGACAGTATCACACAGGATAGGATTAGATACACGGCTCAGCAGACAGTATCACACGTGATAGGATTAGATACACGGCTCAGCAGACAGTATCACACAGGATAGGATTAGATACACGGCTCAGCAGACAGTATCACACAGGATAGGATTAGATACACGGCTCAGCAGCCAGTATCACACAGGATAGGATTAGATACACAGCTCAGCAGACAGTATCACTCAGGAGAGGATTAGATACACAGCTCAGCAGGCAGTATCACACAGGATAGGATTAGATACACGGCTGAGCAGACAGTATCACACAGGAGAGGATTAGATACACGGCTGAGCAGACAGTATCACACGTGATAGGATTAGATACACGGCTCAGCAGACAGTATCACACAGGATAGGATTAGATACACGGCTCAGCAGATAGTATCACACGTGATAGGATTAGATACACAGCTCAGCAGACAGTATCACACGTGATAGGATTAGATACACAGCTCAGCAGACAGTATCACACAGGATAGGATTAGATACACGGCTCAGCAGACAGTATCACACAGGATAGGATTAGATACACGGCTCAGCAGACAGTATCACACAGGAGAGGATTAGATACACGGCTCAGCAGACAGTATCACACAGGATAGGATTAGATACACAGCTCAGCAGATAGTATCACACAGGATAGGATTAGATACACGGCTCAGCAGACAGTATCACACAGGATAGGATTAGATACACGGCTCAGCAGACAGTATCACACGTGATAGGATTAGATACACGGCTCAGGAGACGTATCACACATGATAGGATTAGATACACGGCTCAGCAGACAGTATCACACAGGATAGGATTAGATACACGGCTCAGCAGACAGTATCACACAGGATAGGATTAGATACACGGCTCAGCAGCCAGTATCACACAGGATAGGATTAGATACACAGCTCAGCAGACAGTATCACTCAGGAGAGGATTAGATACACAGCTCAGCAGGCAGTATCACACAGGATAGGATTAGATACACGGCTGAGCAGACAGTATCACACAGGAGAGGATTAGATACACGGCTGAGCAGACAGTATCACACGTGATAGGATTAGATACACGGCTCAGCAGACAGTATCACACAGGATAGGATTAGATACACGGCTCAGCAGATAGTATCACACGTGATAGGATTAGATACACAGCTCAGCAGACAGTATCACACGTGATAGGATTAGATACACAGCTCAGCAGACAGTATCACACAGGATAGGATTAGATACACGGCTCAGCAGACAGTATCACACAGGATAGGATTAGATACACGGCTCAGCAGACAGTATCACACAGGAGAGGATTAGATACACGGCTCAGCAGACAGTATCACACAGGATAGGATTAGATACACGGCTCAGCAGACAGTATCACACAGGATAGGATTAGATACACGGCTCAGCAGACAGTATCACACGTGATAGGATTAGATACACGGCTCAGCAGACAGTATCACACAGGATAGGATTAGATACACACTCAGCAGACAGTATCACACAGGACAGGATTAGATACACGGCTCAGGAGACGTATCACACATGATAGGTTTGGATACACAGCTCAGCAGACAGTATCACACAGGAGAGGATTAGATACACGGCTCAGGAGACGTATCACACATGATAGGTTTGGATACACAGCTCAGCAGGCAGTATGTCATATAATGGGATTAGATACACAGGAGATATGAGTAGTACGGGTTGAGACGTCAGTATCACACTTTTGCAGAGTTGGCATCAGACGTGTCCCCGTTGTAGAAGCTTCCTGTGGGTGGTTGGGCATTTCTCATGCCTTGCTCCATGTTCTCGGTGCCACTCCTGACAATTAAAATGTTCTTGGAATAAAGTTTCATCAGCGGCGTCTGTACCTGAGCGTGAGGAGGGGCAGCACATTGCAGCCCTGTTATCCATAGCTACAGCATGAAAACATTGTGATGCCGGTATATGACCCCCAACATGCTCCTTCAGCTGGCACGCCACCTCGCACCTGTGCCCCTGCTTTACCTATAGTAATAAATCCCAAGGGTTCGCCGTCTAGATTTACAGGCTGAAAATCCACACCTTATAATAGTAACAGAAAGGGGATAAGAATTTGTCGAATCTTATTCACAAACGACATAAATAGTAATCGGCGGAAATTGACCTGCGGTGCAGAATCCGCAGAGGGTCGATATGTGCTGCAGATTTTCACCTTTTTGCAATCCATGGCACAATGGCATCAAAATCCATGAGAAATGTGCGAGCGGATCCTGATGCAGATTTCATGTGGATTTGCGGCAGATCTGCGGGAAAGTCTATTTGTGTGAACGTATCCTCTGTGGTCAATATATGTGACAATGAGGAGTCATTAATAATAAGTTCAGCTCTTGGTGATGACTGGTGATCCCGGTGCCGCAGCCGTCCCCCCAGAGCAGCGCTCACCAATTTATACATATATGGGATTTATATCCGCACATATCACCTTCTCTTCTGTGTGGAAATCTTTGGAAGGAAACGTGTGTTCCAGCAGAGCTGAGTGGTTACAATGACCTTTTCTATCCTGTAGCCAAAGTTCTGAGATGAAATAGAAGGTCACGAGCAAAAGTTTCCATCTAATGGTCATAAAATGTTCACCTCGTCTAGAACGCGTCGGGTCACCCGTAGGGAAACACATGATCTCTAGGATTAAACTCCTATGTGGAGCAGAACGTGGACGTCTGATCTAGGCCCCTCCAGGACTCCTGAGCCGTGGGAACCATTCATGTAACATTTGCATGCAGAGTAGTAAGAAATGGCTAGTAATGGTGGGGTCCGCTTACATGCTATAGTTACTACTGCTGCTGGTGGGGTCCGCTTACATGCTATAGTTACTACTGCTGCTGGTGGGGTCCGCTTACATGCTATAGTTACTACTGCTGCTGGTGGGGTCCGCTTACATGCTATAGTTACTACTGCTGCTGGTGGGGTCCGCTTACATGCTATAGTTACTACTGCTGCTGGTGGGGTCCGCTTACATGCTATAGTTACTACTGCTGCTGGTGGGGTCCGCTTACATGCTATAGTTACTACTGCTGCTGGTGGGGTCCGCTTACATGCTATAGTTACTACTGCTGCTGGTAGGGTCCGCTTACATGCTATAGTTACTACTGCTGCTGGTGGCGTCCGCTTACATGCTATAGTTACTACTGCTGCTGGTGGGGTCCGCTTACATGCTATAGTTACTACTGCTGCTGGTGGGGTCCGCTTACATGCTATAGTTACTACTGCTGCTGGTGGGGTCCGCTTACATGCTATAGTTACTACTGCTGCTGGTGGGGTCCGCTTACATGCTATAGTTACTACTGCTGCTGGTGGGGTCCGCTTACATGCTATAGTTACTACTGCTGCTGGTGGGGTCCGCTTACATGCTATAGTTACTACTGCTGCTGGTGGGGTCCGCTTACATGCTATACTTACTACTGCTGCTGGTGGGGTCCCCTTACATGCTATAGTTACTACTGCTGCTGGTAGGGTCCGCTTACATGCTATAGTTACTACTGCTGCTGGTGGGGTCCGCTTACATGCTATAGTTACTACTGCTGCTGGTAGGGTCCGCTTACATGCTATAGTTACTACTGCTGCTGGTGGGGTCCGCTTACATGCTATACTTACTACTGCTGCTGGTGGGGTCCCCTTACATGCTATAGTTACTACTGCTGCTGGTAGGGTCCGCTTACATGCTATACTTACTACTGCTGCTGGTGGGGTCCCCTTACATGCTATAATTACTACTGCTGCTGGTGGGGTCCGCTTACATGCTATAGTTACTACTGCTGCTGGTGGGGTCCGCTTACATGCTATAGTTACTACTGCTGCTGGTGGGGTCCGCTTACATGCTATAGTTACTACTGCTGCTGGTGGGGTCCGCTTACATGCTATAGTTACTACTGCTGCTGGTGGGGTCCGCTTACATGCTATAGTTACTACTGCTGCTGGTGGGGTCCGCTTACATGCTATAGTTACTACTGCTGCTGGTGGGGTCCGCTTACATGCTATAGTTACTACTGCTGCTGGTAGGGTCCGCTTACATGCTATAGTTACTACTGCTGCTGGTGGGTCCGCTTACATGCTATAGTTACTACTGCTGCTGGTGGGGTCCGCTTACATGCTATAGTTACTACTGCTGCTGGTGGGGTCCGCTTACATGCTATAGTTACTACTGCTGCTGGTGGGGTCCGCTTACATGCTATAGTTACTACTGCTGCTGGTGGGGTCCGCTTACATGCTATAGTTACTACTGCTGCTGGTGGGGTCCGCTTACATGCTATAGTTACTACTGCTGCTGGTGGGGTCCGCTTACATGCTATAGTTACTACTGCTGCTGGTGGGGTCCGCTTACATGCTATAGTTACTACTGCTGCTGGTGGGGTCCGCTTACATGCTATAGTTACTACTGCTGCTGGTAGGGGTCCGCTTACATGCTATAGTTACTACTGCTGCTGGTAGGGTCCGCTTACATGCTATATTTACTACTGCTGCTGGTAGGGTCCGCTTACATGCTATAGTTACTACTGCTGCTGGTAGGGTCCGCTTACATGCTATAGTTACTACTGCTGCTGGTGGGGTCCGCTTACATGCTATAGTTACTACTGCTGCTGGTAGGGTCCGCTTACATGCTATAGTTACTACTGCTGCTGGTGGGGTCCGCTTACATGCTATAGTTACTACTGCTGCTGGTGGGGTCCGCTTACATGCTATAGTTACTACTGCTGCTGGTGGGGTCCGCTTACATGCTATAGTTACTACTGTGCTGGTGGGGTCCCTTACATGCTATAGTTACTACTGCTGCTGGTGGGGTCCGCTTACATGCTATAGTTACTACTGCTGCTGGTGGGGGTCCGCTTACATGCTATAGTTACTACTGCTGCTGGTGGGGTCCGCTTACATGCTATAGTTACTACTGCTGCTGGTGGGGTCCGCTTACATGCTATAGTTACTACTGCTGCTGGTGGGGTCCGCTTACATGCTATAGTTACTACTGCTGCTGGTGGGGTCCGCTTACATGCTATAGTTACTACTGCTGCTGGTGGGGTCCGCTTACATGCTATAGTTACTACTGCTGCTGGTGGGGTCCGCTTACATGCTATAGTTACTACTGCTGCTGGTGGGGTCCGCTTACATGCTATAGTTACTACTGCTGCTGGTGGGGTCCGCTTACATGCTATAGTTACTACTGCTGCTGGTGGGGTCCGCTTACATGCTATAGTTACTACTGCTGCTTGTGGGGTCCGCTTACATGCTATAGTTACTACTGCTGCTGGTGGGGTCCGCTTACATGCTATAGTTACTACTGCTGCTGGTGGGGTCCGCTTACATGCTATAGTTACTACTGCTGCTGGTGGGGTCCGCTTACATGCTATAGTTACTACTGCTGCTGGTGGGGTCCGCTTACATGCTATAGTTACTACTGCTGCTGGTGGGGTCCGCTTACATGCTATAGTTACTACTGCTGCTGGTGGGGTCCGCTTACATGCTATAGTTACTACTGCTGCTGGTGGGGTCCGCTTACATGCTATAGTTACTACTGCTGCTGGTGGGGTCCGCTTACATGCTATAGTTACTACTGCTGCTGGTGGGGTCCGCTTACATGCTATAGTTACTACTGCTGCTGGTGGGGTCCGCTTACATGCTATAGTTACTACTGCTGCTGGTGGGGTCCGCTTACATGCTATAGTTACTACTGCTGCTGGTGGGGTCCGCTTACATGCTATAGTTACTACTGCTGCTGGTGGGTCCGCTTACATGCTATAGTTACTACTGCTGCTGGTGGGTCCGCTTACATGCTATAGTTACTACTGCTGCTGGTGGGGTCCGCTTACATGCTATAGTTACTACTGCTGCTGGTGGGGTCCGCTTACATGCTATAGTTACTACTGCTGCTGGTGGGGTCCGCTTACATGCTATAGTTACTACTGCTGCTGGTGGGGTCCGCTTACATGCTATAGTTACTACTGCTGCTTGGTGGGTCCGCTTACATGCTATAGTTACTACTGCTGCTGGTGGGGTCCGCTTTACATGCTATAGGTTACTACTGCTCGCTGGTGGGGTCCG